>NC_139146.1:6324500-6924500 GCF_964270905.1 Leucopleurus acutus
AAATCCTAACGAAAAACTTGGGTAAGCTAGATTGGGCCGTACAAAGTCTGGAACTAAGTATCAGAGTTAATCACACTCTTCAACCTAGAGACAGAGAGTAAGTGTTAAAGCCATTTTCTGGTTCCAGTTCTTAGACCTGCCTACGTTATGGCTTTTTGGGTAAATACTTCGTAAGAGCCTTTCTAGACTTTATAGGAGGAGAAGAGAGGCTAGAGATTATGCCCATGTGCTCTCTTCCATTTTCTTTGAAAACTGTACTCAAATAATGTGCTTGAGCCACTACGACGCTCCTTCAGGGTGGAGGTGTTTAATGCTGACTCAGCAGTGGGGCTTGGGTTAAACTTGAACTTCCCATAGAGTTCAGTACACTTTGTAGCCTGATGCTGCACATTAACACATTGAATACTCCAAGATCCTTGCAGTAAAGACACTTGTTTAACTTCTTTAACCCTTCCCTATCATTTCAAAACAAAACACTTTTGTTTTGTTTTGTTTTGCAGTACGCGGGCCTCTCACTGTTGTGGTCTCTCACTGTTGTGGCCTCTCACTGTTGTGCGGAGCGTAGGCTCCGGACGCGCAGGCTCAGCGGGCATGGTTCACAGGCCCAGCCACTCCGCGGCATGTGGGATCTTCCCGGACCGGGGCACGAACCCGTGTCCCCTGCATTGGCAGGCGGACTCTCAACCACTGCGCCACCAGGGAAGCCCCGAAACAGTTTTTTCAAACGGGAATATTTTCTTTCCTACGTGGCACCTATTAACATTCTATAGGAAGGAAGTGCTGTGTTTCACATTGAGAAATCTTGCCTTGGATCACTGAGGACAAAACCTACAGTTTTGTTCCCTGACGTTAAAGGTAATTCAGGTTTAACAGTGCCTTCTCCAGCCAGTGCCATCTTTGGACAAAAAAATCCAATGGTTTCGATTTCCCAGAGTAAAGTCATTATTTGTTGATGTCGATTGAGAAACGTGATACATACAGCATGAACTCTGATTCAACCGCCAGAATTTACTGTCTTGAGTAAGTGCTGGGAAGAAACAGAAGGAGTATGGTCAGTGTCATATTTCTGTCAAAATCAGGGCCAAAGCGGTTTTTGCTCTGGGATGTGAAGTGACTCCTCAGAGAATAGGGAGAAGCAATCTCAGGCCCAGGGAAGGTGGAAAGCAGTGAGCTCACCCCAAACGTAGGATGGAGCAAAAGACACCAGTGAAAACAAAATGTGTGACATTTTAGTAAAGTATAAACATTAAATTACAATAAACTCATAATACCATGAGGAGGATGATTATCTGATGTGGGTTTTTATAGCTTTGTCAACGGAAATGTAATTCTTGAATTGCCCTTGTAGAACTAGACTACATGGTGCCTTCTGACTTTTGTATTTAGAAATATCTTAACTTTAACACAGCAATTTCAAAACAGTAAGTCTCATGTCCTCTTACCTCACATAAACAAAATATTGGTATCCAGAATTTATTTACATTAAAAATATCAAATAAAATAGGGAGTGTTTTTCTGTCTGAGAATGAATAGTTTTTTTATATAAAGAAGAAAGAAGAGTTCAGAGAAGACGCGGATTTGCACTAAAAGCTCAGATTTTATTTATTTTCCTTTTGGAGGGTCTATTGATATTTTTTTCCAAAATAAAGATAGTAAACTTATAAGTATCTTATTAAAGACAAACACAAAAAATAAAATTTCTCTGAAAAATATTTCTCTGTTCGTCCTCTCTCCACCCTCCTACCTTATTTCTCCATCCTTCTCTTTGATAACGAAGTATTATGTCAAGCATAACCCTATGACACCAAAGTGTATGGTTAAGATCTCTGTTTTGATTATAATTTGCAAACAGTTTATGTCACAGTATAGGGTAAATGACTTTCAACAGTATTATCTGCAGTATTCCTTGCACCGGAGTTTAAGTTTAATGTTATTTGTTGACCATTTTGCAAAACACTGTGGCAATTTTTGGCTTATGACATACATTATTCTTGGAATATTATTTGATACTCAATGCAGTACATTTTATTTAGATCTTCTAGATTCAGCAAGACTACCTTGAAATGAGGGATCAATATCTCTATTCTCAAAAGTACCATCTTTAAACAAAATGTGCCACATAAATGCCTTCCATAGCATAACTACTGTGGTGATTCTGAGTGACATATTGATATATATTTGCTTTCTGTAGTATCCTCTCTCATACCTACATATCGATGTAGATATATAGATCAATAGGCACCATGTAGCCTAATTCTACAAGGGAAATTCAAGAATTACATTTCTGTTGACAAAGCTATAAAAACCCAACTGCATATTTATATTTCTATTTGTGTGTAAATATATTTTTTCAGAAAGTAAGTGAATTTAACTTTTGTGATGATTTTTTCAAGAGATAGTTATAGGATAACTAATAAGCAACGACTACATATAAGTATTGTTTGAGATACTGAATGTTAACTCATCCACATGCTTCTTTGTTAAGTGAATTGATCTTTAATGAGACACTTACAAACCTTAAGTGCTATATATGTGAGGGAAAAAAGAGCACTCTGGGGCTTCCCTGGTGGCGCAGTGGTTGAGAGTCCGCCTGCCGATGCAGGGGACACGGGTTCGTGCCCCGGTCCGGGAAGATCCCACATGCCGCGGAGTGGCTGGGCCCGTGAGCCATGGCCGCTGAGCCTGCGCATCCGGAGCCTGTGCTCCGCAACAGGAGAGGCCACAACAGTGAGAGGTCCGCGTACCGCAAAAAAAAAAAAAAAAGCACTCCGAAAAAAAGAATTCTGAATGCAGTCGAATACAAAAAATTAAAAGTGACGGCAGAAGAGGCAGGTGTAACAGTAGCAATAGGTTTATAAAAGAAGACAGAAGTCATTTTTATTTATACTCCTATCTAAATATTTGAGAACTTTCCACATTAAAATGAGGTTCCAGGATGGGTCAAAGAAAAATAACCAAATGTTGCAGAACGTAATTGAAATAGCGTATCTTTCTATATTAGGAAATGGTCTTGAACACATGCTTATACTAAGAAGTCGACTGTGATTTGGAGTTTACATTAGTTGTACAACCAGAAAGTTGTGGAATTTGCAAGCTGCAAAGCTATGAAAAAGCTGAGTGCAATAATGAGCTATAAAGCACGCTGTGTGAGAAAAAAAACAGACCCTAAACCCTCGCAGCTTTGCTCCCTTGGGATAAGCCTTGAGCTAACACAAGGAAACCATGCCTGTGGAGGTCTGTTAATTTTTCTATACTCCATGGACACAATTTTTTCCCTTTCTCTAGCCAGTCATTTTATAAACCCATGTTATTTGTCACAAAAGGGACCAGACAAAGGAAATTATATAAACCTAGAATAATGATGTATCAGCAACAATATTATTTTATACAAAGGGCATAACCATATAATCTTTCTATTATACATTATCCTCTGTTTACAAAGAATATCAGGACAGATTCTGGAAAAATACTGCTGATATTTGAAATTCTAGATATAAACTTTCTTATTTACTTTTTTATAATATTGTATTTGTCCTCCCATTTCATATTTTACAAACAGTTTTGGTTTTTGTTGTTGCTTCTCATAATAAGAATATAAGAAATCTTATAAAGGAATTCTTGGTTTAATATCATTTGTGTATTAAAAGTAAACATGCATTGGGTGTGTTTAATCTTACAGCATACAGTACAATGATGAAATCACACAGCACTGTCTTCTTCCCCACGCCTTTGAAAACAACACTAAAAGAGCACTAATTCATTCAACTGATAGTTATTAATTAGGTCCCTCCAATTCCAGAGACTGAACTGGTTTCTGATTATTTAGTAATAAACCTAGGCTGGCATAGACCTTGTCTTCAAAGACCTCACAGTCTAATTGATAAGATATTTAAACAAAACAAAACCTATAAACAGAGCCATAATGTAAAATAGTTGAAAATAGAGCAAACGAAGGACTTGGATGGTATGTGATGAAGTAAGACAGAATATTTTGATATGTAGCCGTTCTCTTTATGTACAATATGCTTCATTAAATCTGGATAAGCACAAACCCAATTATAGCATGACAATATTACAAATACTTAGGAAGATAACATATTCCATGCACCTCTTGACTGTTTCAAATTAAGGCTTTTGAAATATTAAAGATGATCAAATATTAATATCGCGTACTTCACCTATTCCGAAGTTTCTAAGGGTATAGCTTTATTGCACATGCTTACTTAGGAATCTAAACTACATGTAACAGCAGAGAACTGCATCGACTTCCTGTTCGTATTCAAACACAATTAAGGTGCTGCTTGCAGTCTGTAAAGCTTTATTGCCTGAGTCTTCCTTACCTGAGGGACCACTTATCTGCTTTCCACAAAACAAACTTTGGAGCAGTTATGCTGACAGTTCTTTGCCTCAGTTTTGAGAGGCTGATGAGGCAGCACCACTCCTTGCAAACTGCGTGAAAACTGGTGCTCCTGTTACTGCCATTATGACCCGATCCATATTTGCAAGTGTAAGAAGACATAGCTGGGGCTTCCCTGGTGGCGCAGTGGTTGGGAGTCCACCTGCCGATGCAGGGGACGCGGGTTTGTGCCCCGGTCCGGGGGGCACATGCCATGGAGTGGCTGGGCCCGTGAGCCATGGCCGCTGAGCCTGCGCGTCCAGAGCCTGTGCTCCACAATGGGAGAGACCACAACAGTGAGAGGCCCACATACCGCAAAATAAATAAATAAATAAATAAACTATATAAGTTGTCCAAAATGAACAGCAAAAAATATTATTTCTATGTCCTTTCAAATACTGAGAAACTGTGTGAACAGCAAAAAATATTATTTCTATGTCCTTTCAAATACTGAGACACTGTGTCCTGTGGTACACATGTATATTGCAACGTTCCAATGGACTGTTTTAATTAATTTTCTTCTCTACAGTCTTGATGACTCTCAGGATGTTAATTCATGATTATCATCATTGCCCACTTTCTAGAACTCACATTAGTGTAGTGCATACGAGGCTGTTCTTTTCTTTCGCTTAAGTAAATATCAATTTAAAAGTGGAGTAACTAAAGTTTCAGGATGACAGAAAAAAATGTCAGTTTTGGTTCTGTAGGAAGATTTACCTCTATACTTAATTACTTCCACCATCTATGCTAGCTCTCTAGAACACAATCAATTTATTTAACGTCCATGGTTATTGCTTTCAGTACAGTGAAGCACGACAGAGTGAAATGAAATGCTAGGAACAAAATGGAAAGAAGGTCAGACAAATAAAGAATATAAAAGATAGGTGGCCACGCATAGAAGTTGTGTAATGATATTTGTATTTCAGGATTGCTGCCTCAATACACATAAAAATTATGAACTCTCATTTTCAACTTGCTTATCTGTTTAGAATGCAGCTTAAGAAGCAGACAAGTAGAGAGGACTCCCCTGGTGGCTGAGTGGTAAAGAATCCGCCTTACAATGCAGAGAACACATGTTCGATCCCTAGTCAGGGAACTAAGATCCCACATGCAGTGGGGCAACTATGCCCGCGCACCACAACTACTGAGCTTGCGTGCCTCAACTAGAGCCCACGTGCTCTGGAACCCATGCCCTACAACTACAGAGCCCGTGCGCCCTGGAGCCTGCACACCACAACCAGAGAGAAGCCTGCATGCCGCAACAAAAATCCCGCATGCCTCAACGCAGATCCCTCATGCCGCAACTAAGACCTGACACCGCCAAAAATAAATAAATAATAAATAAATCTTTAAAAAAGAAGTAGACAGGTAGAAATTTTTTGCCAAAGGGAAAATCATTCTATTACTGAGAGGTTGGATATATGGCATCATAACTGCTGCTTGAAAGTTGGAGGACAGCTATGGTGTCTTCTGCTCTCCTCTGTGCCAATAGGTTAGTTAGGTTCAAAAGGTTGGCAGGAATCATATCACATAAAGCGTGGTTCCTCAGAATTAGATTGTGAAAATTAAGGGGAGCCATCCCAGAATTCTATGTACTGAAAAGATATCCTAACACTTTAGGAAGATCGATCTGTTTGCTAGATGATTAATTTTAAGAGAGCCAAAAGGGGAAAAACCTGTTGCGTGCTGGTCACAACTATTGAGATTTTAAAAAATGATGATGAATTGAACTAAAATAATGATAATAATAACATAAACATACACTGTGAATGTTGCTCTTTCAATCTTCATTTTACTGATGTGGAAGCTGAGGTACAGTGGAGTTAAATAACTTACCCAGAGTTACACAGCTAGCAGGAAGTAGAGCCAGGACTTACACATAGGGAGTCTCTATAATATACTGTTTGTAAGACTGGAGATAGTGATAAATTGTAGATTCAAGTGAGATTTGTAGGTAGGACTGATAGAAATTCGTCACTAAAAGGATGTAATAAGTGAGGGAAAACCAGAGGCTAGATGTATAGATCTGGGAATCATCAGCATCTACTGTGCAACTAACTCTATGGAAGAGGAAGAGGGAACATGTGTAGATGAGGAAAACACTACATCTAAAAATGACACCCTAGGAACCCCCTAGACTTAAAGGTATGTGGGAAGGAAAGGAGCCTATCATGGTGATTAATGCAGAAAAAATTTTGTCATAGATATCAAGGGGGGATGAGATTTCAAGGAGGGTGCTGTCAAGGGAACCAAATTCTAGAGAAAGTGTAATAAATACACAGTGAAAGCTGACCATTGCTTTTTGATTTAATAATAGGTGACCAGGGAAAGATTGATTTCTAGGTGGTAGAGACGTGATCTAAGTCTTAATTAGATCTAGCATAGACTTGACACTGAACCTGATGATGTATATCTTGGAGAGTAGTAGGCTTAGAAAGGATACACATTTTGAGTATATGCTAAAAATAGGTATCGCCTAAGAAAGAACAGTAAGAGATTTACTGGGAGAAAGAGAATGGGCTGCCCTGGTGGCGCAGTGGTTGGGGGTCCGCCTGCCGGTGCAGGGGACGCGGGTTCGTGCCACGGTCCGGGAAGATCCCACATGCCGCGGAGCGGCTGGGCCCGTGAGCCATGGCCGCTGAGCCTGCGCGTCCAGAGCCTGTGCTCCACAGCGGGAGAGGCCACAACAGTGAGAGGTCCGCGTACAGCACCCCCCCCCCAAAAAAAAAGAGAATGAAATATAAAGAGAGAGAAGGAAAGGGTATATTAAGTGATATTTTGAAAAAGAAGGTACAAATAGATCTAAAAAGTAGGAAATAACTGCTAAAGGATGATTCACTGAAGGTTACAAAGGAACCATGACACTAGAATTATTTGAGAAACTTGTATTGCCCAAATGTACACCATATGGGATTGGTCACACTGTGTCTCTTCTCCCAGAGATTTATCACTTTTGAAAAATAAGTTCCTTTCCTTTTCAGTCTTTGTAATCTGTCACTTTGATGTCTCCACACAAGGTCTGTACTGACAGATATTTTTATGCAGAAAATAGCACTAATTTCCCTTTCTGTATATAAGTGTGTGAACGTATGTGATTATAAGAAAAAGATTGGAATCGTGAAAGCTAGGGTGAGGCCCTGCATTTTTTTTTTTTTACATATCCTTTAAAAATAATAATTACTTGAAGTCTGTTTCCAGCGTTATAATGGTTTGAGCCACACTGTTTTCTAAATGCTCAAATTTGGTATGTAGTTTTATGACAGGAAGTTGGCCTTCAGAGCAGGAATGTATGTAAACAAAGAAATGTGGCTCACAGGAAGGTTTAGTTAAATCAAATCCCAGAGGCTGCTCCCACTCTGAGCTTCTTTCTGGATCTTGATTATTTGCAGATGCTTCACATGAAGCTAGAGATGAAACCCAATAGTTAATCTCCCTGAAACTCCCAAAGCTGTTCACAGTCAGCTTGGAGTGTCAACCAGCTAAACCAAACAATGAGAAGGAAGGAAGAAATTTAATGCCATCCTGCTTCAAGATAAATGAAGTCTTTTTTCTCCCTTGGGAGTCAAACCTCAACACTGGACTTTGAAAAGAGACACAAAAAGTCAAATAATACAACTGCCTGGAATCATCACTCTAAACACGAAGGGTTAAATGTTATAGTTGTTTGGCCCCTCGACATGATTATAAAATCACACACCTGCTGAGGTTCAAATGCTATTGTCTTGCCAGAAGTGCATAGCTCTGCCTCCTTTCTTGGCTGTAAAAATGCTAAGATGCCAAGGGCTACAAATCGTTTTATATAAAGTCATGGAAACTTTATAGAATAAAATAGATGAAGAAGAAGAAAAAAAAGAAGACACTTTTGTCCGTCTTAGAAAGTCTGTCTGCATGAGTGAAAGCAAAAAATTTCCTGATTCCTGCCATGCTGTCTAATACAAAGATGTAACCCCACTCCTCTGGAAACTAGGGGCTACTTTTCTTTTCCCCAAGCTAAGCAATTAGGGGAAGTGGCAAGAAGGTAAAACTGGCATGATGTTCTTGGAAATCTGCTGGGTGTCATGCTTTGTGTGAATGGCACAGTAGAGAAATGAGCTGAGAAAGGCCTGGCAGAGGGGGTCAAGGTCAGGGACCACCACACTGCTGCCCCAGCAGCTCCCACTTCCCAAGAAATATGGGAGGTGGATCCTGCAAGCGCCCAGAGGCCCTAGAATTAACCCTCAAACAGGTACAGTTGGGCTGGGTGGTTTTGCTGACATTGTTACAGAGAGGCTTGCCCCTTGAGACCACCTACCTCCTGGGGCTCTGCTGGAGAGCATAGTAAACTCTCAAGGAACTAACAGTTCCTAAGGGCGCTGCTCAGAAGTGAGCTACCAGGACTTCCCTGGCAGTCCAGTGGTTAAGACTCTGTGCTTCAATGCAGGGGGCGCCGGTTCAATCGCTGGTCAGGGAACTAAGATCCCACATGTCGCGCAGACAAAAGAGATAAAATAAATTTAAAAAAAAATTTAAAAAGAATGCTCATTGTTATTAAAAAAAAAAAAGTGAGGTACCAACTCTCCACATTGAGGCTGTGGATAAAGTGCTGGAACAGTGGGCATGGGTAGCAAGTGGGGAGACAGGCAGGAGGGTGGCAGCCGTCAAGAGAGAAAGGATCTGTGTTTGCGTTCTCCTGTTCCCCTCACCAGTACCTGAGAAGCTGACATCCCGAAACGTGCGTAAGAAGTATGAGCGCCACATGAAACCCACCTCATGTGGTAGCTATTAGAACTTCAGCTCATACGGGGGAAAGGCAAGAATTTTTTAGAATATGATATGAACTTTTAAAATAAACAAGGATGAGTTGTATAGACCAAGAAGAGACTGACTAAACTGAAAGTGGCTGAAAAAAATGAAATTGGGCCAAAGAATTATTAACAAATGTGACTTTTAGCCAGCGAAAATATGAGCTTCAATTTTGCAGAAATGTGGGCAAGTCACCAAAAAAAAATAAAATTGTTGCACATTTATAACTTGGTCAGATGAGGCTGCTCAATAAACTCATTACATATGACAGCTCAGTTTTGGAGTGAATATATTAGACAAATTATTATGTACTCTTATTTTTGTGTTTCCTGTTTATTGACATTGAAAATAGCTCAATGAGTTCTTTATTCACAGGTAGGTAGTGCATTTCTATGTCTGGATATTTCCTAAATCTTTTGAGGAAAAAAAAAATATGGGTGTTATGTTTTTAAAGAAAAATCTGTTGCCTTTCTCACTGTTAACACAGTCAAAAGCCCCAAAGCCTTTGGGTTTGTTGAGTTATGACCTCACACTCTGCTAATTCTACAACTTGCAAACTTATTTCTATTTCCACGTGCACTTGCCTAGTACACGTACACACACACACACACACACACACACACACACACACAGAGAGAGACTCTCATCTCGCAGATGCACACAGGTCTAATTCTAACTCTATTTCATACTGACATGGTCCTTCTATTGCAGTGGGAGGGAGAAATGTACATGGCATCATGTCACCTGACTACAGTAAGCAGTGGTCTGGCCTGGCTTCAGGTGCCCTTTTTCTATGGGCACCGACCTCAAGAAGCTTGGCACTTACCATTTTATTGTTGAGACGAGATCTTTCTCTTATCTGAGCTTAGTTTTATAAAATTAGGTATGTTTTTCACCCTTAGGAGAATTTTTTTAAACAAACAGGACATTTAAGAGTGCACATTGACCAATCGAATCTGGGGCCAGAGCCTGGGTTTGGAGAGAGTGCTCACATACTGATCAGTGCCTCCAGAATTCCTCTGGGGAAATCAAAGCAGTGGCTAGGGATACAGTCATGCCAACAAGGCTTTACCTCAAATGTTTGATTTGGTTCACATGATTAAAATGTCAAAATAGCATTTATTATTTCCATTCCTTTCCTAAAAGAAAATAATATTTCACTTCCATTATGCTTTAGGTTTCATTGTTCCTATAATTATCTAAAAATATATTTTACTTTTTCCATGCGATAGATAGGAAATATCTAATTTTACTAATGCCAAAATGTTCTCTTTTTGATAATGTATAAATGTTCTTTTTTTTCCCGTAATTTGATTTGTCGAAAGTAAGTTTTCATTAGTAAGCATGTCATAATAATGTAGACTTTTATTATAAGTATTTCCATCTCCTCTAGCAAAGCTATGCATAGCATAGTAGACTTGCCAGGCTTCGAGAAGAGTAAGATTGCACACAGAGTTTGGGGGGGAAATGCAAATTGTACAAAAAAGGCAACATATGAAAAAAAGGTGAATTATTATGTTCATGTGAAAGAGAGCTAATGAGACTGAACAGAACCACTGAGTTAACTTCCTATGTTGTTGAAACTGAAGCCTAGGGAGAAATTACTTTCGTGGGTCATCCAGTTAGAACCAAATTAGATTCTCCTATTTTTCTTCCCCCCTGACTTAACCATCAAGTCGTCTCTTCTACTGCTTTTTACTGGTTTTGGATATTTAATGAAGAGTAGGAGGCATTCTGAGAAGAGAAAATAGCTGTATGATGCTACAGATACAGACATGGAGAAGAGGGAAGTAATTCTAAATTAGTTACCTCAGTGGGAGAGCGTTCAGACTGAGGCACCCTGGGAAAAGCACCTGGAGAAACAGGTGTAAGTTCTAAGTGTCACTCTCTAGATATGACTTACAGACTGGAGTCACTGTGAATTCTTGAAAAACGTTTTTCTTGGGAGTCCGAAATTTGGCACTAGGCATTCTAAGCCCTGAGGCTGGAGCGTCATTGAACAGTGAGGACTGGAAATGCTATTTGGGTCATCAGCATAGAGGAAATATTTAGAGCTATGAAAATTTATGAACTCTCCCAAGGAGTGAACTTAAAAGGTCATTGGTAAATACAGAATCATGGAGAAACTTAGGCATATGGGCCAGTAGGAAGAAGAGAAGAAATCAAAACGGATAGCATAGGAAAAAAACTGTAAACGTTGAAATGGGATTCAGTTTTGCGCAGTATCAGAGTAACATATAAACAGACAATTTCAGGGAAGAAGCCATCTGTTAATAAGTAGAAAATAATCAAGAATTAAAATAGACATTTGGATTTTGTGGAAAAAAAATGTCTGTGAGTTTCCAGACTAATTTTAGTAAACAACAGCTTTTCAATTGCTTTAAAGACTTGAACGAATAAAAGAATAAATGAATAATTTAACAGATATTTATGGAGCAACTACTACATGCTAGGCATATTCTATTGACGTTTTCATGTTATTTATGACCAACGCCTTAGAAAAGCACTTCAGCCTTAACTTTTTCCAGCATGTTTATCTCTAGTAAGTATAAACACTCTCCTTCAAATTATTCAGTAATGCCATGATCTCTTTGGATTATTTGGTGCAGGAAACCCTTAGACAAAGTGATCTTACGAGATTTCTCTCTTTAGGACTGTATTTTGGCTCCAGTTGGGAAAAATACCTAAGGATCTTCATGAAATTCCTGGTAACTAGCTGGAAGAACAATTATTGTGGCTTACAGATGAGAAGGTTTTCATTTTAGTTCCTATTTTATTTCATTTTACAGTAAGAATTTCAGAATAAGGACCTTTGCTGTACGTCTCCTGTAATTTCCTACTTGGTTTGGTAAGATAGGACAGGCTAGTGGGATAAGTAGCAAGAATATCCCTTTAACCCCTGGAGTAAATAACTCTATGCAATGGTTGCTTCTTAACCTCTAGGTCAGTGTTCTCAAGAGACACTGAAATTCTTTCAGAAAGGAAAGGATAAGACACAGTTTGAGATCATAGGGAAAGGAGAATTTCAATATAACTAAAGTTATTTTACTAGAATTTTCTTCTGATCCAGACTTTTAAGAGACTTAGGCCAGGTCCCTATGCCAAGGGATGTCCATTCATTGTTTATTCATTCCATCAATATTTATTAAGCAACTATTAGGTGCTGGGTAACGGGGCTAAAGCAAGGAACAAGAGAGACAAGGATTTTTTTTCGTGTATGTGTGTCTCTTATTTTCTAATATATAGAGTTATATAATAAATAAGTAAACCATTTTGGGTATTTTGAAGTACCGTGAAGAAAAATAAAGAAAGCTAAGGAGAAAAAAGCAAAGTATATATATATGGGGGATGGGGCTAGGTAATGGCTTATTATACACACTGAAGCAGTGATATTAGAGCCTGGACCTCAGTGACATGAAAAAGTGAGTAATGCAACTATCTGAAGGAAAGAAATTCCACAGCAAAGAAATACAAAAGCACTGCCCTACAAGAGGATGAACTAGGGGCATGTTTGAGAAGCAAGAGATGGGGTGGGGAGGTAGTGGTAGAAATACAGCTGAAGAGGTACTATTTTTAAGTCATCAAGTCCTGAATTGAGCTTTTATTCTAAGGGAGATGGGAGGACACACTAGGGTTTTGCATAAGGAAGTGATACTATCTGATTTTATTTTTTAAATCTCACATAGCTACTTTGTGTAAAGTAAATTAAAGTGGGACAGGAGGGAAAGGAGAGGAATCAATTAAAGAGGCTGTTCCAGATGTACAGGAGACAGAAAAGTGGAGTAAGATGGCAGCTAAAGAGGACATGAGTGGTCCAGTCAAGCTGTGCAATATAATCAGTAGCAAGTTGAGAGTGCAAGCCTTTTTTTTTTTTCTTGGGCAGATTTTATGACAAATAGGACAGTAGTTCCCCTAACTTTGGCATAGTGGTGATGGGACCAACGCAAAAAAAATAGCTAAAAAAGAAAAAAAAGAAAAAAGAAGAGCTATAGGTCTTCCCTGGTGGCGCAGTGGTTGAGAGTCCACCTGCCGATGCATGGGACACGGGTTCGTGCCCCGGTCCAGGAAGATCCCACATGCCACGGAGCGGCTGGGCCCGTTAGCCATGGCCGCTGAGCCTGCGCGTCCGGAGCCTGTGCTCCTGAACGGGAGAGGCCACAACAGTGAGAGGCCCTCGTACCACAAAAAAAAAAAAAAAAAAAAAAAAAGAGCTATAATCATGTGAGCATGAGTTAACAGAAGGAAAACCAGTTATATGAAAGTAAAACAGTTTCCTTACTTTAATACTTATCAGATAAAAATAATAGGAATTCAGATGATGAAAGAACAACACTAGAATCCAGTACTACCAAAATTTTGGATTTTACAGACCTTAAAAAGAATGACTAATATTGTGATGTCCTCTTTTACTTCATCAACTAAGCATATTTTAAAAACAATAGCAGAATAAACAAACTAAAAGACAACCCACAGAATGGGAGAAAATATTTGCCAATGAAGCAACCGAAAAGGGATTAATCTACAAAAAGTTCATGCAGCTCAATATCAAAAAAACAAACAACCCAATCAAAAAATGGGCAGAAGATCTAAATAGACATTTCTCCAAAGAAGACATATGGATGGCCAAGAGGCTCATGAAAAGATGCTCAACATCGCTAATTATTAGAGAAATGCAAATCAAAACTACAATGAGGTATCACCTCACACCAGTCAGAATGGTCATGATCAAAAAATCTACAAACAAATGCTGGAGAGGGTGTGGAGAAAAGGGAACCCTCTTGCACTGTTGGTGGGAATGTAAATTGGTACAGCCACCATGGAGGACAGTATGGAGGTTCCTTAAAAAACTAAAAATAGAGCTACCATATGATCCAGCAATCCCACTCCTGGGCATATCTGGAGAAAACCATAATTCAAAAAGATACATGCACTCTGGTGTTCATTGCAGCACTATTTACAGTAGCCAGGACATAGAAGCAACCTAAATGTCCATCAACAGAGGAATGGATAAAGATGATGTGATACATATATACAATGGAATATTACTCAGTCATAAAAAAGAATGAAATAACGCCATTTGTGGCAACATGGATGGACCTGGAGGTTATCATACTAAGTGAAGTAAGTCAGAGAGAGAAAGACAACATCACGATATCACTTATATGCAGAATCTAAAAAAAATGATACAAATGAATCTATTTACAAAACAGAAATAGAGTCACAGATGTAGAAAACAAACATGGTTACCAAGGGGGAAAGGTGGGGGAGGGATAAATTGGGAGACTGGAATTGACATATATCCACTACTATATATAAAATAGGTAACTAATAAGAACCTATTGAACAGCACAAGGAACTCTACTCAATACCCTCTAATGACCTATATGGGAAAAGAATCTAAACAAGAGTGGATATATGTATACGTATAACTGATTCATTTTGCTGTACAGCAGAAACTAAAAGCACTGTAGATCAACTAGACTCCAATAAAAGTTAATTTAAAAAATAAAAATAGTGGAAATATCATCTCTTCTAATGCTCATTTATTTAATCACATTTTTTACCTTTATTATAAACTTTATCCATTATCTTTATTTTTCTTGCTATTCAATGAAAAAATGAAATTTTTTTTCATTGACAAAATTTTACTGACAAATGAAAACTTCATGCTCAGGCCCCCAACACTAGCCATCTTCTAAAGACTGACAACAAGCTTCAAGATTACTTTGTATAATATTAATTTTGGAGTCACTTTAGTACTTGCGGAGTAACTCAGTTGTTTTTATACCAATTTTAAGCCAAAATTAGGATTGCCAGATAAAATACAAGACATCTAGTTAAATTTCAATTTCAGACAAACAATAATTTTTAGTGTGTTTCAAATATTTCATAGGACATACTTACAGTAAAAAATTATTTGTAATTTACCTGAAATCGAAATTTAACTGAGCGTTCTACATTTTTATTTGCCAAATCTGTCAACCCTGACCCAAATCCCTTCAGGAAGTTTCTACGTACATTTTCCTTTGTAGTTTACACTGAAGTACCTAAAAATAGGTCAGTATAGATACATTTAAAATGTATCTATACTGTCACCAAGAATACTGGTACATTATCATTTTCAGACTCCTAAAAAGAGCATTTTTTAGTTAATATACCAATCTCGGTTTCCCTATAAGCATTTTCTATTTAGTTATGAAAATAATACAGTCTATCTACTGAAGTGGAAACAACTTCTAACTGCTGTCAGTGAAAGGTGTAGCATTTATTATATTGATGCATATGTACCGATTCATCTGAAGCCTGTAAGTCGAGTGCTTAAAGGAAAAGCATCCTTAATTCTTTTTTTAAGGGAATTTATTACTTTCAATAGTTTGACCAAGCTTGTGAATGCAATAATACATTCTCTTTCTTCTTGGATTCTGTGTACATATTATACACCTCCTGCAAGGCATGGAGTGACTAGATGAATGTTTGAAAATAATTGGGATGAAGTGAGTTTTCCTCACTTGTGTACACATGATTGTCCTGCTACTGCCCTTGGTATTGCTTTGACGATTTTGCTTCCTTCCATTAAATGCTAATACAGTGCATCATTTGGTGGTATTTCTAGCTAATGGATAGCAAGAGACTTAGGATCCTTATAAAGAAATGTTTCTAATCCAAACCCACATACTTTTTTTAATGTCTCAAATCTGTTTGCTATTTTTTAATAGAATCTTGGATGAATGTTATACAGAGGCAATCTATACCTCCATTGAAGCTTTTCAAAGTGTTTTTTTTGTTTGTTTGTTTTGGTAGGAAAGAAGAAAGACCATTCTTTAAATTATACTTCTATCTGAAATAGGCAGCGAGTCTGAAGTCTTTGAAAAGATGGAGACACCGAGTAGGGGAAGAGAGAGAGACCTTGTTTCCTTGTAATTTGCAGATGTAATTATCCTGAATATTGAGGAGCAAGCTGAAGCAGCTGGCATGGATTTTGACCACATTTAAATTGTTTATAAGCAACGCTCTCCAGTAAACATGGGTGTTCCAGATGCAAGGGGAGATTGTGGTATTTGAAATCCGAGAAAGAAAAAAAAAAACGGGTATACTCAGAGAGTATGTGGTAGGATACAAGGCCATTTATAAACAGAATGAACACCGGGCAAGCAAGGCTAGGCCTCTTGAACAAGCACTGAATATCTCTGCACCACTTTCAAGATGTGGAAATCTGACTTGAAACTCATTAAAAGGAACTGGAGAGAGAAAAGGCCCAGATACAGCAATTTAAAAAGAAAACAGTCATATACATTTCCAATATTCTTATTCAGGATTGCATGAAGGCAGTGAAGGACGTTTATGCAAGTAACGAGCCCTAGAATTTCAACACCGACAAGAAAAATTTATACTTCTAATCCCCCCCCCCCCAAAATGGCTTTGGATGCGAAAGGTAAAGATTGTAATTTGTAGCTTAATAGTACAGAGAGATTGAATATGTTTCTATACCATCTCTGCCATTTGAGGAGCTTCTGATTTTTCAGTTCAGATTCTCCTGAAGAAATAGAAGACTGAGGAGAGAAAATGTACCATGAGGCAAGGTTGTGCAGTAGGGTGGGCCACACTGGGGCTTGCAAGCACTTATTAATGTGTGTACTGGATACCTGTGTTGAATGTCCCCTCAAGACACATCCGCAGACGCTGGCGATGTCACACGGGTGTCACAATGTCTTACCTGCCTCCCTGGAACTCATCTCAGGGCCGAACAGGAGTGGGTCCAGTTCACTGACTGTGGGACTTTGTGCAACTTCAAGTTACTCAACTTCAGCCTCAGTTTCTCCCTCTAAAAACAAGAACAAAATAGATATACAGCCTTTACCTCAGGTAATGTTTTTTTCAGTTTTCAAACATCAACTCTGTTAGGATTATACTTTTCATTCAATCAAATTCAGTGTTTTGTGAGGACCTCTGACAAATGTATACAGTCATATAAGCACCAGCATGAACGTGATTTAGAACATTTGCATCACCCTAGAAAATTCCTTTGGGCCACCTGGCCATCATTCCTGCCCTGAAGACCAGTCCCTGACAAACTCAGGTCTGCCTCCTGTGTCCTGTCACTATAGTTTTAACTTTTAAGATTTCATGAATAAAAGCAATCATACATCACATCCTCTTTGGTATCTGGCTTCCTTCACTTAGTAGAATGCTTTTAGAATTTACCCTCGTTTTGTGTATCAGTATTATTTCATCGTATGGACCTTACGTGTTGCTTAGATAATTAAGTAAGAGAGTTTATGGTAGAGGCTGGTGAGCAGTTCCTGATTTACAGAAATTGTTGAATGTGTGGCAACTGTTGTTAAATGATTCTCTGACTCAGACATTATTTTCTGTTGAGATTTAAGGAATAATAGCACATTTAAGAAGTAATATTTTTGGCTAACGTCCAGAGGCTCCAGTTATAAATATAATAAGAAACTGGAGAATTTAGACATTCTCTGGAAAAACTGAAGCTGTCTTTGATTCAATTAGCGAACATGCTCCTTAGATTGATTTATCAAGTTACATTGTCTCAATTCTATTTTCACTCTGTATGTGTAGATAAGGCCACGCTTAGAAACATAAACTCCAAGGGTCAGTCTTTATTGTCGCAGACGTGACAAGTCATGTCATCGCACCTCTAGCAATCACAGTCTCTTAATGGCATCATAAAACCTGACACACCATTTTTTTTTTCCTTCAGGAGAGAAAATGAGGAAGTTCAATTTCAATATAGAAATGGCACTCAGAAAAGTGATCACAGATAAATCTCGAAGCTATTTTCAGAAAGAGGTTTAATTTCCTTGTACACTAAAAGTATGTAGTGTACAAGTCTTGTACACTAAAAGTATGTCTCTGAAATTAACTCATTTTTTATGTGTGACCACCATCCAAACCATGTTATAATTTCTACAATCCTCAAGTTACAGTCTATTTGACGCCTAGAATTAGAAGGCTAAATTTGGGAGGTAGCTTGACCTATAATACTTTACTAATTCAAAAGAGAACTGCATGCTAGCTCAGAACTTGAAATTTGAACTTGACTTTTGCTTCTGAGAACTGGTGATCAGGATTTGCAGTTTGCAACTTCAACCAAACCAGGATTCATTATTGAGATCAGTAGACTGCCTATAAACGCAACCCTAGGCTGCTTGCACTTAAATATAACTTAGCTGTAAACAGCTTAACTAGAACTTGTGGAAATGCCATCAATTTGCATGTGTAAAAACTTTACTCCATCACATATATTATTTATGGCTAAAGTATTATTTGGCAGGTTAGTTTTACTATTACTATGTTATTGATGGTCAGAAGCTTTAAACCCAAATTCTGATTTTTTTTCAACCCTTTGTACACTACTGCTTGATTGAAGACAGTCAGTTAATCATTACTGTGTACCAACTACAGCGTTCCTGGAGGGGCTGCATCAATGCACCCATGTCCTCTTTTAATTCCATACTCCTCAGTGTAAAAAGGAAAAGAGGGATATCAGTAGGCTGAGGAAGGTCTGGCATTTGTACCAAGGAAGAATGGAGCCAGTGTTCACCTGTATTTCAGTTCAGATCCATTTCACCTATTTGAAAAGCTACTGTCAATGAATTTGCTTACAACTATGATTCATATGCAATAACATCTTCCTACTCTTCAACACCAGGGGGAGGAAATGCCAGGAGAATTTCATTGTTGACACTATCTTCAGGAACCAATGAGGACTTGGCGGTAGTGGTGGTATGTTTTTCATACACTTTTTTTTTTTTAATTTCTTTTTG
This sequence comes from Leucopleurus acutus, assembly GCF_964270905.1. Taxonomy (NCBI): domain Eukaryota; kingdom Metazoa; phylum Chordata; class Mammalia; order Artiodactyla; family Delphinidae; genus Leucopleurus; species Leucopleurus acutus. The sequence goes on from NC_139146.1 coordinate 6,343,467, forward strand.
GCTCAGTTTGAGGATGATGAAGACGAGTTGTGAATTGTGAACTCCAGAAGGGCAGAATTACCGTAAAAACAGAGGTGGGGACAAGAGAGAGAGAGACATGGATCTTGTCTATCCACAAACTATCCACATAAAGTAAAGCTCTTTGAGATGGCTCACCGGGATGCATTTAATTAACACAATAGCCTGTCTTTCCATTTCCAAAGAAATTTTTCATAAAAACATACTGTAGTTTTGTCATCACCATATTTCTTGCAATAAGACTTCACATCTTTGTTTCCTTGTCTTTTTTCTGTCTCACACAGGATACATTTCTTAGGGAATATCTACACCCAGTGGTCTGAAAACATGTTTTTTTTTTTATTACTGTGACTGAGACAAAAATATATTTTACATTGGCAACCACATGTACACATTTATACTTAAATAGTTATAAAGTTATACTATAACTTAAATAAAAGTTAAACAAAACTCGTATAAAACTTTACTTACCCTTACCATGAGTGATACACCCTTACTTTTCTATTCTATTTTATAAGAAATGTCTTCATGATCTACCATATTGATCTCACTACCCACGGATGGTTTGCAAACCACATATTGGAAAACTGGTATAAATATGTTTGCATCCTGCAATGGCTTGGTAGGATCTAGGTATGCCTGCGAAAAGTTGAATTTAGACTTTTTAAATATAGTCTCCCTGTAGTATAAAACTCTGTTCTTAAGAGGAAAGAAAAAATTGTTCATTTTGATTAATTTTTGTTGTATTCAATAAATTTTTGCATCCAAACTGTTTCTTAAACAAAGTATCATTAGTATAGGAATCAGGAGGCCTGGCTTCTAGTTTTTGCCCTTCTGCTAATTAGCAATATGTCCTTGGGCACTTATTTCACCTAAAGGAGCCTCAAGAATTCTCTCTTTCTCTCTGTATGTATATAAATATAATATATATATGCATGTGTATGTGTGTATCTTTGTTTTGATTTTTTTACCATGTGTTTATGTTTATCTTTTTAATAATATAAAGAAAAATGAATAAACTTAACTGGATTGCTTCTAAACTTCTGTTCAGGTTAAAAAAGAAGCATTCTGTTATTTGCCATCAGTAAGTTATAACCATGTAATTACTTCTCTAGTAGAGGTAACAAGATTGCCCAGCTCCATGGCCTTTTTCTTGACTGGTTCTCCTGAGAAATTTGGATCTCATATTTTGTTTGTTTGTTTGTTTTGTTTTTATGGGTTTTTTTGCGGTATGCGGGCCTCTCACTGTTGTGGCCTCTCCCGTTGCGGAGCACAGGCTCTGGACCCGCAGGCTCAGCGGCCATGGCTCACGGGCCCAGCCGCTCCGCTGCATGTGGGATCTTCCCAGACCGGGGCATGAACCCGCGTTCCCTGCATCGGCAGGTGGACTCTCAACCACTGCGCCACCAGGGAAGCCCGAGGATCTCATATTTTTTAAGATAACCTATTAGAGCTACTTTGTGGTACAGGTGATGGTGAGAAAATATGCAAGACTTGTAATAATCTAACACACAATCTCTGCTAATGACTAGCTGGTAACCCCTAACCCTAAATCTAACTTTATTTTTTAACTCCTTTTTTTTCTTTCCCCAAAGAAACCCATGATTCTATTTCTTATATGAGGTCTAAGGCTTCTCTATATGGAACAGTGAAATGTGAACTATTCACCACAATGCTTTCCTCTGCTGTATTAATTTTTCAAGAACAAGTATTGGCTAAGAGATACTAAAATGTGATGCAGCCTTATAATAACTTAATCACACTGGTAAAACTCAATTGTATGTTCTTTTCTGTCCTTTTCAACAAGGGTGATATTTAATTAAATGTAATGTAAAGCCACATAAACAAAAAACCTTTCTTGTTATTATAAACTCTCATTTAACATGTTTTTCTTCTAGAAGTTTTGATATAAAGCTTTCAGATTTTCTTATGAATTATACTCTAGACGTGCTAAGTAAGATGTCTCTATTAAATTTGTGGATCCCTATTCGAGACATAAATTTATTGTTTGACCACTGCAGCATACACATACAGTGATACAAGCTTCATGTTTCTGTGCCGTATTTAAACCAGCTTTAGACATCAAAGATTTGCATTATACTGATGTGAATTGAACTATAGGGCCAAAGAATAGCCTTTTGTAGGGGGATATGGAGCTTAAAAGAAATAGCTAAGCGGTCATCCTTCACCCTTTCAAACTGCATATTTCAAATTCAGTACCACAAGATGGTCTTTCTCTGAATAGCCTTCATTTCATGTGTCTGTTGGGGTGAGATAGCCTGTCTCAATGCAGGCTGGTTAAGTACTTGAGAACTGAAAGTTTCTTAATATACATACCCAGACCTCTCAGTCTGCAAGGGTAGATAAATTACAGTTTAATTGGAGATGTATACTGAATATTTGTTCATGTAAATATTTGCATTAAGGGTAAAGTTTTGAAATACTGTCTTTATAGCATTAGTTACATAAAAGCTGTGTGACATTTAGCGTGGATGACCAACAGGGATCTACTGTATATCTCAGGGAACCCTGTTCAATGTTATGTAGTGACCTAGATGGGAAGGGAATTTGAAGGAGAATGGATATATGTGTATGTATGGCTGAGTCACTTGGATGTACACCTGAAACTATCACAACATTGTTAGTCAATTATATTCCAGTATAAAATAAAAAGTGAAAAAGAAAAAAATTTAAAAAGCTGCGTGACAAATATGGAGTCCAAAAGAATAGGAGAAAATTTAGGAATCTGCATGTGGATTTCATGGGTCTCAGAAGAGGTATGCTTCTCTCTCTATCACACTATAAAAAGTACTTCTGGTGGCCAAAAGGTACAAACATCCAGTTACAAAATAAATAAGTCCTGGGGATATAATGTACGGCATGGTGACTAGTATTAGTAATACTGTACTGCATATTTGAAAGTTTCTAAGAGGGTAAATCTTAAAAGTTCTCATCACAAGAAAAAAATGTATAACTATGTGAGGTGATGGATATTGACCATATTATTGTGGCGATCATTTTTCAATACATACAAATATCTAGTTATTATGGTGTACAATTAAAACTAATATATCATTATATGTCAACTATATCTCAGTATAAATACATAATACATAAATAAATGAATGAATAAATAAAATTACTCTAGTCACCTGTAAATGTTCTATATGCCACATTTAGTTATGCATTTTTACTTGTAAAACTATAAAACTCAATAGTAAAAAGAATAACCAAAAAATACAAAATATGTACTCAGCATTAAACTAGCTTTTTGGCTAAGGGGATATTTAGGACCTAAAGTTGATTTTAGTCATGAACTGCCTCCCTGAGAAGTGATTCTGTCAGAACTGAAGGGTGATGTGGGAATTGAGAAGTTGCGAGGAGAATTCTGGATTGAGCTACTCTAACTTTATGTAAACACATCCCAGAATCTGCTTAACTACCTTATTCCTGCCAAAGATTTCTTTCAGATGAGAAACATATCAACAAGATATAATAACATTTGAGACTCCATGAGTCTAATGTGAAGCCACAGAAAGTATCAATATAGATTAAAACCTTCAAAGACTAAAAAAATCTTAATTGTATGTTTTCACTTATGACTATCAATTATAATAAAATAACCGTGATTAGCTGTCAAACTGACTAGAGCTAATTAGATCATTTTTATGTGTAAGTATGTACGTTATGTATCAGGATCACTAAAGAAAACAAAAACCACACTAGGTAATTCAAATAGAAAGAGATTTAAAATAAGGGTTTGAGATAAGAGAAAACATTTTTTTAAAATAAAAAACATCAATGAAACCAAGAGCTGGTTTTTTGAAAAGACAAACAAAATTGATAAACTCTAGCCATGCTCACCAAGAATAAAAGAGAAAGGACCCAAAGAAACAAAATAGGAAATGAGAAATAATAACCGATACCACCCAGATATAAAAAGTCGTGAGTATACCGTGAACAGTTATATGCCAACAAATTGGATGACCTAGAAGAAATGGACAAATTTCTAGAAATATACAGGCTGCCAAGACTGAGGCAAGAAGAAACAGACAACTTGAACAGACAGATCACTGAAAGTGAAATTGACTTCATCATTTAAAAAAAAAAAAAAAAAAAACACCTCCCAGCAAACAAAGGTCCTGACCAGAAGGCTTCACAGGAGAATTCTATCAAACATATAAAGGAGAACTAACACCTTCTCTTCTCAAACTATTCCAGAAATTTGAAGAGGAGGGAACAATCCCAAAGTCATTCTACGAGGCCACCAACACCATGATACTAAAACCAGACAAAGACACCACAAAAGAAAATTATATGCTGATATCTTTCATGAATATAGATGCAAAAATCCTCAACAGAATATTAACAAACCAAATCCAAAAATACATAGAAAGCATACTATACTATCATCAAGTTGGAATAATTCCCCGGTCAAAAGTATGGTTCAACATTCACAAATCAATCAATGTGAAACACCACATTAACAAAAGGAAGGATAAAAATTACATGATCATCTCAATAGATACAGAAGAAGCATTTGATGAAATTCATCATCCATTAATGATTAAAAACTCTCACCAAACTGGATATATGGGGAACATATCTCAACATAATAAAAGCCATTTATGACACACCCACAGCTAACATAACATTCAACTGTGAAAAGCTGAAAGCCTTCCTGCTAAATTCAGGAACAAGACAAGGATGCCCACTTTCACAACTTCTATTAACGTAGCCCTAGCCACAGCAATCAGATAAGAAATATATGGTATCCAAATATGGATGTGAAGAGTTACAACTGTCACTATTTGCAGATGACAGAATACTGTATATAGGGAATCCTGAAGTCTCCACCCAATTAGAACCATTAGAAATAATAAATGAATTCAGCAAGGTTGCAGGATGCAAGATTAATATATAGAAATCTGTTGTGTTTCTATTCATTAATGAAATTCAGCAAGGTTGCAGGATGCAAGATTAATATATAGAAATCTGTTGTGTTTCTATACATTAATGAAATTTCAGAAAGAAAATTTTTAAAACTCCCATTTAAAATCACATAAAAAATACCTAGGAATAAACTCAACCAACCATAAACTTAACTTAACCATGTCTTAACATGACATTTTTCATAGAACTAGAACAAACAATCCCCATATTTATAAGGAACCACAAAAGATGCTCAATTGCCAAAGCAATCCTGAGAAAAAAGAACAAAGTTGGAAGCATACCCCTCCCAGACTTCAGACTATACTACAAAGCTACAGTAATCAAAGCAGCAGTGTGGGGCTTCCCTGGTGGCGCAGTGGTTGAGAGTCCGCCTGCCGATGCAGGGGACACGGGTTCATGCCCCAGTCCGGGAAGATCCCACATGCTGCGGAGCGGCTGGGCCCGTGAGCCATGGCCGCTGAGCCTGCGCATCTGGAGCCTGTGCTCCACAACGGGAGAGGCCACAACAGTGAGGGGCCTGCGCAAAAAAACAAAAAACAAAAAAAAACAACAGTGTGGTTTGGGCACAAAAACAGACACACAGATCAATGGAACAGAATGGAGAGTCCAGAAATAAACTCACATACCTATGATCATTTAATCTATGACAAAGGAGGCAAGAATATACAATGTGGAAAAGACAGTCTCTTCAACACGTGATGCTGGAAAAACTGGACAGCCACATGTAAAACAATGAGATTAGAACATTCCCTCACACTATATACAAAAATAAACTCAAAATGGTTTAAAGACCTAAATTTAACACCTGAAACCATAAAACTCCTAGAAGAGAACACTGGCAGAACACTCTAACATAAATCACAGCAATATTTTCTTGGATCAGTCTCCAAAGGCAAAAGAAATAAAGCAAAAATAAACAAATAGGACCTAATTAAACTTGAAAGCTTTTGCACAGAAAAGAAAATCATCAACAAAACAAGAAGACAACCTACGGAATGGTAGAAAATATTTGCTAATGATGCAATTGACAGCTCATACAACTCAAAGTCAAGAGAACAAAGAACCCAGTCAAAAAATGGGAAGACCTGAATAGATAATTCTCCAAAGACGACATACAGATGGCCAATAGGCACAAGGAGATGCTCAACATCACTAATTGCTAAAGAAATGCAAATCAAAACCACAATGAAATATCACCTGCCATCTGTCAGAATGGCGATCATCAAAAAGTCTACAAATAAGTAATGTTGGAGAGGACGTAGAGAAAAGGGAACCCTCATACACTGTTGATTGGAATGTAAATTGGTGCAGTCGTTATGGAAAACATTATGGAGGTTCCTCAAAACTAAAAACAGAACTACCATATGATCCAGCAATTCCACTTCTGAGTATATACCCGGAAAAAAGTGAAAACACTAATTTGGAAAAGATACATGCACCCCGATGTTCACAGCAGCATTATTTACCAAGACATGGAAGCAACCCATTTGCCCACCAACAGACAACTGGATTAAGAAGATGTGGGATACATATGCACAATGGAATATTATTCAGCCATAAAAAAGAATGAAATACTGCCATTTGCAGTGACATGGATGGACCTAGAGAATATTATGTTTAGTGAAATACATCAGACAGAGAAAGACAAATACTGTATAATATCACATGTGGAATCCAAAAAAATAATATAAATGAATGCATATGCAAAACAAAAACAGACTCACAGATATAGAAAACAAACCTGTGGTCACCAAAGGGGAGAGGTAAAGGGGGAGAAACAAACTAGGGTATGGGATTAACAAATACAAACTACTATATATAAAATAGATAAACCACAAAGATACTGGATAGCATGGGGAATTATACCCATTATCTTGGAATAACCTATAATGGAGTATAGTCTGCCAAAATACTGAATCACAATGCTGTACACCTGAAACTAACGCAATATTGTAAATCACCTATACTTCAATTAAAAATAAATAAAAATAAATAGGTAATAAAGCAAAATAAATAAATAATACAAGGGTTTGGGAGCTTAGAAAAAAATCATTGAAAGGTTTAAGAGAGTTACAATTAAGATGGAGGTGGCTGTCATTAGGTTTTAGTTTTGGTGCCTCAGTTTTGCTCCTGAGAGTCAAAACCTTGTTGCTCCCACTTTGAGTTACAAAACTGTAGGACACAGGTGTCAATGACACAACTGATCAGTAGCCTCAAGGCTGGGTATTGACAGGGAAGCATAGTCTAGCTGGCCACAACAAAACCTTCCATCTGCCAAAGTCCATGGGCCCACAGCCCTCTGGAGCTAGAACAAATGCCACAAGGTGGCAGCATGGTTGGTATTCTGGGCTTGGTATTGGGGGGAAAAAACCCAAAAAACTATGCCTAGAAATATACTAGAAGAAAATTCACTAAAATATTAACAGTATCTTACCTATGTTATGACAGTAAATGAGATTTTGGTCTTCAATATATGTTGATTTTTTAAAATTACATGGGATTATTGTAGCAATTCCATTTCTACTGATATCAGTTTCTTATCACTGCATAATAAATCACCACAAACTGAATGGCTTACGACAACCCATTTATCATCCTAGAGTTTTTTGAATCAGAAATCCGGGCACAGCTTAGCTGGGTCCTCTACTAAGGGTCTTGTAAGACTGCAATCCAGGTGTCATCCAGGACTGGGGTCTCATGTGGAGGCCTGACTAGGTAAAAACCCATTTCTAAGCTCATCGTACTGCTGGCTGAATTAAAGTTTTTGTAGTTATAAAACTCATGGGGGCTTGCTTCTTTAAGGCTTCTGTGAACTCAGGGAAAACCTAATCCTGGTTTTAAATGTCTTACCTGATTATGTCAGGTCCTCCCAGGATAATCTGTCTTTTATTAACTCAAAGTCAACCGATTCAGAGTCCTCAATTACATCCTTTAGCTTTTTCCTATATGGAGAAAGTAACATAATCTTGGGAGTGATATCCCGTCACATTCACAGGCCCTGCCAACACTCAAGGACAGAAGATTACACAAGGGCTTAGGTCACTGTAAATTATTTTAGAATTCTGCCTACCATAATTGTTAAAACAGAGATGTATTGGGAATTTTCTGCTTCATGCTACAGGGCACAACCTTTCAGGGTGTTCTTTAGCCTGGCTCCATCAGAGTATTAGGATAGAAAATTTCTGAGGTGGGAAGGGAGTGGTATGAGAAGTATTATTTTTCTCCACAGCAGAGAGAATTGGTACAATTTAATTCTGGAATCCTAGATTACATCATTCCAGAAATAGAATTTGCAGTAGGATGAACCTTGACATTCCTTAACATTAAAAAAAATAAATAAACAGAACGAGAATATGGGTTGTACAATGTCATAGTTAATTAGAAGTGTAGCCACAATCAGAACCTTCATCTCTTGACTCCCTAATCCAGTAGCATTTTTCGTAATACCACCCTATTGAGGCCAGGAGATTATAACAGGCACATTTGTTTATTAGAATTACAACTGTTTTCCAATTTCAATATAAGAAAGATATGACTCCAATCTTGTGCCTCGTTTATTGTTTTAACTGTACATATTTTTAACTGAGGCCTTGAGATTGTTCTATTTGTGTTACACCCAAATAATGGGTATTTAGAGCACAGTGATACAAAGAAAAACAGTACCAAAAAAGAGATGCACTAGCTCCCAGATCTTCCCCTTATATTTCCATGGCCTGCTCTCTCATCTCCTTCAGGCCTTTAGCCAATGTGACTTTCTTACTTGAAACAAAAACACTCTCCCAATTCTTCCAATCTCCCTTGCTCCAAAGTACTCATCACCACCTTGTTAGCTTATTGTCTATATCAACCCAGTAGACTGTAGGCTGCATGATGGCAGGGAAATTTTGTCTGATGTGTCCAGTGTTGTACCTTTGGTACCCACAATAGTAACTGGATATGTGTGGAATGAAAAAAATGAAAGAGTGGGTTAATTAATATTTAGTTGTAAGAGATCCAGCTCATCCTGAGAAGCAACATGGCCAAGAAAATGCATAGAAAATATGGATAACCACCCGAGTAAACCTCGGAAGCTTTATTATAAAAATACTGGAAAAGTTTAAGTGGTAAAAACATTCGGTTGGCCTAGGACATTAGACTCACTGCTTTAGATAACATAAAGCTATGACACGGGCTCATCTGTCATGAGCAGTTTAGAATACCAAACAGTAAGGCCCTTGATCAAACAAGTAACCTCCAACTCTGCTATTCAGGCCCTGGGAAATATCTATCAGAGATATACCATTGTTACAGGATGATATCTTAAGGAGACATACTACCTACTTACTGCTCAAGTATTTTATATGCGTTTTATATACATAACTGCTCAGAAACTTGCATCAACTCTTTAGATGCTCACAGAAATACATTTATTTAGTGCAATCCAGGCTTAGAGCTTTACTTTTCCAAAAGGCAACGTAAGAATTAGCCCTATAGGTTCTACATCTATTTTGGGGTTGGTTGGTTAATTTTTTTGAGAAACTGACATAGAATCCTAAATGGTATTCAGTACCTCCTATATAATGCTTAACCTAACTTTTCTTTGAATTTAGTAATTAGCAATAAAACAAGCAAACAACACACGCAGACACCAGGTTTCACAGAAGAACTGATAATACTTTATGCCTCCTCATAATGAGTTACATGATAAATAGCAACTTTTCATCTTTGCTTTGGCTGCCAGGATGTTTAGAACTATTGTTATGTTCTTAGGGATGACCTGTTGCCCTGGTTCACCCGGGATTCTTGGTGTCTCAGGACACAGGTCTTTCAGCACTAAAATTGGACAGTTTCAGGCTAACCAGGAAGGCTGGTCACCCTATATTTGATTACAAAAGAAATATATGCTTGTCTTTGAAACTTTAAAAGTTATAAATTAAAAAAACTGCATTTATTCAATAAATATATTTTACTTGTATATTTACAAATTTATAAAATTAAAAAAAAAGTAAAGTAGGGGGGAGACTTTCAAGACAGCAGAGGAGTAAGATGTGGAGATCGCCTTCCTACCCACAAATACATCAGAAATACAACTACATGTGGAACAACTCCTACAGAACACCTACTGAACGCTGGCAGAAGGCCTCAGGCTTCCCAAAAGGCAAGAAACTCCCCATGTACCTGGGTAGGGCAAAAGAAAAAAAGAATAAACAGAGACAAAAGGATAGGGACGGGACCTGCACCAGTGGGAGGGAGCCGTGGAGGAGGAAAGGTTTCCACACACTAGAAGCCCCTTCACTGGTGGAGACGGGGGCTGGGCGTGGGGTAAGCTTCGGAGCCACAGAGGAGAGCGCAGCAACAGGGGTGCGGAGGGCAAAGCGGAGAGATCCCCGCACAGAGGATCGGTGCCTACCGGCACTCACCAGCCCGAGAGGCTTGTCTGCTCACCCGCCGGGGCGGGCGGGGCTGGGAGCTGAGGCTCGGGCTTCAGGCGGAGCACAGGGAGAGGACTGGGGTTGGCGGCGTGAACACAGCCTGCAGGGGGCTAGTGCGCCACGGCTGGCTGGTAGGGAGTCGGGGAAAAGTCTGGACCTGCCTAAGAGGCAAGAGACTTTTTCTTCCCTCTTTGTTTCCTGGTGCGCGAGAAGAGGGGATTAAGAGCGCCGCTTAAAGGAGTTCCAGAGACGGGCGCGAGCCACCGCTATTAGCGTGAACCCCAGAGACGGGCATGGGACACTAAGGCTGCTGCTGCCGCCACCAAGAAGCCTGTGTGCAAGCACAGGTTACTATCCACACCTCCCTTCCGGGGAGCCTGTGCAGCCCGCCACTGCCAGGGTCCCGGGATCCAGGGACAACTCCCCCGGGAGAACACACAGTGCGCGTCACGCTGGTGCGCAACGTCATGCTGGCCTCTGCCGCCGCAGGCCCGCCCCGCCTCCATGCCCCTCCCTCCCCGGGCCTGAGTAAGCCGGAGCCCCCGAATCAGCGGCACCTTTAACCCCGTCCTGAGTGAAGAACAGACACCCTCCGGCGACCTACATGCAGAGGCGGGGCCAGATCCAAAGCTGAGCCCCTGGGAGCTGTGAGAACAAAGAAGAGAAAGGGAAATCTCTCCCAGCAGCCTCAGGAGCAGCGGATTAAAGCTCCACAGTCAACCTGACGTACCTGTATCTGTGGAATACATGAATAGGCAACGAATCATCCAAAAATTGAGGTACTGGACTTTGAGATCAACAATATACATATTTTTTCCTTTTTCCCTTTGTGTGTGTGTGTGTGTGTGTGTGCTTCTGTGTGTGATTTTGCCTGTATAGCTTTGCTTTTACCATGTGTCCTAGGGTTCTGTTTGTCCTTTTTTTTTAGTATACTTTTTAGCGCTTGTTATCACTGGTGGATTTGATTTTCGTTTTGGTTGCTCTCTCCTTTTTTCTTTATTATTACTTTTTAATTTTTATTTTTAATAATTACTTTTCACTTTTTATTTTAATAACTTTCTTTTCTTTTTTACTTTCTTTCTTTCTTTTTTCCTCCCTTTTTTCCTGAGCCGTGTGACTGACAGAGTCTTGGTGCTCTGGGCGGGTATGAGGCCTGTGCCTCTGAGGTGGGAGAGCCGAGTTCAGGACGTTGGGCCACCAGAGACTGCGCAGCTCCATATAATATCAAACAGCGAAAGCTCTCCCAGAGATCTCCATCTCAATGCTAAGACCCAGCTCCACTCAATGACCAGCAAGCTACTGGGCTGGACATCCTATGCCAAACAACTAGCAAGACAGGAACACAATCACATCCATTAGCAGAGAGGCAGCGTAAAATCATAATTAGGTCACAGGCACCCCAAAACACACCACCAGACATGGTCCTGCCAACCAGAAAGACAAGATCCAGCTTTGTCCACCAGAGCACAGGCACCAGTCCCCTCCACCAGGGAGCCTACAAAACCCACTGAACCAAACTCACCCACTGGGGGCAGACACCAAAAACAACGGGAACTACGAACCTGCAGCCTGCAAAAAGGAGACCCCAAACACAGTAAGTGAAGCCAAGTGAGAAACACACAGCAGATGAAGGAGCAAGGTAAAAGCCCACAAGACCAAACAAATGAAGAGCAAATAGGGAGTCTACCTGAAAAAGAATTCAGAGTAATGAGAGTAAAGATGATCCAAAGTCTTGGAAATAGAATGGAGAAAATTCAAGAAATGTTTAACAAGGACCTAGAAGAACTAAAGAGCAAACAAAATGATGAACAACACAATAAATGAAATTAAAAATTCACTAGAACCAATCAATAGCAGAATAACTGAGGCAGAAGAACGGATAAGTGACCTGGAAGATAAAATAGTGGAAATAACTACTGCAGAGCAGAATAAAGAAAAAAGAATGAAAAGAACTGAGGACAGTCTCAGAGACCTCTGGGACAACATTAAAGGCACCAACATTCGAATTATAGGGGTTCCAGAAGAAGAAGACAAAAAGAAAGGGACTGAGAAAATATTTGAAGAGATCATAGTTGAAAACTTCCCTAATATGGGAAAGGAAATAGTCAATCAAGTCCAGGAAGTGCAGAGAGTCCCATACAGGATAAACCCAAGGAGAAACACACCAAGACACATATTAATCAAACTATCAAAAATTAAATACAAAGAAAAAATATTAAAAGCCGCAAGGGAAAAACAACAAATAACATACAAAGGAATCCCCATAAGGTTAACAGGTGATCTTTCAGCAGAAACTCTGCAAGCCAGAAGGGAGTGGCAGGACATACGTAAAGTGATGAAAGGGAAAAACCTACAACCAAGATTGCTCTACCCAGCAAGGATCTCATTCAGATTCAACGGAGAAATTAAAACCTTTACAGACAAGGAAAAGCTAAGAGAATTCAGCACCACCAAACCAGCTTTACAACAAATGCTAAAGGAACTTCTCTAGGCAGGAAACACAAGAGAAGGAAAACACCTACAACAACAAACCCAAAAAAATTAAGAAAATGGTAATAGGAACATACATATTGATAATTACCTTAAATGTAAATGGATTAAATGCTCCAACCAGAAGACATAGACTGGCTGAAAGGATATAAAAACAAGACCCATATAAATGCTGTCTACAAGAGACCCACTTCAGACTTAGGGACACATACAGACTGAAAGTGAGGCGATGGAAAAAGATATTCCATGCAAATGGAAATCAAAAGAAAGCTGGAGTAGCAATTCTCATATCAGACACAATAGACTTTAAAATAAAGATTATTACAAGAGACAGAGAAGGACACTACATAATGATCAAGATATAAATCCAAGAAGAAGATATAACAATTGTAAATATTTATGCACACAACATAGGAGCACCTCAATACATAAGGCAAATGCTAATAGCCATGAAATGGGAAATCGACAGTAACAACATCATAGTAGGGGACTTTAACACCCCACTTTAACCAATGGACAGATCATCCAAAATGAAAATGAATAAGGGAACACAAGCTTTAAATGATACATTAAACAAGATGGACTTAATTGATATTTATAGGAAATTTCCTTCAAAAACAGCAGATTACACTTTCTCAAGTGCTCATGGAACATTCTCTAGGATAGATCATATCTTGGGTCACAAAGCAAGCCTTGGGAAATTTAAGAAAATTGAAATCGTATCAAGTATCTTCTCCAACCACAACGTTATGAGACTAGATATCAATTACAGGGAAAAAATGTGTAAAAAATACAAACACATGGGGGCTAAACAATACACTACCTAATCACCAAGAGATCACTGAAGAAATCAAAGAGGAAATCAAAAAATACCTTGAAACAAATGACAATGAAAACACGATGACCCAAAACCTATGGGATGCAGCAAAAGCAGCTCTAAGGGGAAGTTTAAAGCAATACAATCCTACCTTAAAAAGCAAGAAACATGTCAAATAAACAACCTAAACTTAATCCTAAAGCAATTAGAGAAAGAAGAAGAAAAAAACCCAAAGTTAGCAGAAGGAAAGAAATCATAAAAATCAGATCAGAAATAAATTTTAAAAAAATGAAGGAAACAATAGCAAAGATCAATAAAACTAAAAGTTGGTTTTTTGAGAAGATAAACAAAATTGATAAAGCATTAGTCAGACTCATCAAGAACAAAAAGGGGAGAAGACTCAGATCAATAGAATTAGAAATGAAAACGGAGGACTAACAACTGACACTGCAGAAATACAAAGGATCATGAGAGATTACTACAGGCAACTATATGCCAATAAAATGGACAACATGGAAGAAATGGACAAATTCTTAGAAAAGCACAAGCTTCTGAGACTGAACCAGGAAGAAATAGAAAATATAAACAGACCAATTACAAGCACTGAAATTGAGACTGTGATTAAAAATCTTCCAACAAACAGAAGCCCAGGACCAGATGGCTTCACAGGCAAATTCTATCAAACATCTAGAGAAGAGCTAACACTTATCCTTCTCAAACTCTTCCAAAATATAGCAGAGGGAGGAACACTCCCAAACTCATTCTACGAAGCCACCATCACCCTGATACCAGCACCAGATAAGGATGTCACAAAGAAAGAAAACTAAAGACCAATATCACTGATGAACATAGATGCAAAAATCCTCAACAAAATACTAGCAAACAGAATCCAACAGCACATTAAAAAGATCATACACCATGATCAAATGGGGTTTATCCCAGGAATGCAAGGATTCTTCAGTATACTCAAAGCAATCCATGTAATAAACCATATTAACAAATTGAAGAGAAAAACCATATGATCATCTCAATAGGTGCAGTAAAAACTTTCGACAAAATTCAACACCCCTTTATGAGAAAAACCCTCCAGAAAGTAGGCATACAGGGAATTTACCTCAACATAATAAAGGCCATATATGACAAACCTACAGCCAAAATCATTCCCAATGGTGAAAAACTGAAACCGTTTCCAGTAAGATCAGGAACAAGACAAGGTTGTCCACTCTCACCACCATTATTCAACATACTTTTGGAAGTTTTAGCCACAGCAATCAGAGAAGAAAAAGAAATAAAATGAATCCAAATTGGAAAAGAATAAAGCTGTCATTGTTTGAAGATGACATGATACTATACATAGAGAATCCTAAAGATGCTACCAGTAAACTACTAGAGCTAATCAGCGAATTTGATAAAGTAGCAGGATAAGAAATTAATGCACAGAAACCTCTTGCATTCCTATACACTAATGATGAAAACTCTGAAAGAGAAATTAAGGAAACAGTCCCATTTACCATTGCAGTAAACAAAATAAAATACCTAGGAATAAACCTACCTAAGGAGACAAAAGACCTGTATGTAGAAAAGTATTAGACACTGATGAAAGTAATTAAAGATTATACAAACAGATGGAGAGGTATACCGTGTTCTTGAATTGGAAGAATCAACATTGTGAAAATGACTATAGTACCCAAAGCAAGCTACAGATTCAGCAATCCCCATCAAACTACCAATGGCATTTTTCACAGAACTAGAACAAAAAATTTCACAATGTCTATGCAAACACAAAAGACTCTGAATAGCCAAAGCAATGTTGAGAAAGAAAAACAGAGCTGGAGGAATCAGACTCCCAGACTTCATATTATACTACAAAGCTACAGTAATCAAGACAGTATGGTACTGGCACAGAAACAAAAATATAGATCAATGGAACAGGATAGAAAGCCCAGAGATAAACCCACGCACCTATGGTCACTTTATTTTTGATAAAGCAGGCAAGAATATACAATGGAGAAAAGACAGCCTCTTCAATAAGTGGTGTTGGGAAAACTGGACAGCTACATGTAAAAGAATGAAATTAGAGTACTCCCTAACACCATACACAAAAATAAACTCAAAATGGATTAAAGACCTAAATGTAAGGGCAGACACCATCAAACTTTTAGAGGAAAACATAGGCAGAACACTCTATGACATAAATCACAGCAAGATCCTTTGTAACCTACTTCCTAGAGAAATTGAAATAAAAACAAAAATAAACAAATGGGACCTAATGACTTAAAAGCTTTTGCACAGCAAAGGAAACCATGAACAAGATGAAAAGACAACCCTCAGAATGGGAGAAAATATTTGCAAATGAAACAACTGACAAAGGCTTAACTTCCAAAATTTACAAGCAGCTTATGCAACTCAATATCAAAAAACCAAACAACCCAATGCAAAAATGGGCAGAAGACCTAAATAGACATTTCTCCAAAGGAGATATACAGATGGCCAACAAACACATGAAAGGATGCTCAACATCATTAATCATTAGAGAAATGCAAATCAAAACTATAATGAGGTAGCAGCTCACACTGTTCAGAATGACCATCATCAAAAAATATACAAACAATAAATGCTAGAGAGGGTGTGGAGCAAAGGGAACCCTCTTGCACTTTTGGTGGGAATGTAAATTGATACAGCCACTATGGAGAACAGTATGGAGATTCCTTACAAAACTAACAATAGAACTACCATACGACCCAGCAATCCCACTACTGGGCATATACCCTAAGAAAACCATAATTCAAAAAGACTCATATACCACAATGTTCATTGCAGCTCTATTTACAGTAGCCAGGACATGGAAGTGACCTTAGTGTCCATCGACAGACGAATGGATAAAGAAAATGTGACACATATATACAATGGAATGTTAGCCATAAAAAGAAACGAAATTGAGTTATGTGTAGTGAGGTGGATGGACTTGGTGACTGTCATACAGAGTGAAGTAATTCTGAAAGAAAAAAACAAATACCATATGCTAACACATATATAAGGAACCTAAAAAAAAAAAAGGTTCTGAAAAACCTAGGGGCAGGACAGGAATAAAGACGCAGACGTAGAGAATGGATGTGAGGACACGGGGAGGGGGAACGGTTAGCTGGGATGAAGTGAGAGAATGGTAATGACATATATACACTACCAAATGTCAAATAGATAGCTAGTGGGAAGCAGCTGCATAGCACAGGGAGATCAGCTTCGTGCTTTGTGACCACCTAGAGGGGCGGGATATGGAGGGTGGGAGGGAGAAGCAAGAGGGAGGAGATACTGGAATATATGTATATGTATAGCTGATTCACCTTGTTATAAAGCAGGAACTAACACACCATTGTAAAGTAATTATACTCTAGTAAAGATGTTAAAAAAAAAAAGTAAAGTAAGCTGTAGGCACTCAGTCTAAAAGGGAAATTCTATTTTACTAGTTGGATTAAGGAACCAGAACTAAGGGTGAGAGAGTGACTAAAGGAAAGGATTTGAAAGTCACTGATATGGAGAAACAGCTAAAGAACAGATGGTCCCTTTATGTGCCCTGTTGAGAGAAGCAAGAGACAGCAAGAGACATATAATAAGTGGTAGGAAAGAAAGAAAATGGAGAACACAAGAAGAGAAGCTTCATCTTTTATTATTAGCTACAGCTCTTGTATTTTGTTTAAAAGTCTTCTTATCAAGATTCTATGTTCCTTGAAAATTTCTTTATTGATTTTCACATTTTTAAACTGAGACTTCCTATCTTTAAACAGTGTTAAAAATTAATGATTAGGTAGGTGCTAAGTAAGGAGAAATGTCTAAACTAAGATAGCAATCTAAGAAGTTTCGGCCGAAATACTGCCACTGGAAAGTGACAAAGCTCTGAGTGGAGATGTTTGGGTTGGAAATGATGCAGAAAGAATTCCAGCCACTGCCACATATTGCAAAGCACTCCCTGGTGTCCCTGAATCACCACTTTCTCAGCCTGTCCTGAGCCAACATATTGTTTTTCTGTCCAAGTAATTTTCAGTAACACCCACAGAATCCCCAGCAGTGACTGCATTGAACATAACACCTGGCAAAAATTCAACTTAATGTGAGCAAAATGGCATCACAGATTTTATGCTCCTGAATGAAAATCTCCCTCCACATTCTGAAAGAGAGGAAAGGAAATGAACAAGCTCATGGTTATGAAATTAAGCAGTCTTTAGCCACTAATTCCAAGACAAAATAAATAAATAAAACATGCATATTTTATAACCTTGTTCCAGCACCACTAAGGAAAGCAAAATTATACAATTCTACCCAGAGAGCATCTGCGTGATAGCAGCAGTTTAATAATTAAAACCAAGTCCTTTTCAGAGCAGCTTGTTCCATCAGATTCAGGACACATTCAAGGGGTCTTTCTTATGTTCCAGGGACTATGCTGGTTCCATTCACTTACACCATTATTTCCATCAGAGAAATTTCACCAACTATAGATGACTTGTAAATTTTTAAATTCACTTTGTATCATACCATCATTTTACACTAAGTTTACCATAAATGTATCATTTCTGACAACGCAGAGATATAAGAGAACGAAAACTGTAAAAGTTGCCAAAACATTTGCACTGTTTTGCTCAGATTTTTATGTATTTATTTATTTATTTTTGGCTCTGTTGGGTCTTCGTTGCTGCACGTGGCCTTTCTCTAGTTGCGGTGAGCAGGGATTACTCTTCATTGCGGTGTGCGGGCTTCTCATTGCGGTGGCTTCTCTAGTTTTGGAGCACGGGCTCTAGGCACGCAGGTTTCAGTAGTTGTGGCGCACGGGCTTCAGTAGTTGTGGCACAGGGGCTCTACAGCGTAGGCTCAGTAGTTGTGGCGAACGGGCTTAGGTGCTCCGTGGCATGTGGGATCTTCCCGGACTAGGGCTCGAACCTGTGTCTGCTGCATTGGCAGGTGGATTCTTAACCACTGCGCCACCAGGGAAGCCCCTCAGATTTTAAAAATTCAATTAATTGCTCTGTCACATGGAAAATTGGTCACCTAGGTGTAGATTTTTCATGCACGAGACTTAATACCCACAAATCCCATTAGTAAATAACAGGATCTACAAGGCTTCGTTTGAAAATGTGCTCCCCTTTGGTTTAAGCTGAATTTTGTCATGTGTACTGTTGAATAAATAGCCCCACTGTTAGCTCCATATCCACAAGCTGACATCCCAGCCTTGGCTCTGGTATAATGTTTTTTGTTTTGTTTCGTTTGGAGGTACAGTCCTTAATTATACTAGAAGCTATTATAACCCCCTCGCCAATAAGACAGCTTGCTCTTGGTAGGGCCGTTCTTGACGGACCCCACTGCTTTACGAGTAATGGGTTTTCATGACACTGATGATAGGACATGATCCTCTCAACATAGGTCCTTTTTGTCCAACAGCTGGTGCTGTTTTTCTATTCCACACACAAGTCTAGAACACACAGGAGAGTGTTCGAATAGTTGCAGAAAAGAAAACTTTTTCTCCAAACATTTTTACTTAAGATATTGTTTTATTTACTTTGTACTCTGTGAAAGCAACTCTCTCCAGTATCAACCTGCTTTTCCACTTCTTATGCTAGGATGGAAAAAAAACACTTTAAAAATGTACAAGCTGCATTCACATCGCTCTAAAGTTTCATGTCCAGTTCTGGGTATTAATAAAGCAAAGTGGTCAAAAAAGTGACCTATGTCATTAGCTGACCCTGGTTTTGAAACCTGACTTTTTCTTGTATTACCTAGTGACTTCTGGGAAGTGACTCAGACTCTCTATATAGTTTACCCATCTGTAAAGTGTACATAATAATAAATATCTACCTCTTAACGTGTTTGGGGAAGTTAAGGAAATAATGCCAGTATGCATTAGTAGTATATCTGTCACACAACTGCTGGTTATCATTATTGTTATTAGAAGACATTATAAAAGTAGGTAAAAATACATCTTTATATATCTAGAAAATTAAGGTAACAGTCCACACCTTTAATAAGTATATAAGTTCTATGGTAAAATTGTACATTTTTTACAAGAAAGTAACGGAAAAACACACATGCAAAAAAGTGTAGAGTTCCACATTAATAAAAGTGTTTTAATTCTAGCAAATCTTTTCTTAAAACATCTGCTGATACTAGTTCTGCGAATTCTCTGAAAACAGCGTAATAACCAATATTTACCCAAATCATTGATCATGAAGCAAATTATTGAAGGGCATATTGTTCAGAGAGACCTATTTCAGCATTTGCCCCAGGTCACACATGGATATATATACTAACATTTGAAAGATAAGAAAGCAATTCCTCCCTGTAGCTCAAACTGTACCCACCAGGAATGAAATAGAATTCTTAGAGGCACAGGAAAACACCTGCAAAGATTATGACACCTAAGACACAATTGTTTGTTCTGATAATGTAACACCAAAAAAAAAAAAAATCAAAATCACACCTTTTTCAAGGAACTCTGACACCACGTATGAAAGTAATTGGTGCTGCCCACCAATTCTGGCAGGCTAGACCCATGATGGCTCTTGATGCAGAATGACAGAAGTTTCTAAGATACCCACAACAACTACAGCAGTGTTTTCAAAGAGCTTACATCCATAGTCACTGAAGCTATACAAAATAAGCCCACATAGAAATTTCATGGCCACTAGTGTTTTGTTTTTTTTTTTTTAAAAAAGGTGATATGAATATTTTCTACTAAAAAGAGACCCAGTCAGCCTCTTTCCTGCCCATTTTGAGGGGGAGGTACTATCTAGGGTGTAAAAGTGGTTATGAGGCAGGTACACAGGTTTTCCATATAAGATGCAGAAAAAAAAACCAATCAAGCAAGAACACCCACCTTCATTCCATACTTTTACTATTTGAAAAAACAGCCACCACTGCGCTTCCAACACACACACAGCACGGAACATCAGTGGGTTTTGTTTTGTTTTTTTTTTCCTTTTCCTTCCAATTCCAGAAAGAACTTTGTGCCAACAACCTTCTGCAAACAGGGCCTGGGTAAATTCTTTGGGAAGCCCCAAAGCCCCGGCCAGGAGAAAGCATGGTTGCTTACACTTAGTATCCCTGCTTGTGCTCTTGTTTGCTATCTCCCTCCCAAACAGAGGGACATGCAAGCGGGAAGATGACCAGAGCCGGGCCCTGGGCAACAGCATTTGGAAACTGAGAACAAATTATATAGGGGAGTTGTTAGAATCAGTGAGAGATCTGAAAAAAGATGTGGAATGGGGAGGTTTCAGAGAAGAGGGACATGCGTAGTGAAGAGGGAAGGGAGGGCTTCAGGTTTCCAACAATTCTGCAACTAGCAAAGTACCCGCAGTTAGGTGGGTTCATATGTAATTCCATGTGATTAACGTCAGGCTTGCGCTTGTAATGGGATTATTTGGAAGCAATTAAGAATAATAGATGTGAGACCATTTCATAAAAATTCAAGCACAATATGAATGTGAAGTTTTAGTTGTAAGTGGTTATAGCTATTTTATCAAATGAAAGGCCTGGGGACATGGAAGAGATTTAAATTAACAGGATATTAACTAATCCATAGTTCATTCATTTTTAAATTCTTTTCTCATTTAAAAAAAAAGACGGGCTTCCCTGGTGGCCCAGTGGCTGGGGGTCCGACTGCCGATGCAGGGGACGCCGGTTCGTGCCCCGGTCCGGGAAGATCCCACATGCCGCGGAGCGGCTGGGCCCGTGAGCCATGGCCGCTGAGCCTGCGCGTCCGGAGCCTGTGCTCCGCAACGGGAGAGGCCGCAGCAGTGAGAGGCCCGCGTACCGCAGAAAAGAAGGAAAAAAGAAAAAAAAGGAGAGGGTAGTATAGGTATGAAAAAAAAATCCATTTGCCCAAATCCACATACTTCTTCATCTTCTAAATAGCACAGCAACTGCCTCAGTACCTCTTCAAGTCTTACAAACTACATTACCACAGTTGCCTGAAGATTCCTCAAACCACTGGCAATTGAGTTTTTGCACCGGGGTTATAAGACCCAACAGACTTACCTGGCTGATAAACCCTTCAACTGTGTGGTCTGGAGTCAGACGATTCGATTCTCAGAGTCTTTTCTCGTCAGCCAGAGATCACGCTGGCGTAATAGCTTGCATCGGGGCCCCGGATGCTTCACCTGTCCTTTTATAGGTGCCCTTTGCCACGTGACTTTGTAGCTCCTCCTTCTAGAAGGATACAGTATATTTTCTTTCCTCTGACTTTGGCCTTGGCCATGTGACTTGCTTTGGCAAAGAGAAGATGGCAGAAATGATGGTGTAGCAGCTCACGACCTACGCTGCGTCAAGACGCCTTGCAACTTTCAAGTCGCTTTCCTAATCCTCTGCCGTTGCCACGAGAAGGACTCGCCCTAAATATCCAGCTCATTAAAGGGAGATGACAGACATGTGGGGAAGAACGGCCCCAGATGAGCCCAGTTTAGGTTACCCAGCCCCCAGGTGCATGAGATAAACCAATTCTTATCTTGTGTGCTGCTGAGAACTTGTGGTTGTGCGTTAAGCAGGTTTATTGAAGCAATTGTTAATTGATACACTGACCCTCCAAAGTGAATCACTTCTGCTGGCATCATGGGAGTGAGTTCAGCACCAAACCCTTCAGGCCCCCTTCCACTTGGTCTCTTTTTCATTTGTCTCTCTATTCGCTCCACACAGCAACGATAGCCACTCCCCTAATCAATCTGCAGTCCCTTTTTTAAGCCATAGTTAAAAGAAATTAAAGAAAAAGAATGGAAAAATCCATGCATGGGAATATGCAAAACTTCTTGCACAATCCCTTACACCCAAAGGTTTAAATCCAGCATTTAAGCTGATCCGAATGTATAGCCACTAAAACAAAACAAAGCAGAGACTTAAAATCTGCCATTGCATTAGCAATCACACGTCTTGGGATGACACGAATTAGGATGGGTTAAGAGGGACTCAGCTGTAGAGACACAGATGTAGAGAACAAACGTAGGGACACCAAGGGGGGAAAGCGGGGGTGGGATGAATTGGGAGATTGGGATTGACACATAGACACTGCTGTGTGTAAAATCGATAACTAATGAGAACCTGCTGTACAGCACAGGGAACTCAGTGCTCTGTGGTGATCTAAATGGGAAGAAAATCCCCAAAAGAGGGGATATATGCATACCTTCAGCAGATTCACTTCTCTGTACAGCAGAAACTAACACAACACTGTAAAGCAACTATACCCCAATTTAAAAAAAAAGAGTGACTCAGCTGTGCTCTTGGATGAGCACAGACATACCTTTGGAACCAGGCCAAAGCAGGTTACCGAAGGTAGGCACCAACTAAGTGTGTGCACTTGGGAAGCTAAGTACATTTTGCAAGCATCTCTGTGTTTCTTTGCCAAAATGTGGATAATAATCTATTTCCTCAGCCTATTAAGAGGGACAAATGAGAAAAACATACTGGAGGCATTTATTGGAGTTATAGGCAGCCTCCCTTTTCTAACCAAAGATATGTATCCCGTAGTATCCTTACTATACTCTCCTTATTTTTGTTTAAACAAGTGATATTGTATTTCATGGTCCTTGCTACTACTAAACAGTAAGACATATATTATTATCTCAAATGGAACTGTGTGAAACTCAGCTGAAGAAGCCCAGGGCACATACAATTTTTTCACCCTTATTCTACAAATCCATGCTCAAAGAATAAACCCCTTGTGTTTTTACTTTGATTTGGGATTCAAATAAACCTGAAAATTCAAGACAACACTCTGAGAAGCCTATCAAGTTTCTTTTGTTTTTTTTTTTTTCTATTTGTGACTTTATCTCCTGCATTTCTTCCCTAAGCTCATAGGGATGGCTGAGAAGTTGATACTGCTTTTCTTAACCATCATCACCTGAAAAGTTCAGGATCCTCAATTAGCCTTTGGATCCAAGGACAGACTTGATTCCCACAAAATCAAAATTGGTAAGATTACTGGATACCCACTGTGCACAAACAAAAATTATGTTAACTTGATCGTATAAAAATTAATAAACACTAGTGTATTTTTTAAAAACATATGAGTATAGTGGCTTGTTCTAGTAGTTTAAAAGTGGAGCAAAAGAAATGGGTTACTTTTTTCCATTAGAGCCTTTCCAAATAAGCTAACAAACGTGAATAAATGTATTTCAAGATTTTCTCTGCTACATAATCCCCTCCCACAGATGCTTTCAGACCCTAAAGAAATTTTCGAAGATTAACCTTTGGAAAAAGATGTCTTTGTAGAAAAGAATAAACAAAAGGAAAAAAACAAAACAAAACTATGTGAAATTTCCCAGAAAAACTCCATCTAATTTACAGTAATGGGCATGCAGGTCACATGGAAAATTAAACACCAAAATCTAAATTTTCAGGGCAAGAGAATTTATGCACACAAATCCTATTACCAGCTAATGGGATTTGTGGGGATCCCCAGTGGCCTATTTAGAAAATTTACCCCCTGCTGTTCAAGATGAATATATCATGAGAGCTAAACCAGAATGCACAGTCCTACCGTTGGCTTTATCCCCAGTCTGTCAAGTGATCCCTCTTTGATTTTTAAAAAACGCTGGCAACCGTATCAGTTCGCATATCTGATTGACACTGCAAGATGACATCTATATCTTCTACCTTAAGTTCTCCAAAACTTGTTTCAAATAATTGTTCAAGTCTTCTTCCTTCCTTTCTCCTTTCTCTCTCCCCTCCCCTCTTCTCTTCTCCTCCTTTTCTTCCTTCCTATCTTCCTATTCTCTTCTCCTTTTCTTCCTCCCTGTCTTCCTAGTCTCTTCTCCTTTTTCTCCTCTCCTCCTTATTCTTAAATGTAGAAAAGAAACAAAGCAAGCATCAAAGCATTAATATTCTCTTTCTGTCTGTACATGGCTGAAGAGATTGAGGCTTGTGTCACCACTGAAACACTTATCACCACTGTGGTTTCAGAACTCTCTCTGTGATACACACATACACACATTTTTGGGAAACGATTCATAACGGGACTATCAGGCGCTGAGAAAACCAAATCACTGGAGTGACCAAACATGTGGAAAAGTTTGGTGGTGGTGAGATTGTATTCCTCCCTGTATAATGCTCCTTTGGCAAAACACCTATTTTCTCTGGGACATGGGTTCTCACTACTCTCATGCAGTCCTCTGACTGGATATAAAATCACTCTTCAGATGGCATTGCCCCCTCCTTCAAAAGGGCATGTTTCTACTTACCAGCCAATGAAATATCTATCTCCTCAAAGCAAAAATCTCAAATTCTGTTTTGCAACATGCCCTCTGAAAACAAACATATAAAACCAAATCAAACTAAAGCACAATTGAATTATTCATCTTTAAACATATGAATTTTAAGAATGTTTTTATAACTAAAGGATTAAACTGTTTGACAGTGATGAGATACCAGACAACATCTAAGAATTATCAGGTAAGAAAAGAGTTCGGACATGAAATTCTTGGCATTACTCAGATCACCATACATAATCCCACGGAGACACTGATAAATTAAAGATGGGTAAAACTTAAAGTAATTCAGAATTGGATTTATGTGAAGCCAGAATAATGATATACAATGAAATAAGGTTCTTTATATAAGCTCTTTCTTACTTAACACCAAAAGGTTAGATTACTTATTTTTCAGCACCTGGGCCTTTTAAAACATGTGGAAATCACAATTTGTTTGGATATATACAGTTTATTATTGCATTCTTAGTTTATTTCATGTAGAAGTTGACTTTTCCTCCAGAATTTCAGAACATCCCTAGCAGATGCATTCTGTACACAATCATCGACTGTTTCACTGTCTATTGATTTGTGTATATCCATGACCTCTTGGCATCATTCTTTTAACTCTCAGTATTGCTGAGAGTTATTAGACTTCTGGGTCATTAGACTCAATTTTAACTTTTGAGTTTCTTTTTTGAGCATTTTGTAAGGGTTGATATTTCATGAATCTTATTCTTTCTTAAAGATTTCCAAAGTTCAAACATAAAATTGTTAACAGAATAAAATTCATTCTATTTTGTAATTACCATAAGCGTTCATGAGTCACTTTTATTTTTTACAAAGATATACTATGTGAAATTAATGATCTGTTTTTTCATGTCTTGAAATACTTTCGTATTTTGTAATTCTAGAAATTATTTCATCTCTACTCTTCATTACACATCAATTTTTCTCAACTATCCAAAAAATCCCCAAATAATAAGAATCAAGAAGAATGATGAAATATTTAGAAGGACAATACAAAAGTGAAATAAATTATTCTTCAGCTCTCTTACTGTATTGTCCAAAGTAATGCATCATCCTTCAAGAAGGCATAAAGGAAATCTGCCTGTCATTATTTTTTGTAATCTGCTTTTAGCTTTCACTGAACACAGTAAAATCTCTGAATTTTTTTTCTGCCTATCTGAGCAAAGAGGAGAAACTTGACGGAGAAAGACATTTCACAACCATTAGACAAATCAGAAGGTGAATGCAAAGAGAAAGTGAACAGCTCTCTCTACTACTACATCCTGGGGAAACTGATCATGTAAGCAAAATCTCAGACTATAGGTCTTCAGATTGATGATACCTTACAAGAATTTTTCAAACTCAAAATTGATAAGGAAGCAATACACTTCTAAGGACAAAAGGTAATATGGTTTTCTCATCCAGTTAGCCAATCAACAGGAAGAAAGACTTCATAACATAAAAATTTTGACAAAAAACTAGACCATCACATTTTGTTGGAAGGATATATGGCTGTATTATTTCATATTTTATGAAGCAACATGCCAAAACTTACTTGATAAAAACAGTAAATGTCTTGATACTACTGTTAATATTTGATAGTTTTGTATAACAAAATTGATTAAAATATTAATAAAAATTAAGTAAATTAAACTTTTAATTTAAAAATTCTACAGATTACTTATAAAATGATTTAAAATATTTTGAAAATTAAATTCAAAGTGTTTATTAGGTCCAGAGAGTAAATAGTTATGATTATTTTTCCTGGCAAATTGAGGGTGAAGCTGCATATATTCTAAATGAGAGAGCTTGTGTGTTCTAAATGAAAGCATTTTAGCAAATCTAATAAAACTATACTTCCTCATCTTGACTTCTAACGTTGGCAAAAGAAAGGGCTCACAGACTGATCGTTGCTACTCCCGGACCTGCAGGATATGAAAAACTGTAGAGCAAGGAGCCAAAATGAGAGGACAGAGGTCCTGGAGTGACCTAAATTTTCTCTGAATGTATTTGCGTGCGCATACTATTTTCCTCATTTATTTCATATGGAACATATTACTGTTGAGTTTGGCATTTGAAAGATCAGCGCCGCTGATCAAATTACCAACTAGGTTGGTTTGAGATATTTCTCCAAAACTTTTGGATCCACCTCCCCAGTTCATCCCAGGCAGCACCATCAACACTCATGGCAGCAAGAGGGTACTATAAGAGGATGCTTTGTTGTTTTATGAGCAGGTGTGAAGCCAAAATTCCCATTGTGCACCTACATAGCCAATTATCAAGACCACCATGTCAATTCAACTACAGTGCACTTATGTTTCTCCTTATTTGCAGACCTGTAATTACTTGCATTTAGCTCATACTACTTATCTTAGAAAACAGCCATAAAAAATGTCATTGGCTATACACACACGGGTAGGCCTCATTTATGCTGTTGAATAAAATCTATCAATCCAATTAAATTAACCTGCAAGCTATGCTGAGTGGCAGGGGTCTCAATATACTGGTTCTTTTGATGATGTGGTAACAAAACACGTCCATCAGGTCCCAGGTCCCACTCATGTGTGTCAAGGACATTCAGCCATACAGATTGTTCAGTTAAAACTCATCTGCTTGGTCTCTATTCATTAAAGTCTCCCAACTGTGAACCATTAGTAGCAAGAATCCATCCAAAGTTTGGGGCAACACTGCCTCCAGCCTGGCCCAATCTCTTAGTTCCTATTGTAAAATTCTAGCCTTAACCTTCACGTAGCCCAAAAAATAAGCTTCTTAATACTCAAGGCTATTAGTTTTCCACAGTTCCATCTTAAGAGAGGGAAACTAAGAGTCTAGCCTTAAATTCATGTTCTTTACTTCTCCCCATTTCTCTCAATTATTTGTGTAAATCATAATAGCATTTTCAATTTATTTTTATTAAGACTATTGGTAGAGCAATTTTAGGTTCCCAGCAAAATTGAGGGGAAGACACAGAGATTTCCCACACAGCCCCTTACCCCACACATGGACAGCCTCCCCTATTATCAATATCCCCTACCAGAGTGGTACCTTCATACAATTGATGAACTTACACTGACACATCATAATCACCCAAAGTCCACGGCCTCCATTACTGTTCACTCTTGCCATTGTATATTCTATGGGTTTGGACACATGTATAATGACTTATATCCATTATTATGGTATTGTACAGAGTATTTTCCCTGCCTAAAAAATCCTCTGTGCTCCACCTATTCATCCCTCCCCCTACCTGATCCCTCACAAACACTGATTTTTTTCTTCATAGATTTGCCTTTTCCAGAATGTCATATAATTGGAGCATACTCCACATAGCCTTTTCATATTGGCTTCTTTCACTTAGTAGTAATATACATTGGTTTCCTTTATGACTTTTTATCACTTAAGAGCTCATTTCTTTTTAATGTTGAATAATAGTCCATTGTCGGGATATACCACAGTTTTCTTTTCCATTCACCTCCTGAAGGACATCTTGGTTGCTTCCAAGTTTTATGAACAAGGAATTATGAACAGGCTGCTATAAACAGCATGTACAGGTTTGTGTAGTTTTAAGTTGCGAACTCCTTTGGGTAAATACCAAGGAGTGCAATTGCTGGATCATATGGTAAGAATGTTTGGTTTTCTAAGAGGTCACCAAACTGTCTTCCAGAGTGGCTGTACCATTTTAGATTCCCACCAGAAATGAATGAGAGTCCTTGTTGCTCCACATCTTCAACAGCACTTGGTGTTGCCAGTGTTCCAGGTTTTGACCATTCTAATAGGTGTATAGTGGTATCTCAGTGTTGTTTTAATTTGCATATCCCTGATGACCTATGATATAGAGCATCTTTTCATATGCTGATTTGCCATCTGTATATCTTCTTTGGTGAGATGCCTGTTAAAGTCTTTGGTCCATTTTTTAATTAGGTTGTTTGTTTTCTTATTGTTGAGTTATAAGTGTTCTTTGTATATTTTGGATAACAGTCCTTGGTCAGATGTGTCTTTTGCAAATTTTTTTCCCAGTCTGTGGTTTGTTTTCTCATTCTCCTGATCCTAATTGGATTTAAATTTTTATTCTCCAATGGACCTTCTATAAGAGAAGGAATGTATAGCATAAAACTCATAAACAGATTTATCTACTATAGAAAACAGTATAGATGAACTTGATTTCTCTGGTTAAAGAAATATTTTAGAGAACCTACTATGCATCAGGTTCTATGCTAGTCTCCTGGAAGAGTTGGAAAAAAAAAATAAAACCAAAAATCTAAACAGTATGTTGTGTCACAACAGAAGTTTATATCAGACTTTAGCATTCTATGGAATCAGGAAGGAGAAAGCGCCAAGCTTCCGTGGGAGTATAGGGAAAGATTCACAGGGAGGGTGATGATTACTACGGGAATAATATTCTTCCAACTATGTGCCTATCACATTGATCAATTTGCTATTTCTCCAAGTGATAGTGGACACTCTCTCTCATTGGGCTCTTAGAATCTCCCTTTGTTTTTAGACCAGAGCTGCCTTCTGTGAAGTCATTCTAATAATTCTCTAGTCTCTTGGAACAAAACTTTTATTTCTTTGCAAGACTCCTCCACCTAGCCTCATATGCCCTTCCTAGGAAAAAACACCTGTAATTTTGGAGTCTTTCCTGACTAAACTGCTTATTGAGTTAATTGAATATAATTGTTAGTCCCCTACAACTCTCTGCCCCTTGAATAAATCCACATCCCACCTCATTCCCACTTCCTTGTAACGGCCTCTTTTCATCTGTGGCTTCATCCTTTCCAGCAGCTTCTGCTGATTTATCATTCTAAATCCATTTTTAACTTTATAGCTTTTACAACATGAAAGCATAATCCTCAATAAAGCCGGGTGAGAGACGATTACTGTTTGTAAATGCTTTAGGGTTCATCCAAATAGCTCTGTTATTTTTTTTAAATTTCCATACCCTTGATAGGCAAGTTGAATGCATGTTGAATTCACAAACATTTGTATGTGTGTGTGTTTCAGTTTTCAAAGATCTGTGAATGCCATATGTAGAGAAGAAATCACACAAAATCAAGCTAATTAGTAAAAAACAGCCTAGAGGAAACAAACCTGGAATTAATGGGGACTCTGCCAACCTAAGAAGGCAAATGTCATTCTACAGGAAAATCCCAGAACATTCCTTTCTTCTTCTGAGGGTCTTAGGATCAGAGGAACAAATGCCGCAAAGGTAAATAAAAACCCACATAGCCACAGCAAATGTTGTTTGTGTAGACCAGACCCAAATAATCATGTTGGTTCAGAGCAGAGCTTTTTAATTGGAGACCTTTTGTGCCCAACTGAATGAAGATGTCTTAATGAGACAGAACCACAAAAGGGAAGGTATATTAACACAAAGCTTGTTTATAAGTCAGCTGGAAATCATTATTTTCATAGGAAGCATTCCAAATTTTGTTATTTTCTACTAGTACTAGATAACTACTGAGTATTTTACAAATAGAAAATAAGAATAAGTTAATGAACTGGCAATAACAGAGTTGTTTTTAGGAAACTTTACCAAAAAAACTCAGACAAAACCACTCATACATGTGAATAAGCAAAAATCTATTCTGTTTTTTTTCCACATATGCTTTCTTGTTATTGAGTTACAAGATATAAGATGAGCAGCTCCCTTTCACTAGTGGAAGTCCAAAGTTCATTCATCTTGTCAAAGTTCACCTTTGGGTAGATTTTGGTCTTTCCTCTTTAATACAGAGAAAGATTCAAAATCAATTTCATGAGACAAATTAACTACATAGCTTTTTCCCAGTTACTATTCAAGAAAGCTTGTTCCAGTGTGGTTTCATTTGAATAAACAGTCTATTCAATGAATTTGACCTTATTTACTGAGTCTTAGGAAAAAAAGAGAAAGAATCTGGGAGCTAATGGGAGCCACTATAAAGATTTTTGTCCTTCCCACTCTCTTTGCCATTCTCATCTTGAAGTGTATTTCATTAAAGTTTTCTTTTTTAGTACTTTTTCTGCAGTTCTCTATAACGGGAAAATCATTTTACTAATGGAAAAGTTTTATTTTTTTTTACCTCAAGGTCCAACTGAAACAAATTTGGAACTAGAATATCTTTGAGAGAGGAAGGGTTAGAAAACTCTGAAATCGTTCGTTGTGTTAACCCGAGGGTACATGATTGCAAAGAGTTTATTTTGGAGCATGTAATTCCTAATAACTTAGGTTGGGAAGTAGAACTGAGGAGTGTAGGGTCTTCTTTGAGTGCACAAGCAGGGTCAATTTATTTAAATTAAAACAGACATTGGCTTTGTAGTTTCTGGGCCAACATATATTATATATGTTATAAGATATATATTATAAATGTTGTATAATGTAATATTAAATAAATACATATTTTATATATATATAATATTCAGTGGTAACAAGGAGCAATATAGCATATTATTCTTGGAAACATCTGATTTTGAATGGACCAAAACAACTCTTCTGATCTGCTTTTTAAATCTAGTTAATCCTCTGAAGCTATGTACTGAGATAGCATAGTTAATTTCCTTTTGTATCTTGCATGTGTTTCTATTACTTAGCATTAAATATGATCTGTTTTAAGAATTGTTCATGTATATTTGATACAACTATCACACCAAATGAACCATTGTAGTAGTAAGATATAATGCCATATACATTTTGCATATTCAGTCTAGCATAATGAATGTCCTTTGATGTCAAGGTGTTTAAGAACTGAGATGAGGTGGCTCTAGATTTTAAAGTCACGTCAGGGTTGGGTAGAGACTTTCTAATAAAAAGAAAACTAAACTATTACCCCTCAAAAACACCACTTCCCATGACTGTTCATTGACATGTACCTGGTCACCCAAGAGTTCTGATGGAGATGTACAATGAGATTAATGTTGTTTCCATACTTACTAACACATTATCCATTCTGTAGCCCATGAATCAAGGAGTAATTTCAGGTCTTGTTATTCAAGAAATACATTTCATAAGGCTGTAGCTGTCATAGATAGTAATTCCCCTGATAGATCTGGGCAAAATAAATGGAAAACCTCAGAAGAGGATTCATCATTCTAGATGCCTTTAAGAACATGTGCGACTCATGGGAAGAGGTCAAAATATCAACATTGCAGGGGTTTGGAAGAAGTTGATTCCAACCCTCATGGATGACTTTGAGGGGTTCAAGACTTCAGTGGAGGAAGTAACTGCAGATGTGGTGGAAATAGCAAGAGGACTAGAATTGGAAGTGGAGCCTGAAGATGTTCCTGAATCACTGCAAATCTCATGTTAAAAATTTCACAGATGATGAGTTGCTTTTCATGGATGAGAAAAGAGAGTGGTTTTCTGAGATGGAATCTACTCCTGGTGAAGATGCTGTGAAGACTGCTGAAATAACATCAAAGGATCTAGAATATTATATAAACTTAGCTGATAAAGCAGCAGCAAGGTTTGAGAGGACTGACTTCAATTTTGAAAGTTATGTGGGTAAAATGCGATCAAACAGCATTACATGCTACAGAGATATTTTTTTGTGAACAGAAGAGTCAATCAATGCAGTAAATTCAATTGTTGTCTCGCTTTAAGAAATTCCCACAGCCACCCCAACCTTCAGCAATCACCACCCTGATCAGTCAGCAGCTATCGACATTGAGGGAAGATTCTCCACCAACAAACGGATTAGGACTCGCTGAAGGGCCAGATGATGGTAGCATTTTTTAACAATAAAAATATTTTTAAAAAAACACCACTTCCCTTGATAAACTTTGAAGTCTTACTTTGCTTAGTTGTTTTTCTTTTATAAATTTATTTATTTTATTTATTATTGGCTGTGTTGGGTCTTTGTTGCTGTGTGTGGGCTTTCTCTAGTTGCGGCGAGCGGGGGCTACTCTTCATTGCAGTGCGTGGGCTTCTCATTGCGGTGGCTTCTCCGGTCGTGGAGCACAGGCTCTAGGCGCGTGGGCTTCAGTAGTTGTGGCACGCAGGCTCAGTAGTTGTGGCTCACGGGCTCTAGAGCACAGGCTCAGTAGTTGTGGCGCACAGGCTTAGTTGCTCCGTGACATGTGGGATCTTCCCGGACCAGGGATCGAACCCATGTCCCCTGCATTGGCAGGCGGATTCTCAACCACTGTGCCACAAGGGAAGCCATGCTTAGTTGTTTTGAATGTATCATAGAACAAATACTGTCTTGATTATATGATGCCATAACTTCTGGGCAATTATTTTCATTATTTATTGGAATTGTAACGTAAATAACTTGGTAAATTGATATTCAAGAAACAGCACATTATAGCTCAAAAAAAGTAAAATTGAAAATGGATAAAACTTCTTAGCAACAATGAAATACAGTAAAGGAGATTTATAATTTTTTTAACACATACCATTTGGGATGTATTTGAGACAATATGATTTTTAAATGCTTTATTTTTCCCCTACTTAATAGAACTTTCTTTTCCCCAAAGAATCCAATTATTTACTATGCTAAAAAGGTGAAAACCATAAGATAAAATCAAAATCAGCTGAACTATCTCTGGTTTAATTCGTTATTTCTCCCATTCCCTTAAATGAAGATGCCTACAGAAATAGTAACATTTTCATAAGAAACTAGAGACCCCAAAATGAAACCATATGTCCTGTTGAGCTTATTTCCTTAAGCTCAGGAAATACCAATTATCTTCATTGTCTTTTTTTTTTTTCTTTTAACTCCTAAAAATGTAGACATGGTTTTGAATTCCAGTTTGGCAACTATATGCAATTCCCCATCAATGTCACTCACTTTTGTGCCTTTTATCTTTTCTTTTTAAGTTATGTTTGATGTTTTCTCAAATAATTGTTTTCTGAATGAAAGGAAAAAACTGTGATTTTAGTTCACAGTTTAGTTTTGAATCTTTCTTCACATACTCAAACCAACTCTGAGCAGGATTGGTGGAAACATCTTCTATTCTTTGCTAAAACTGAGTTTTATGGCTGCTGAAGACTGATCTCATTTTTAATTTTACAAGTATTTTATGGACTAGAATGTGCTATTGCTTGAATATCCATTTACCATAAGTTATTTACATGGAACTTTTAATAAATAATGAGAATTAAAGAAATGTGTCACTTTGCTGCTTCTCATTGGGTGATATCTTTAAAATCCTCTTTTCTGCTAAAATTTCCTGGCTAGTATTTCTAAATTTACCCAGGAATGACCTATATCTACCATTTTAAAGTTTTCTGGGCCATAACTATGAATTCATCCAGTAAATATTTATTAACTAAACTATGGGATGAGAAACATGGTTGTAGAGCATCTCTATACAGGCTTTCTATCTTGGGCACTAGTGTTATTTGACAGTGAAGGGCTTCATCTTTTTTTTCTTTTCTTTTCTCATTTTCTCTGTTCCACATAAAGCAGCAGGTGGTGAGTGGCATACTAGGAGAATTCCTTCTGCCAGTTACTCTTCTGTTACCATTAGCGTTTTTCACTATTTAGTTTTCAAACATTTCGAAGTTTTGTTTGTATGTCTGAAATCAATTGTTTAACAATTTGGAAACAACTAAAGCTAATGGCAGTCCCTAATATTGGTAATTTTGTTTGTCTTGCTTTGTGTAGATAAAGCTTAGAGAAAAGAACTGAGATCTTTAATGTCTAGAGTCAAGTGTTTATGTCTAAGAACTATAATTGCAGAAGCGGTAGATATTTACAAAAATGGCAAAATCTTACTATGTCCTGAGAGCTTAACCTGGTAACTGTCAGGTTGGGAGCCTCAAAATATGGCCAGACAGAAATGTGGGTTGAACTCCATTTGCAGCTAGGGTCCTACCAAACTGCTGCCAGCCCTCAGGGGAATCACAATGGCCATTAGAAGGGACATTTGAATCAGATAAGATTAGTTTAAAAGTGCACTTAAAAACAAGGGCTTCCAAATCAAACAAACAGAATGGGATACCTATTTTAACTCGTACACGGTAGCCTCCAAAAGACTTCAAAATTCCAAAATAGCTTCGGTGAAAGATTCGTTGTAAAAGGCTAATGAGGGCTTCCCTGGTGGCGCAGTGGTTGAGAGTCCGCCAGCCGATGCAGGGGACGTGGGTTCGTGCCGGTCCGGGAGGATCCCGCATGCCACGGAGTGGCTGCGCCCGTGAGCCATGGCCGCTGAGCCTGCGCGTCCGGAGCCTGTGCTCCGCAACAGGAGAGGCCACAACAGTGAGAGGCCGTGTACAGCAAAAAAAAAAAAAAAAAAAAAAAAGGCTAATGAGAAAATTAAAGATATAAGACGCACCTAAAGCAAAAGACTATACGACGAACATAGCTCCAATTGTTCGCTTCCTTCCTTTACTTGTGCACTCATTCTAGTAATCCTCTTTCCAAATCGGTTTTTTTCACTCTAAAAAGACTACATGACCATAAGCAAAATACCAAGTTAATGGCCTTACAGATACCCCCATAGCTTCTTTCAAAGGAGGACCCCCATATGACCCTCTCCCAAAGCTGATGACACTCTTGAGGGATTTCTTTCTGGAAAACTGCTATGTTATTCCACTTAACACCCAGGGGGAAACTAAAATTAAAAGCAAAATTCCTACCAAAGTCAGCTCTCCCAGATCTCTGTTGGTAGTAGCCAGTGGAGACAGGAAAATAAAATATCTTTTGCACCCGCTTTGGGGACATCTCTTAAGTCCAAGGAATCGTTCAATATTGCCAGAATATTTACTGGTTGTCCAGCTAAAATATTGACAAGGTATTTAAAAGGATTTTTTATTAGGTAGCTCTACGGTCAAGTGTTGCTCAGAGATTGAAAGCTGATAGTTAGAGCCCAAGAGAAATATTTTTCAAGCTTTCTCCCCTAAGCAAATTGAAGATAATGTAGTTGGATGGTAGATCAACCTATGACTTTCTTTGACTTAGTTGATTTTGATTGGTTTGGGTCTTGGGGACAATGGCTCTGAAGTGCCCCCCAAACACTGGGAATTATTCTGCTCATTATAATCAGAATAATATCCCTGATGCACTGTATTCTCTCAAAAGCTTTAAATGTGTGTTTGCAGCTGCTAACCATTAAGCAAATGATCTCCCTAAGACTGGAACGTCAGTAGAGGAATGAAGAGAACCTGTGAATATCATAGGACTTAAGCAAAAACATCATGACTTGTGGATTCCACACAAGGGATCAACAAAGCTTTGAGAATTAGAGTGGTAGCTAAGAGTGGCACTGATGCCTTAAACTTTGATCACATCTCTCAGTTAACCTGACAGTCTGATTATAAAAGTGGGGAACTGGAAAAAAAAAAAAAAAAACAGGCCTGAAATGGCGTCACTTGTGCTAAGCTCCACATCAGTAAAACAAGACTTAATACCTAACTTAACTGCAGTTACAATCTCCCCCAGGAATGTAATCTTAATTGGTCAGTCTGGAATTTTCCGGTCAGCACCAATGAGGTAATCTGCCACGTAGCTCCCTTGCATTCCCCATAGGTACTTTACCTAAGCCTGGAACAATCTACTCTTTTCCCCTTTCTGCCTATCAAAGCCTTCCATTTTGTATAGCTCCTTGAAGCTCCTCTCTACTTCCTAGGTGGGATAGCGCCCAATTCATGAATTTTTCAATAAAGCCAGTTAGATCTTTAAAATTGATCTGGTTGAATTTTTGTGAGCTTCATTTTTCTTTTGGTGATATATGATATAAATGGTGATAATATTTGCCCTACCTTCCTCAGGGATGTTTTTGAGGATCTGATAAACTAATGTGGGTAAACTCACTTTGTAACATGTAAAGTGTCATAAAAATATAATCTGTTATTATAAAGTATTCATATAGTGAGAATTCTGTAATATTCGATTTCTAGATAATGTGTTCATTTCTTACAGTTTCACTCGGAAAGAGCATACTTTTTAAAAATACGATTGTGTCAAACGGAAGCAAACACATTTAGTAATAAGCAGAGCTGAGAAAATAATACAGTCTCCTAGCTTCCTAAAGAAACATATCTTGTGTGTTAAAGTTACTTTAAAATTTAATGAGGGGCTTCCCTGGTGGCGCAGTGGTTGAGAGTCCGCCTGCCGATGCAGGGGACGCGGGTTCGTGCCCTGGTCCGGGAAGATCCCACATGCCGCGGAGCGGCTGGGCCCGTGAGCCATGGCCGCTGAGCCTGCGCGTCCGGAGCCTGTGCTCCGCAACGGGAGAGGCCACAACAGTGAGAGGCCCGCGTACCGCAAAAAACAAAAAACAAACAAAAATTAATGAGTTGGAGTTTATAGTTATCCTTCACTAGAACTCCAACTGGATAGACTAGAAAAAGGAACAACTGCTATCTGTAAACCTGTTTTTCAGATTTCTATTTCACAAAGCAGATCTGAATCCCTTGCTCTAAATGGGGAAAGAAAAAGAAAAATCTTCCAAACCATCAGCCCCTGAGAGCTGTGTAAAATGAAATGGAGGTGGGAGGACAAAACCTTTCAGGGTGGAGCAGAGGCCATGTAAACAGATGAGGCTGCAGTGAACAGAACAGGGTGAATAGTTGCTTTGTGGCTTGCTTTCTGTTTGTATCACAGAGGGTCCTCTCTATACAAATCTTTCTGGCAGATGATGTACCACGTAACTCTTACTGCCTGCAGAAACATACAGAACCTGATTTGAGCTAAACACAGGCACCCTCAGCTCTTGGCTCTGTTTATTTTAATGAATGTTTATTTTAATGAATGTTTCACGTGAGACCAAACATTTATGGTCATTGTGAAAGAGACTTTATGAAGAACATAAATGAAAAGCCCCTATCATTTTGCTTTTGAATCTACTGGAAGATAACCATGCATCTCAGACTACACTGAACAAAGAAAATCACTATATACGAGTTTTTAAAACTTGCATGTATAATTGACGGGCATTAAATGACTTTATAGCTAAAGAGAGAAGGAAGGTATGTTCATAGTAAAACTATTTATGAAAAGAAACCCTGTTAGGAGGGTGTATTATGAACAATGCGTTGGGATGAGCCATGCAAGCTTCACTCTATTATTAAAGATTTTGGTGGAACAGTACGTGGCAGTGTTGAAGTACTCTACGCATGTCCACTGATTTACTTCATGAGGAACTGTCATTGTTGCCTCCTTGTAAAAGGTCAGACACCAGAATCTGGAAGCTTGCCGAGGTTCCTTTAAATAACCCGAGGGGCCTGGCATACTGTGATCCGGGATGCCTTGTAGGGTGGGTGGACCGTGGTTGAGAGAGGTGAGAGATGCCTGTTCAACCTTTTATTATACTCTTATGTTCATCAAATAAAATCAACACCAGCCTCGAAGGCCAGCAATAGTCTACAGCAATAAAGCATAAAATGTTCCTTCATAAATGTATATGGTCATATTCAACTCTTCCCCTGTAGTACAGGGTTTTTTTCATATGGAACAGAATAAATGAGTCTCCTGAAAGCTGGCGGATTTACAGCTTGAATGTACTATTCTTCTAGCATGGTGTTCACGTCACCAATAAAAATGCTGTGTCTGCTTTGCAGAAATTCTCCACTGAAACAAATCATGCATATACAGGCACAGGAGAAGGATGCAAGTTCAAGAAGAACAAGAAAGAGGGAAGAAGGGAAACACTGAGAAGGCGCCTTTTTCTCTTGAATGACATACTAAACCATAATAAATAATAAAAGGCATAATCGTAGAAACTGCAGTTAAGTTGTTATAATCAGAATTCTCTCCTTAATGCCTGTATCCTCGTGTATTATCCAGATACTGTTCTTTCATGAGTTACTTAATTCATGTCAGTGTGTAGAATGATTCCTCACGAGAAAGGAAAAAAGGATGTGGTTTTCTTGAAATGTATCTGTTTTCCCCTTCCATGTTTAAACACATGTGTTGCTTGACATACTCTCTAGAGATATTTCAAAGTGTGTAAATAAGACGACTTGCTTTAATTCTCTAATTTCTTGTACTGCCCCACATTCTGACTTTGTCATTAATGAACAAACATGTTTTGGGCACAGAATTAAAAAAAGAAAACAGAGGGAAGGAAAGGTGGGGAAAAGGACACACTGAAAGAAAGAATTTAAATTTGAGGCCCAGGGAGCTCCCTCTTTCTCTGTCTACATGGAGTCGGCACTGTCAGCATCCGTTTGGTCCTACCCGACAGGGCTGGAGGCCCTGCTATACATGACTGTGTCCCATGCATTCATGGCCCGCTCTGACACCACAGCCCCTTTTGTCTGGAGCCAGGTCGTCACTCTCCCTGCTCTCAGCTGCCATATGGTGCAGTGGAGACCCAAGTACAAAGACAGAAAGAGGAATGGAAGAAAGAGCATCAAGAGCTAGCAGATGAAACTGATTTATGTCCAGTGTTGAAGGGGCAAGCAGGCAAGGTGGGGCTCGGAAGAGAGAGGGGAAAGGGGGGGCGGAGCGGATGTTCTTGGAATATGAAACTTCTCACAGATAAGCAACCGGGCTATTTCCTGTGAGATGTGGGCTCTGATTATTCTCCAAATACGGTGTTAAAAACAGAAAATGTCCACGATGGTTGTGTATCTTCTGTTGTCAGTCTTAAAATTATTTATGTTACTCCTCGTGGCCAGGACTTATTTTTATCATAATGATATAGTTAACAAAACAAATATGCGGTGTTTTTATGCATGCGCTCACATACCTGTGCTGTGATCATTTTTAATATTGTGGAAAGTCGATCTCTTCATAAGAAAATTGTAATGTACGCGTGTTTTCTTCCCCTTAGTCAGTAGATGTCCTCCCAAATAATTCTCTGAACATCATATTGTATTTTGAGGACATCTAGGGAGCCTACTGTTTCAGGAGTCTACGGCCAACCTGTTGGGACAAAAATTCATACTTTATTAAAGCACAGGAACACTCCCAAATTATAGGCTTGTGTATCAAGACTTTTCGATTTTGAAAGTCAAGGTGGCCAGAATACATAATGCTAATGTACTTTGGCACCTCGAAAAAACATTTTATGCTGATTTGGGTGAAACATTTGATTTTCCCGCCATTAATTTTCTGTATAATACAATGTACTGCCGTATTTATCATGTTTCATAATCCAACGAGGCAGAAGTATAGCTCTCTGCCCTAAGAATAGCTTGGTAATTTTGATCATTTTCTTCAATGAGGAAGTAGTACAGCAAATAGTGCAGCCGCCCAATACTTCATATTTGACTCTGACCTCATAATGTTTGATAAAATAATGGTGTATGAAAATATTACTACTTCACACGTCAAGGAGTACTTAAACATCCACCAATTTCAGGGTGATATAAGTTATCAAGAGTTTATCTCAGATATAAGTATGCCACCTATTAGAAAGAGTAAAGGCTGCTTGAAATTCTGTCTTTAGCTTGAAGTCCAGTCCAGCACATTCTGCTAGTTTTACTGCTGCACTTTGACAGTTACCTCTCAGTACATGTTGCTGATGTTTCCTAATCTCTCTATCTCTTAAAGTTGGAGTGAGCGAGCTGCTCAAAGTTGGGGTTTCTTTTCATCTCTCTCTCTCTCTCTCTCTCTCTCTCTCTCTCTCTCCACTTACTCCCTTGGGGATCTTATCTAATCTCGTGCCTTTAAACACCATCCATATGATGGCAGCACCCACATTCATGTCTCCTAAACTCCACCTGCGTATTTCTAGCTGCATCTCAGCAATCTTGGGTTCATCTGATAGGCATCTCAAACTTGATGTGTCCAAAACTAAATTCCTGATCTGCACCCACTAAACATGCTTCTCCCATGCGTTTCCCAATCTTAATTACCGACCATTCTATCATGCTAGACCCTTAGGCCAAAATTCTTGAAATCATCATCGACTGGGCTCTTTCTCTCACACCACACATCTAGTACAGTGGCAATCCTTGTTGATTTTATCTTCAAAATACATTAAGAATCCAACCACTTCTCACCAGTTCCATGGCTACCATTTTGGTCCAAGCCATCAGTGTTTCTTTATTGAATTTTTGTGATGATCTCCTTATTTGTTTTTCTGGTTTCATTCTTGTCCTTACACTATCTTCTCAACAGAGCAGCCAGGGTAAACCTTGTATACTTTTTTATGTTGTATCTTTTCCTTCTATGTACAAAAACCTGTGAACAATCTGCCTACCCATTACCTCTTTAATCTTGTCTCAGTCATACTGGCTTCCTTCCTACTTGCAAATGCACTAATTACACTCCTGCCTTTGTACCAGCTGTTCTGTCTTTCTAGAACGCTCTTTCCCCAGATTTCCTCACTTCATCCAAGTTTCTGCTTACCTGTCACCTTCTCAGTGGGAGCTTCCCTAACTCTCCATTTAACATTTTGACCCTCCTCCCAGCACACATCATCCCCATTCCTTGTTATATTTTTTCCCACAGAACGTTTCACTTTCTAACTTCCAAAAGAAAATTTCTTCCTGTGAGAGTAGCAGCATGAGGCACTGGAGTCACTGAAGATATATCAGGTATGTCTTCTTATGAAGCCTAAATCATAGTTACCATGTCTAGTTACTATCAGAAATAGACCTAGAGAGAAACAGTGGTTTTATTTTTTCTACCTTATATGATTCACCAAAATATATTTTATAATCGCTTATTTTTTTTCTCAGCCATTTCCAAAAAATGAAGAATTGATGTATGTTAGATGCCAGGACCTACTCTTCAGTTCCCCAAACTGAACTGACTTTAAGATACAAGGAAAACTGCCAAAAAAAGAGAAATTAAAATTAATATTCTATAAAGAGAAAAGTAACTGATAGAAAAATAAAAGCGGCATCCTAAATTAGCCTAGATATTATCCCTCAAAACAGGTAAATTAAATGAAAAACTTAGGGAAAAACATATGCATTTAAAAACAAACAAAAATATGCATTGCCATAATAACCGAAACACTTGGTATGTTCTGTACATTTAGTAAATGGTGAGGATAAAATACTCTTCTGTTTAGAAGTAGATAAAGGTTCTAAGTAGCCTGTTTTTTGTGCTCACTTTTCTTCTATTGCTGCTACTGTGTAACACAAGAACTTGCTGAAGATAGGTTCTCTGGTGAAAAAGTACTCAAAACATGGAAAGAAGGTCATTTGAATTCATATAACCAAACCAAAACCTCAGAAGTTAATTTTACACGCAAGAGCCTGGGACCTGGAGTCATCAGCACTGGTTAATATCCCAGCTCATATGTGTAGTTGCCTCAGTAGCTTAGTCAAGATACTTAAACATCCTGAGCCTATTGCCTCATCTGTTATATTTGAATGATAGCTATCTCAAACCATTGTGGTGATGATGATAATAAATGCCTCTAAGACACATTCTGGCACATGTAAAGTACTCACAGCAAGTGCACGTATTATCAGTGTTAATATAATGAAGTATTGAATGGTATATAAAAGTTAGAGGTATGGAAATCACTTTCAATCATGTTTCTCCTTTTAAAATTTAGAAGTTCTTAGTATTTCAATTTAATTTTACATAACCTGCTCTTTATGGTTTTCACTAGAGCAATAAAAAAAGAGAGAAACCCTGATGAGTAATGGGGACACCTGGTACCTTGATCATCACTATCTGTTTCTTCTCAAATGAATCTCAAAATATACAGAATCCCTACTTGATAGCATATAAAGAGAATTTCCTGAGCTCAACCTAAGGCTTGCCTAATAGCCACAATTTGATTTCTTTAATTTTTCAAAAACGAGGATAACTTACTTCAAGGGAATCAGCACAAACTTGTTGTTGAACTCAGAAACTTTGGGGAGCTTCAGTCCATGACATGTTGAGGGAGGGTGTGTTATAAAATGAGTGCTTATGTTGTGCTTTTGTCAGCTCAGGCTGCCCTAACAAAACACCACAGACTGGGTGGCTTAGATAACAGACACCTAGTTCTGGAGGCTAGGAAGTCCAAGGTTGAGGTGCCTGCACATTCAGTTCTCTGTGAGAGCCCTTTTCCTGGCTTGCAGGCAGTAATCTCCTCTCTGTGTCCTCACATGGCAGACAGAGAGAAGGAGAGAGAGCTCTGATGTCTTCCTCTTCTTATAAGGGCACTAACCTCATCATTGGGGCCCCACCCTCATGACCTCATCCTAATCTGAATACTCTCAAAGCTCCACCTCCAAATACCATTCACATTGTAGGTTAGGGCTTCAACATAGCAATTTGGGGGATGCATACATTAAGTCCACAGCACACTGCCAAGCAGCAGATGATCTGTAGTGAATTTATGAAACTGGTGGAAAGTATTACTGATTAAAATAGTGATGCTGATTTCAGAGTACAGACTCCGTTCTTAGACAGTTCCTTTCTTTGCATGTCTACCCTTTATACTTGTAGTTATCATCTAGATTTTGCTTAATTTATACACTCTTTTTATCTGCTGTGGAACTATTCTAGACTCTGCTGCTGTTTTTTGGTACTTTAAAGCCTTACCACGTTATTTGAAGCAGTACAGTGCCAACTTTTACATTGTCCTCCCCTCTTTCTTCTTGAGATGGTTTCCATTTAGTTCACTGTCTAAGCAGCCATGATCTAAACTGGGCAAATGATCAGTACTATATGTCAAAGATGGCAGATGGGCTAAGTCTCAAGGTTTTCTGGTTGGGCAAACTCTCCCCAGTGTCATACGACATGTACTAAGCTCTGTGTGCAAGATATTAAGCTCAACATTTTTATTGACCTTCCCTCATTTAACATTTGTGTTACCCTGTATGAAATATATTGCCCTCCTCATTTTTCAGCCACTGAAATTGAGATCTACAGTGATTAAAATACCTTGTCGCAAATCACACACCTAGTATAAAAAGAGATCCAGCATTGAATACATATCTTGTGACTTCAAGTCCAGGTAATTCCATTACAATAAGTTTACTATCAAACAGGACCCATAGGTGATACAAATCCTATTTCATATCGACAAAATCAGATCTCTCTGTCATTTGGAGAGGTGGATGGTACCAGTATATTACAGGACTTAAACTTGAAGCTTTTGTTTTCTTTCTGTGAACTGTCCTACCACAGTGCATTCTGGACTTCTTGGCTTACTAAATATTCATTTCCATCAGTACATTCTCACATAATGTACTGTCTAAAAAACAATGCAACAATAAACTGATATATAACATTAAGAGTTTGAGCTTTGACCACCTTTAATTTCACCTATCATTCATTGTAATCCAAAGAAAGGCCACTTGAGTTAAGTCTTAAAATATAAGAAAGGCTTTT
The DNA here is from genome assembly GCF_964270905.1 of Leucopleurus acutus. Classification (NCBI taxonomy): domain Eukaryota; kingdom Metazoa; phylum Chordata; class Mammalia; order Artiodactyla; family Delphinidae; genus Leucopleurus; species Leucopleurus acutus. Next base: position 6,387,532 of record NC_139146.1, read on the forward strand.
CTAGTGAGGATGTGATGTTACTATACAATTTATTTGAGGGAAATGCCCTCCCAACTTCATCTTGACCCATAGGAACTCTGTCTGTTTTGTGTTTGTGTGAAAAATCTACTTCTTATTTCTCAGCTGTTACTGGAGTCATCACAATTAGCCCTTCTGCAGTTCTTGAGTACGTCCTTCATTAAGGAATGAATGAGTGGCAAGTGAGAAATGGAGCAAAGAAGTTATATGGAGAAAAAAGTAGCAGAGGAGAGGGGCTTGGTATGCAACAAAGAACCATGGCTTGGACAGAGAATCCTCTCTGGTTCAAATCGTAGGTCTGGCATTCATTAGCAGCAGGACTTTGGGCCTCTTTGAAATTAATTTCCCTTATGTTCAACACAGGTAACTTAATAGCATCTACCTCAAAGGATTTTTACGAAGCACAAGTTACAGAGCTTGTGTGAATATGGGATTGAACTACAACAGGTACTCAATAATTATTAAGTTCTTTTCTTCATATGTGTTTATTTATTTTCCCAATTAGGGTACAAATTCCTTTAGACCAAGGTCTCCATTTTAGCATTCTTTATCAAACAAAGCTTAGCATGGTATTTGTAATATAATAGTCCCTCAGTAAGTGAAACTACAGAAAGAAAAAGAGAAGAAAAAGATGGTTAGAAAGGAAATGAAAATCAACATATTAGGATATCTTCAATAAATTGCTCTAGAATTTCTCACTTTCTGAGCAGTACTTTGCTTAGTTGAGGTATAGAACAGTTTAAGTATAAACTTTTCAATCAACAAGATTTTTTTTCACAACTTGCCCAATAATGGGTCCGGTTCAGCCTTTTTTCTCAAACTGTGTTATTTTATTTTAAAATTTATCTAAAACCAAAAATGAGCCCATGTGTGCTATTTGTTGAGAGACAAGGATTCCCATACTACATCATGAATCGGTCTCTCTATCTCACACACACACACATACACACACACACACAACACAGCTCAAACTTTCAAGGTGTTGATTAATTCATTCTTCACAAAAATATAATTTGAAACTCAAGCCTTATTGGGGAGACTCACAAATTAACTGAGGTGAAATAATTGTATTCCTTTTCTTCTGTTTTTCTAAGAGGACTGACACCAGCTGTGATGAGGAAATATGACCTCCTACGCATGTTTTCCATGAGGAATATGTTCGTTGCACAGCCACTGAGTTAAAAACAAGCTTCATTCCCTGGTGCACAAAGGTAATTTGGAAAATGAGCCAGGAGCCAGGACTGCTATTTCTCAGTCTGCTTTAACCAGTGACAGACTATTTTTATACCAACTGTAGAGATATTCAGGTGAGACAGACACCCCAGAGAATATTGGAGAAACACTTACTTCCACATGGGTATTACGTTATGCTCACTAACATATTCTAATAACATAATTCCTGTTTCAAATGTAAACAACTTTTAGACTATTTGGTAGAGTGCCTGAGACTAATCCTTCTTTCACCCTCCAGATTTCTCATATGAGGACACCCACGGAAATTTGTCCTTCACTGTTCTTGAATCCAATTAAGGTAACGCTGTCTCTAGTTTGCATTCTGATGAAATCACTGAGGTATCACTTTCTCTGACCAATACCCAGATATCTTAATGAGGTCAATGTCACTACTTGTCTAATTAACTTTTATTTTCAGGAATTCACACTCTGGGAGTCTCCACTGGAATATTGATGGGGTTCAGGACATACTACCCCCAAATCTGGCACCTTGGCATGAATAATATTTTAACCTGAAGGGAAGTGAGAAACAGCAAGTGCTGGAAAGGCTCTCTGACCTCCTCCCATGAGGCAGGTCATTAGATCCTCATGTGAGGGGTGCCCTCCCTATACCCAGAGGAAAGGAGCATCCTTAACTCTGAAGACAGGGACACTGAAAGGAATCTAAACCAATAGACTTTCTAGGTTTCCCCCAGTTTACTACACCTAGCTCATACCCCTTGTCCCATCACATTTTCCCACAACCTTCCACTCTTCATCAAACCTAGCATAAAACTGTTCAAGTTTAGCTATTTCTTCAGAGCTCTTTCCTTACGAGCGCCCCTGTGTTAGGCAAAATTTATATTAAATAAGTCTGTGTGTGTTGCTATTGTTAATTTGTCTTTTGTTACAGAGACCTAGCTAAGAACCTAGAAAGATAGGAGGAAAAAGATATTTTTCCTCCCATACAACGTCTTATTGAAAGGAAGTGCCGTTATTAAATAGCGTACAGTAAAAATTATCTCTGTATATGAGCTTCCCTGGTGGGGCAGTGGTTAAGAATCCGCCTGCCAATGCAAGGGGCACGGGTTCAAGCCCTGGTCCGGGAGGATTCCACATGCCGCAGAGCAACTAAGCCCGTGTGCCACAACTACTGAGCCTGTGCTCTAGAGTCCACGAGCCACAACTACTGAGCCTGTGTGCCACAACTACTGAAGCCCACGTGCCTAAAGCTCGTGCTCTGCAACAAGAGAAGCCACCGCAATGAGAAGCCTGAGCGCCACAACGAAGAGTAGCCCCACTCACCACAACTAGAGAAAGCCTGCGGGCAGCAATGAAGACCCAACATGGTCAAAAATAAATAAATAAATTAATTAATTAAAAAAATATATATATCTCTGTATGACTCCATAACTGAGGAAATTGGAGACTTTATATAGTTCTTTTAATGAATGTATTTTAAAATGATAAATTAATGGTCAGTATTTCAAAGAGAATGAATAAAGTTATGTTTCGGAAAAAAACTTTTTTACTGTATCTTATCTTTATTTGTATATTCTCCTTTCTAGAAGCTCTCTGAGTATTCTCATTCAAAGCCCAGGTGGGATGCAATTTATTAACCATAGCTCTTTGAATCTTGGATTACTCAAAATTGTTCTTAAAATTCTTGAGCAATTTAGTGTTCGGAAAAGAAACCTCTAGCCTTAAAGATACTAACACTGAATATGAAAATCTAGACTCTGTTGCTAACCATGCAAAGAGGAAAATGTCCTCTGGATGTTTGAATAATTTTAGTTATCTAGCATTTATTCCCTCTGATTATGTATTTTTAGAGCAGACTTTTTAAAAAGCTTAAATTTAAAGGAAGGAACAAACATTTTCTTTTAGAAGAATGTTAATAATCCCTTGGGTAGGTACTTTTCTTCTTGAACACACAGATAGGCATTTCTCCATTATACATTTGACATAGTTATATGTCCAGTGCCTGAAACTTCAACATATTTTATCTAATGGGTAAAATCAGCCACACTAAGGAAATGTAAAAGTGAAGGTATTTTTACATGATAAAAGTCACATTAAGGGTTTGTGCAAATTTTGCAAGCATTTTCACTCTTAACTAAAGTTCATATAGTGAGACTTAAATGAGGCTAATACAAAAGGGGCATTTCTCAGCCTCCCTCCCCTTTTTTTTCTAAAAGACTTTGCAGTTTTGAATATGTCTAATATCACTGTACTAAGCAACTTGTTAAGGGTGGTTCTGCCTTGGTTTCCCTGCTAGTGATTCACTGGTTTATGGTACTTGCAAAAAATACTGTTAGAAATCAAACACCTATTTCATCAATTGACCTTAACCCTAAGATGATCACAGCTATATGCCTGACACGTGATTTTCATCACTGAAAAGGAAGCAATAGTATATGTTTGAGTACACGTACTACGGTATGAATATGTACTTTTCAATCTTATCTTTAAGGCACTGAAGCTAAGCTTGAACCCTGGATTAGCAATGTTGGAGGTTTTAATGATTGAGAGATTTTTTTTTTATGCCTACTAGCCGCAAATTATTTTTCTACTAGACATTGGGATATGAAACAGACCAACTTCTTTAGATAACTGAAATGATTAAGTCACTTAGGTTCCTCCCCATTCAACCCAAGCAGCAGCCATTCCTGACTAACAACTTCCTCCCCACCTCCTCCCAGCAACTCTAAACCAGACAGATTTTTAAAATATAAACCAATGCTTTAGGATAAAATTTGTTTCTCATATAATATACATCTTCCAGAAATGTTGGACACGGTGGTTCATGAGAAGGCGAATTGTTTTTTCTTGGCCTATAGCGTTTCATGTTAAAACTGAAGCAAGAGCAATTATATTCTTCATAAAACTACAATTTAGTGACTTCTGACCTCTCTCCCATCCGGTCCCCAAGTATTCCTCATTCCAATAGTAACAGCATTAGGGAAATAAAAAAAAGACCCACATTTACAAGAATTTAGCTTCTGGCAAGCATCATTTTAAAGAATTCACTTCCTGGCTCATGGTTTACATGACCTGTCTGTCTGCTCTTGCTTTTTTCTTTCCCTCCGCCCTTCCCCCGTCCTCCTCAGGGCAAGCTGAGTTTTAACTATTGCATTCACCGCTGCTTCCTGCCTCTTTTGCTTTCTATTTTTCCCATCCGTGGGAATGGAATCTGCTCAGAACTATCAGACCAATATCCCCACCTATCACCACTGTTCATGCTACACCAGCCACCACTGACTAGAGAAGTATTAGCATAATTAATTCAGAAATAAAACTACCTCATAAACTATTAGCTGAGTTAACTTCTGTAACGTGTCTTCGGGTATTCTTGTTTTTTTAAAGCTGTTATTCCAAAGAAAAACTTGATTAATGTTAGGATCTCATTTTCTTCGGGGGCACAAAATATGTAATCTTACGCGTAATTAAGGAATGAGTTTATCTTATTATTTTTAATACCAGTTTGTATTTCTTGTATTTCATTATTTTTTATAACCCTCCCCAAAAACAATTCTCACTCAGAAGTCGTATTATGAAGAATCAAATTTCCATTCTTTGTTCTATCAGGAAATGGGAGAATCAATCTTGAGGCAAAAATTAAGGGAAAAAATTAAGTTATTGTAACTCAGTTTTTAAAATCAATGCATCCTTGAAACATTAGGAACAACACACAAGAGAATTATACTGGTAAATGTGGAAAAGGTTTTCATTTGTCTTATTTTTAGGTAAATAAGATTTCTAAGTAATTTCTGAAACTTGAGAAAGTTTCCAATTAAAAATAAAATTACATACCTAAAGAAATAGTTCAAAAGGAAAAGAGCAACAAGACTTTAGCCTTACAACTATATTCATTATGGTTTTACTTTATCTACACTTTTTTTTTTAAGTTAGAGTTCAAAAACATCTGTTTCCAATACAGTGGGAGAGGGTACAATTAACTTTTTTTTTTTTTTTTTAAGTGAAAGGAAGCTAACTGTTTCCTTATTCTAGTTTTGTTCATAGGATCATCCTCTTCTCTTGATCTGATTCTTATTACCTATATATTCTTGTTTCTAGTTCTGCTACTATGGAGCTATCCTAACATTTTTCTGTTCAAATTCCGGAGAACGAATATATGACTAACAGCATATCGCCACTTTCCCTCTTAGGGATAGTTTTCTGTGTCAGACAGGACCAGCTTTGCTGACCTGTGGTTTTCACTCTCCTAAAATCAGTGGTCACCTCTTCAAGGGATGCCCTGGGCTCTCCTTCTTCAGTGGGTGTTTCCAGCAGTGCAGTTTCCCTTAGAAGAGTTGGGTAGACGTAACAAGTGCTGAAATCCACATCTTAAACAGTGGAGAAAATGTGGAGGTAACTATATAGTAATCCATTTGTAATAATATGACATCATTTATTTATCCTCTGATGTAACTATTGCAAAAACTATGGCAATTGAATTAGAATTCTTAGGTCATAAGGTATGTAAGTTTTAGTTTCTATAGATATTACATACTTCCTTTCAAAAGTAGTTACAAAAATGTAACAGGAGATTTCCCAAATGCTTGCTATCTTTTAAAAATCTTTTCGTATAATGATCAACCATTCTTATTTTAGTCTTCTGTGAATTACCTAATCATATTCTTTGAAACATTTTCTACTGAATCGCTGGCTCTTTCATGCTGAATTATATTTTTTTAATATATCTGTGTTATAATATATTCTCTCAGTCTATGGTCTTACCCTGTTTATACTGTCATTTGTCACAGTAAAGTTTTAATATTAACATAGTCATACTATAATACAGTATAGTCATATATTCATAATAAAGTTACCCTTTTTGTTTTATTTTTGTTGCTATGTGTTAACATCATTGTTCTTTATCTTGATAGCATAAAGATATTTATATACTTTTTAAGAAAGATTTATTTTTAATTCATCTTGAATTTATATTTTTAAAAACAGATTTTGTTACTCCTCTTGAATATACTGTAATTTTGTGGCTTCAATATTTTGTTTTTTACTATTTCTGGAAATTTTTCAACTATTACCTCTCCAAGTGTTGCTTTGTCTTTATTCCCTATTCTCCATCCTCAGTCTCCTATTAAAAGTACACTGGCCTTCCATTCTATTCCCTAGATTTCTTGTTTTGTATTTCTCATCTCTTTATCTCTTTTTGCAGCTTCTAGATAGCTTCCTCAGATATATATTTAAGTTCAACAACATTCTTTTCCTGTGTTCCTAATCAGCCTTTTGGCCTGTCTAAAGAGTGTGTTCATTTGTACATTTTCATTTCTAAACAATTTATTTGGTCCTTGTTTCCCTTGTTAATCTGCCTCTTTTTCATTCAAAGCATTTTGCATTATCATTTAACTTCCTTCTTGTAGCACCTTAACAATTATACATTATAAAGTATCATTTATATTGTTCTATTAGCTCAAATCCTTAGAGAGTTCATCTTGTTACTGTGTCTGTTGAATCCACTTCATGGAATAGTACCTCTTTTGTGGTTCAAAATTTTTACAGAGATAGAACCTCAAAGGATTTCCCCTTTTCTCCTGGCAATCACTATTGCTCTGGTTGGTGGAAGTGTCCTCTTAGAGACACTGTGCGTGTTTTTTTTTTTTTTTTTTCTGCTAAGTAGCTAAGAATGACCTCTCCTAGATAACTTTTTATGCTTATTCTTTGTGAGTTTTGACGTCATGCAGTACTGAGACAAGAGGGAAGGGGCAGAGCACAACCTTTAAAAAAATGACAGAGCCATTGAGGATATGACAAAAACCGGTCAGAACCTACTAGGCCCAGGAAGATGAAAGATACGACTTCCATTTGACCTTAAGCCTCATTATACACTCATTGTAATACATCAGCATGCTAAGTGACACACCCACAGACGCATGACAGGCAGACCATAAAAGGCCAAAAAGTGGGCAGCGGCCCAATTCCTGGACGTCCCCACCCTTTATCCAAGATTGAGTATTCCTCCCACTTGCTAGCTTATGAAATTACCCAGCACATAAAAACTAACGACCCTGCACCCCGGGGCCTCTCGCCTTCTGAGATGGTCTGCAGTCTGCCTATGGAGTGTGTCTCTCTCTAAATAAACCTGCTTCCACTTTACTGTGGCTGCTTTTGAATTCTTTCCTGAGTGAAGCCAGGGACCTTCACTTGGCAGCGGTCCCAGGAACTTGCCCAAGACTTAGGACAAGACCATGCTCGCACAACACCCTGCTCTCCTGCAACAATACTGTCATTTTAGACCTACACCCATACAAAAGCTTTGGTTTTCCTTTTCACAGGAGAATTCTTTCTATATGGAGCCATGCATAGAAACAGCCTGCTCTTTTGTGGGTCAGTGGGTATTTTTTTCTCGTCCTTTGTTCAAGGAGGCTACATTCATTCCCGCATACTGGCTTTTTGCATGGGTCTCAGTTCCAGACTTCCTTTACTGTTTTGGACCTAAAAGCTGCAGCCCTTACGGTTAAGAGTCCTTATCAGATCAGATAATCTTTGGGTTATTGTGGGTTTTTATCACTTGTTTAGTAGTTCCTTCTTTCTTGTTTAGTAGTAGTTCCTTCTTTGTCACCTCTGGTAATTTTTTCTTTCTTTAGAACTTCCCTCTTCCCTCTCTCTTCTCTTCTTTTCCCTTTCTCCCCTCCCCCCTATGCGCCCACCACCATTTTGTTCAAATTTTCTGTTTTTGAAGGGAGGTCTTAGGACACAGGACAATAAATTACCAGGTATCCCTTAACTCATTTTGACCGGACCATTTCAATATAATCCCAACATTTATTCTTGTTTCCAGTCTGCCTTCTCCAATCCATAGCATAAACTGATTCAAATTTTCTCTTCGTGACCAATATTCTTACCATGCCAAACACCCTAAACTTATCTTTGTTATTTTCTCTGATCTAATTTGTGAGGCCAAACTTACGATGGGAAGCTACCTACAGAAAGTAGGTATTCTCTGTATTTTTTAAAAATTTATTTTAAGATTTTTTTTTTTTGATGTGGACCATTTTTAAAGTCTTTATTGAATTTGTTACAATATTGCTTCTGTTTTATGTTTTGGTTTTTTGGCTGCGAGGCATGTGGGATCTTAGCTCCCCGACCAGGGATCAAACCCACACCCGCTGCATTGGAAGGCGAAGTCTTAACCACTGGAGCGCCGGGGAAGTCCCTCTCTGTATTTTTAAATACAGAGAATATTGCATTCCTTAACTATGAAAATAATCATTAAGAGGGCAATGCATTAAGTAGCCATAATAAAAAGAAGGATTATTTATAATTGTAACAGTTGAGATTCTAAACAAAGTAATGATTAGCAATTACTGCCCCTTTGAAGACTGTACTTAAATCTTATTAACTCTCAGGCAACTATTTGGAAGTATCTCATTGGTGACATAGCAGGTCTTGTTTCTAAATCCTCAGAAAGTGATAGATTTATGTTTTTATTATCTATTCTAAAAAAAAAGAAATGACCTACCTTATCTAAAATACTTTGGTTTTTTGTGTATGAGGTTGGTTGATCGTTGGTAACACACAACTCATGTTTTCTGATGACTTCTCCTTCCATCCAAGTTTAAATTAAGTTGCATTTCCTGAAAGTACACACAACCTTGTTAGAAGAAATGAAGTCTGGTCGCATTCTCAACTGAGAAAATCTGCCTTATGTGGAAAACGCTCACCAGTAACGTAGTCAATGAGACATTTATATTCATTAAGATGAAAATAAGCCTCCTCGACGTAGGCTGTTTCATTTACACGGTGCTTCTCCGGAGCTGTAGATCTCTTTCAAGGATATTTCACCGTTCTACACAGTAGTTTGTATTCTTAAGACTTATTTGTGACTTATCTAGAGAGTTGTACAGTTTTATTCATGACATTTTTAAACAACGGGGTGGTAGATGTTTGGTAGTAAAGTCCTTCTGATTTGCGAATGTAATATTTACAACAATCTTAAGAGTCAGGTACAGCTTTTAGCATCATTTTACAGATAAAGAAACTGGCCCAAGATCGCATGGCTGTTAAGTGATACAGCCAGGATTTGACCCAGACGCTTTGCCTGTTGACACCTTGCACTTGACAATTGTGTTATACTATTTACCGGTTCCAACTGGTCATCCACCATGTGAGCAAACTGCAACTGTTCTATTGAACTGAATAACTTTGTCTCCAATTTGGATACGGTCTAGCCTTTTCAAAATATTTCTGATGAACAACTTACTGGTGTGACTAATTGCATCTTTGTTATAGACTTATTTTACTATTATTTATTATTTCCAGAAGCACTGAAAAAAATATGTTACCTAAGTAATATCTTTATTTGGGAAAATAAGTTTGGCATTGCTCTTAAATTCTGACACCAGAGCAAAACTGATTAGAATACTCAGAAATGGAGACTTCCGGGAAGATGGCGGAAGAGTAAGACGCGGAGATCACCTTCCTCTCCACAGATACACCAGAAATACATCTACGCGTGGAACAACTCCTACGGAGCACCTACTGAACGCTGGCAGAAGACCTCAGACCTCCCAAAAGGCAAGGAACCCCCCACGTACCTGGTTAGGGCAAAAGAAAAAAATAAACAGAGACAAAAGGATAGGGACGGGTCCTGTACCAGCGGGAGAGAGCTGTGAAGGAGGAAAAGTGTCCACACACTAGGAGCCCCTTCGCGGGTGGAGACTTCGGGAGGCGGAGTGGGGGAGCTTGGGAGCCGCGGAGGAGAGCACAGCAACAGGGGTGCGGAGGGCAAAGCGGACAGATTCCAGCGCAGAGGATCGGGCCGACCGGCACTCACCAGCCGAGAGGCTTGTCTGCTCGCCCGCCGGGGCGGGCGGGACTGGGAGCTGAGGCTCCGGCTTTTGTCGGAGCGCCGGGAGAGGACTGAGGTTGGCGGCGTGAGCACAGCCTGCAGGGCGTTGGTGCGCCGCGGCTGGCCGGGAGGGAGTCCGGGGAGGGGTCTGGACCTGCCGAAGAGGCAAGAGACTTTTACGTCCCTCTTTGTTTCCTGGTGCACGAGGAGGGGGGATTGGGAACGCTGCTTGGGAGAGCTCCGGAGACGGGCGCGAGCCGCGGCTAAGAGTGCGGAGCCCAGAGACGGACATGGGACGCTAAGGCCGCTGCTGCCGCCGCCAGGAGGCCTGTGTGCGAGCGCAGGTCACTAGCTACACGCCCTTCCGGGGAGCCTGTGCAGCCCGCCGCTGCCGGGGTCCCGGGATCCGGGGACGGCTCCCCCGGGAGAGCGCACGGCGCGCCTCAGGCTGCAGCGTCACGCCGGCCTCTGCCGCTGCAGGCCCGCCCCGCACTCCGTGACCCTCCCTACCCCCCGGCCTGGGTGAGCCAGAGCCTCCGAATCAGCGGCTCCTTTAACCCCGTCCTGTCTGAGCAAAGAACAGACGCCCTCCGGCGACCTACACGCACAGGCGGGGCCAAATCCAAAACTGAGCCCCTGGGAACTGTGAGAACAAAGAAGAGAAAGGGAAATCTCTCCCAGCAGCCTCAGAAGCAGTGGATTAAAGCTCCACAATCAACTTGATATACCCTGCATCTGTGGAATACCTGAATAGACAACGAATCATCCCAAATTAAGGAGCCCTGTGGATGAAAGGCTCTTGGTGCTGCAGCCAGGACTCAGTGCTGTGCCTCTGAGGTGGGAGAGCCAACTTCAGGACACTGGTCCACAAGAGGCCTCCCAGCTGCACATAATATCAAACAGCAAAAATCTCCGAGAGATCTCCATCTCAACACCAGCACCCAGCTTCACTCAACGACCAGCAAGCTACAGTGCTGGACATCCTATGCCAAACAACTAGCAAGACAGGAACACAACCCCACCCATTAGCAGAGAGGCTGCCCAAAATCATAATAAGTCTACAGACACCCCAAAACACACCACCAGACGTGGACCTGCCCACCAGAAAGACAAGATCCAGCCTCATACACCAGAACACAGGCACTAGTACCCTCCACCAGGAAGCCTACACAACCCACTGAACCAACCTTAGCCACTGGGGACAGACACAAAAAACAACAGGAACTACGAACCTTCAGCCTGCAAAAAAAAAAAAAGGAGACCCCAAACACAGTAAGATAAGCAAAATGAAAAGACAGAAAAACACACAGCAGATGAAGGAGCAAGATAAAAACCCACCAGACCTAACAAATGAAGAGGAAATAGGCAGTCTACCTGAAAAAGTATTCAGAATAATGATAGTAAGGTTGATCCGAAATCTTGGAGATAGAATGGACAATAGAATGGACAAATTGCAAGAATCAGTTAACAAGGACCTAGAAGAACTAAAGATGAAACAAGCAACGATGAACAACACAATAAATGAAATTAAAAGTACTCTAGATGGGATCAATAGCAGAATAACTGAGGCAGAAGAACGGATAAGTGACCTGGAAGATAAAATAGTGGAAATAACTACTGCAGAGCAGAATAAAGAAAAAAGAATGAAAAGAACTGAGGACAGTCTCAGAGACCTCTGGGACAACATTAAACGCACCAACATTCGAATTATAGGGGTTCCAGAAGAAGAAGAGAAAAAGAAAGGGACTGAGAAAATATTTGAAGAGATTATAGTTGAAAACTTCCCTAATATGGGAAAGGAAATAGTTAATCAAGTCCAGGAAGCACAGAGAGTCCCATACAGGATAAATCCAAGGAGAAATACGCCAAGACACATATTAATCAAACTGTCAAAAATTAAATACAAAGAAAACATATTAAAAGCAGCAAGGGAAAAACAACAAATAACACACAAGGGAATCCCCATAAGGTTAACAGCTGATCTTTCAGCAGAAACTCTGCAAGCCAGAAGGGAGTGGCAGGACATATTGAAAGTGTTGAAGGAGAAAAACCTGCAACCAAGATTACTCTACCCAGCAAGGATCTCATTCAGATTTGATGGAGAAATTAAAACCTTTACAGACAAGCAAAAGCTGAGAGAGTTCAGCACCACCAAACCAGCTCTACAACAACTGCTAAAGGAACTTCTCTAGGCAAGAAACACAAAAGAAGGAAAGGACCTACAATAACGAACCCAAAACAATTAAGAAAATGGGAATAGGAACACACATATCGATAATTACCTTAAATGTAAATGGAATAAATGCTCCCACCAAAAGACACAGATTGGCTGAATGGATACAAAAACAAGACCCATATATTTGCTGTCTACAAGAGACCCACTTCAGACCTAGAGACACATACAGACTGAAAGTAAGGGGATGGAAAAAGGTATTTCATGCAAATGGAAACCAAAAGAAAGCTGGAGTAGCAATTCTCATATCAGACAAAATAGACTTTAAAACAAAGACTATTAGAAGAGACAAAGAAGGACACTACATAATGATCAAGGGATCAATCCAAGAGGAAGATATAACAATTGTAAATATTTATGCACCCAACATAGGTGCACCTCAATACATAAGGCAAATACTGACAACCATAAAAGGGGAAATCGACAGTAACACATTCATAGTAGGAGACTTTAACACCCCACTTTCACCAATGGACAGATCATCCAAAATGAAAATAAATAAGGAAACACAAGCTTTAAATGATACATTAAACGAGATGGAGTTAATTGATATTTATAGGACATTCCATCCAAAAACAACAGAATACACATTTTTCTCAAGTGCTCATGGAACATTCTCCAGGATAGATCATATCTTGGGTCACAAATCAAGCCTTGGTAAATTTAAGAAAATTGAAATTGTATCAAGTATCTTTTCTGACCACAACGCCATGAGACTAGATATCAATTACAGGAAAAGATCTGTAAAAAATACAAACACATGGAGGCTAAACAATACACTACTTAATAATGAAGTGATCACTGAAGAAATCAAAGAGGAAATCAAAAAATACCTAGAAACAAATGACAATGGAGACACAACGACCCAATACCTGTGGGATGCAGCAAAAGCAGTTCTAAGGGGGAAGTTTATAGCAATACAAGCCCACCTTAAGAAGCAGGAAACATCTCGAATAAACAACCTAACCTTGCACCTCAGGCAATTAGAGAAAGAAGAACAAAAAAACCCCAAAGCTAGCAGAAGGAAAGAAATCATAAAAATCAGATCAGAAATAAATGAAAAAGAAATGAAGGAAACAATAGCAAAGATCAATAAAACTAAAAGCTGGTTCTTTGAGAAGATAAACAAAATAGATAAACCACTAGCCAGACTCATCAAGAAAAAAAGGGAGAAGACTCAAATCAATAAAATTAGAAATGAAAAAGGAGAGGTAACAACTGACACTGCAGAAATAAAAGAGATCATGAGAGATTACTACAAGCAACTCTATGCCAATAAAATGGACAATCTGGAAGAAATGGACAAATTCTTAGAAATGCACAACCTGCCAAGACTGAATCAGGAAGAAATAGAAAGTATGAACAGACCAATCACAAGCACTGAAATTGAAACTGTGATTAAAAATCTTCCAACAAAGAAAAGCCCAGGACCAGATGGCTTCACAGGCGAATTCTATCAAACATTTAGAGAAGAGCTAACACCTATCCTTCTCAAACTCTTCCAAAATATAGCAGAGGGAGGAACACTCCCAAACTCCTTCTACGAGGCCACCATCACCTTGATACCAAAACCAGACAAGGATGTCACAAAGAAAGAAAACTACAGGCCAATATCACTGATGAACATAGATGCAAAAATCCTCAACAAAATACTAGCAAACAGAATCCAACAGCACATTAAAAGGATCATACACCATGATCAAGTGGGGTTTATTCCAGGAATGCAAGGATTCTTCAATATACGCAAATCTATCAATGTGATAAACCATATTAACAAACTGAAGGAGAAAAACCATATGATCATCTCAATAGATGCAGAGAAAGCTTTTGACAAAATTCAACACCCATTTATGATAAAAACCCTGCAGAAAGTAGGCATAGAGGGAACTTTCCTCAACATAATAAAGGCCATATATGACAAGCCCACAGCAAACATCATCCTCAATGGTGAAAAACTGAAAGCATTTCCACTAAGATCAGGAACAAGACAAGGTTGCCCACTCTCACCACTCTTATTCAACATAGTTTTGGAAGTTTTAGCTACAGCAATCAGAGAAGAAAAGGAAATAAAAGGAATCCAAATCGGAAAAGAAGAAGTAAAGCTGTCACTGTTTGCAGATGACATGATCCTATACATAGAGAACCCTAAAGATGCTACCAGAAAACTACTAGAGCTAATCAATGAATTTGGTAAAGTGGCAGGATACAAAATTAATGCACAGAAATCTCTGGCATTCCTATATACTAATGATGAAAAATCTGAAAGTGAAATCAAGAAAACACTCCCATTTACCATTGCAACAAAAAGAATAAAATATCTAGGAATAAACCTACCTAAGGAGACAAAAGATCTGTATGCAGAAAATTATAAGACAATGATGAAAGAAATTAAAGATGATACAAATAGATGGAGACATATACCATGTTCTTGGATTGGAAGAATCAACATTGTGAAAATGACTCTACTACCCAAAGCAATCTATAGATTCAATGCAATCCCTATCAAACTACCACTGGCATTTTTCACAGAACTAGAACAAAAAATTTTGCAATTTGTATGGAAACACAAAAGACCCTGAATAGCCAAAGCAATCTTGAGAACGAAAGAAGGAACTGGAGGAATCAGGCTCCCAGACTTCAGACTATACTACAAAGCTACAGTTATTAAGACGGTATGGTACTGGCACAAAAACAGAAAGATAGATCAATGGAACAGGATAGAAAGCCCAGAGATAAACCCACGCACATATGGTCACCTTATCTTTGACAAAGGAGGCAGAAATGTACAGTGGAGAAAGGACAGCCTCTTCAATAAGTGGTGCTGGGAAAACTGGACAGCTACATGTAAAAGTATTAAATTAGATCACTCCCTAACACCATACACAAAAATAAGCTCAAAATGGATTAAAGACCTAAATATAAGGCCAGAAACTATCAAACTCTTAGAGGAAAACATAGGTAGAACACTCTATGACATAAATCACAGCAAGGTCCTTTTTGACCCACCTCCTAGAGAAATGGAAATAAAAACAAGAGTAAACAATTGGGACCTAATGAAGCTTAAAAGCTTTTGCGCAGCAAAGGAAACCATAAAGAAGACCAAAAGACAACCCTCAGAATGGGAGAAAATATTTGCAAATGAAGCAACTGACAAAGGATTGATCTCCAAAATTTATAAGCAGCTCATGCAGCTTAATAACAAAAAAACAAACAACCCAATCCAAAAATGGGCAGAAGACCTAAATAGACATTTCTCCAAAGAAGATATACAGACTGCCAACAAACACATGAAAGAATGCTCAACATCACTAATCATGAGAGAAATGCAAATCAAAACTACAATGAGATATCATCTCACACCAGTCAGAATGGCCATCATCAAAAAATCTAGAAACAATAAATGCTGGAGAGGGTGTGGAGAAAAGGGAACCCTCTTACACTGTTGGTGGGAATGTAAATTGATACAGCCACTGTGGAGAACAGTATGGAGGTTCCTTAAAAAGCTACAAATAGAACTACCATATGACCCAGCAATCCCACTACTGGGCATATACCCTGAGAAAACCATAATTCAAAAAGAGTCATGTACCAAAATGTTCATTGCAGCTCTATTTACAATAGCCCAGAGATGGAAACAACCTAAGTGTCCATCATCGGATGAATGGATAAAGAAGATGTGGCACATATATACAATGGAATATTACTCAGCCATAAAAAGAGACGAAATTGAGCTATTTGTAATGAGGTGGATAGACCTAGAGTCTGTCATACAGAGTGAAGTAAGTCAGAAAGAGAGAGACAAATACCGTATGCTAACACATATATATGGAATTTAAAAAAAAAAAAAAGTCATGAAAAACCTAGGGGTGAAACAGGAATAAAGACACAGACTTACTAGAGAATGGACTTGAGGCTATGGGGAGGGGGAAGGGTAAACGGTGACAAAGCGATAAAGAGGCATGGACATATATACACTACCAAATGTAAGGTAGATAACTAGTGGGAAGCAGCCGCATAGCACAGGGAGATCAGCTCGGTGCTTTGTGACCGCCTGGAGGGGTGGGATAGGGAGGGTGGGAGGGAGGGAGACGCAAGCGGGAAGAGATATGGGAATATATGTATATATATAACTGATTCATTTTGTTGTGAAGCTGAAACTAACATACCATTGTAAAGCAATTATACTCCAATAAAGATGTTAAAAAAAAAAAAAGAATATATGTATATATATAACTGAATCACTTTGCTGTACAGCAAAAATTAACACAACATTGTAAATCAACTATACATTAATAAAAAAAGAGAAATATTAAAAAAAAATAAAGAATACTCAGAAATGAATCCATGAATGCAATTAAAAGAGAAAAGAGGAGCTTCCTGGTGGCGCAGTGGTTGAGAATCCGCCTGCCAATGCAGGAGACACGGGTTCGAGCCCTGGTCTGGGAAGATCCCGCATGCCACGGAGCAACTGGGCCCGTGAGCCACAACTACTGAGCCTGCGCGTCTGGAGCCTGCACTCCACAACAAGAGAGGCCGCAATAGTGAAAGCCCCGCGAACCGCGATGAAGAGTTGTCCCCTCTCGCCGCAACTAGAGAAAGCCCACGCACAGCAACGAAGACCCAACACAGCCAATAAATAAATTAATTAATTAATCAAAAAAAAAGAGAAAAGAGATGGTTAACTGTGTTAATGCATACTCCTCTTTATAACCTGCAGATGGCCCCAATTAATTGAAGAAATAACTTTTCTCTCTCCAACTGGTGAAATGTACTCACCACTCGTTGTTCTTCTTGCTGCAACGCTTAAGGGCTTTTTATTTAACTGACTGTAGATGTTGGGAACTGATGAACCAGTATGAGAAACTCCGCCAGCTAAATGGAAGGAAACATGTTTTCATAAACTTTGCATTCTGAGTTTCATCATACAAATAACAGTCGCTATGCCAAATCTATGTATTTAAAATTACCAACTCTAATGTTTGAAGACATGTTTGTCATTATCATATAACTAAAGTTACATGAAGTACGATTTAAATCCCCTAAGGAAACATTTCAAAATGTGGTATGCATTAGGGGTCTTTCATTTCTCAAAAGGTCATTGGAAGAACGAGGTCTAGAAAAATGGTGTGCTTGGCAGTTCTTTGAGTTTCACACTCCCATCACCCATTTTTGCATTTAAACAGATCATTTTCTGGCAGCAGATGGGTAATAGGATAAAAGTTTTCAATATGGTGTGGTGGGCATATATATTTCCAGACACAACACGACAGAGTACAAAGCAGAGTTCTTTAATGTGATTAACAAAGAGCCATGGAATCTGCTATCAATCTTCCTTGTTACTGTCATAGCGCTTCCCAGGACTGTTAGAGAAACTTTACAATAGCTGAATGCATGTTACACATACAGATGGGGAAGTGCCTCAGGCAGTCTGGCAAAATTTGCTAGGAGTCCATTTTTGGAATTTCTGCCTTCTGAGTCACCATTTCATCTGAGTCTGACATTTCCATCACAGAAGTCCTCTTACCTTAATGTTGACACGGCTGTATTATTTCATAACCATGTTTGCTGCATTTGAAAATTTTTATTAGCAACAATATGCTTCACTGAGACTAACACTAAATGACAAGATGCAAGCTTATTTTAATCTATTTGGGGGCACATTCCCCCCCCCGCCGTGGTCTAGGGAAATCCTTTTCTCAATTTCAATTTTTCTAATTGTAGAAAAAAAATTAAGGATATGTGTATCATGAGAGTTTTTTGTGAACAACGTTCTAATTGATGTATTATTTCAGTAAAGCAGTGTAACAATTCATACGAGCTACTAGTTGCAGACTCATTAATTATAAAAGACAAAAGATATAGCAGCACCATTCAAAGTAGTGCCAATGAGAGTTCTGTTTGCTTATTTATTTTTAACTTAATCTTTACTAAAAATGCTTGGCTTTAGAACCTATTAATCTCTGGTTCTAATCAGAACCATGATATTAAAGGGAAGATTTTAAATGGCTAATATTTCCTGAAGAAAGTCTTATAATAATGTTGAATGGATTTTCTATACCCATCAACTATGGAGGACTTCCCTAAGGCTTGCATTACTGTTAGACTAGGGTCCTATTCAACCCATCATGATTCCTAGTTCCAATTTGGAATACAAAGATGATGAGATTAAGAGCCTGGGTGAAGTGTCTGGTGTTCACTGAGAGAGATGGAAAATGAAAAAAAGTGAGTGACAACCAAGGTACATTTATATGTGAAACAGGAAGTTGAAGGATACTCATTTAACATTAATCATAAATACAGAGTAGGAGAGTAGAATAATTTCAAAATGTGTATGGGAGCTTAGGCTAAAGTTAAGGAGACTTGAACAAGAAAATATTGAAATTGGGAAATCCCAGTTTTCTCAGCAGTGATGCAGACCTACCTGAGGTTTGGTAGCTTGGATTTGTAGCGTATCCAATCAACCTCTTTTATTAGCTTTTTCCAACAGTGCTCAGAGATCAGGAAGAGGGCTGGGCGATTAAATGGCAGTTATGACAGAAAGTCGAGACCATGGAGATTCTGGAGTCAAGCAGAAGTATGGAAGGAGGTCAAGTCTCTGGGATGTTGACTGACTGAGGATAAAATTCAACTTATGAGAAAATGACAGACCTCAGAATCGTAAGTAGAGATCAGGGAAGGAAATTCTAGAAATCCTGATATCAAAAGAAGGAGAGATTGGAATAATGATGACACCAAAATGTGTGGCCTGTATACCATAAATATTGTATCATTATCAAAATGTATAGACACTGGGAAATCAAGGAATTATAAGGACAGATTATGAGGCCACCATATTTAAAAAAGGTTGGATCTTTATTTTTAAATGTTATACATATTTACAAAGTTTCAGGTCTAATTATCAAGTACATGCTTGAATATTAATTTCACTCAAAGGATATTTTAAGGGCACAAAATTATTCTCAGACATCTTTTTTTTTTTTAAATCCAAGGCAGAAACCAGCCTGATTCATTTCCTAATAGAGGAGAGAGTCTTCCCAAATTAGGAGACATTAGGTGTAGAAAGATTACTTTCCTCTTCACAAAGGAAGGGACGAGTTCAGACACTTTGTATGCTTTTTGAAAATAATAAAGTCACTCCTTCCTTCAGTACATCTTTTACGTATCTTGTTGCCTTCCCCAAAATGTTGGCTGTTACGTTTGCTTTTTATATTCATTAATAACCATTTGCAAAGTAATTCACTTTCTCTTCATCTGTTTTTTTTTTTTCTTCTTCTTCTTTTTGCTCTGACACTTTAATCCTGCTGACATCTTTCAACACATAATGAAAACCAGCTCTGCCTTTTTCTGGTCTCCTCATTTCTGAGTACTATGGTAACGGATGCTAGCTGACTTAGTAAAACTTGAAAATGTCACATTGCTCTTCATTCTTTGATGAATGCACACTCATGAATACAGCTCAATGCAAAAGCAATTAAAGGCAGTCTTAAAAAGCACCATAACCAAAGTCACCCTCAGATGATGTTCCCCAGGTGTTGCATTCAGAGCAAAACATGGCAAGCCATTCCTGGTATTAAAAGGACAAGGTTTTTTGTCTCTGAGAATGATTAGCAACCACTTTAGAAACATTTTTTTATGAAACACAATGATTTCTGTAAATAAATCTTAATTCCAAATCACTGAATTCACTCAGAATATATTGTTTCCTCCAAAACCAATGAAATCCATTAAAAACACATAAGGAAGAAGAAACAAATAGACAAATTATTTAACACACACATAAATTACAACTTAAACCTAATTTCAGTGACACATATAAAACACACACAAACATACACACACATACAAATTTTAACTTACCTAATTTTAACAAGAAGTTGCAAAATAAAAACATTTAAGAATGGTTTGCCATATAATGGCAAATGTTTGCTCATCAAACAGAGACTGACTCTATCTTTATTTAATAATCTACACCAAATTGGCTATATAGAATTACAATAACAAGAGTAATACTGGATATTTGTTCTTTTAAAGTTTAAATGAAAAATAATTCATTACACTTATGAGTATATGCTTTGTCATTACCTATATACATTGTCTGGTATTGCTATGATTTTTATTGCTGAGTCTATATTAAATCACATGTAGCATCTCATATTTTTACAGGGTGCTATTAATGAATTATATTCACTTACCGTATTACTTCATTTCTTCATTTCCATTCCAATTATCTCTATATCTATGCCATGTATAAGTGGCATATTTTATTATTTACATTTTACAGCTGAGGAAACCAAGATTCGAAAGCTTAACATTTGAAATCACAGAGTTTTGAAGTGAGAAAACTAAAATGTTACCTCGGTCTCTGACTTTATATTCGGGGCTCTTTTCTTGTTATCTTACATCTTTTATGTACATGCCTTAATTAAATACATCTTCCAAATAGTCTATATTCCTTGGGAATATTGAAGCTGTTAAAAAAGAATTTTCTAAAGCAGCCAGCAATGAAGAAAATCAGTGAATTCCAGCCATACGTTTTGTGACATGTTCCTGGGTTATCAGCACAGAGACATCTTTGAAGTCTGTAAAAATGCCATATCTGAAAGAAGCAGAAGCAAAGCAATGATAAACATACCCAAGGCTTGCTCACAATCATTAATTAACTAATCCTGTTTCATTGAAAGGCACAATAAAACTTGTAATAAAGTTAAAGTTTTGGGGGAAAGCAACATTTCTACATAAACAATTTGAATGTATCAAAGAACGCTATTCTATTTATTAAAGCCAGCATTTAGAGTACCTACACTAGGGAGCTTCAAGAAAATTTCCTTGTGGCAATTCCCTGTGGTCTAAGAACAGACAACAGGCTTAAAGTGAGTCTATCACAGAAGCTAGAAACTTAGAACTTAGGGCAGCTTTAAAATGCAATCATTCCTGCAGGAAAAGGTCATAAATGAGGTTCGTGTAAGTGAAGCTTAAACAGTTTGAGCTTCCAAATGGGATTGCATCCTGGCCACACAGTCATACAGGGGACCTACCCAGAAGCTCATTAAAAAGAGTTCCAAGACTCACTCAAGAAGCAGTAATGGTGAAGGGGTTAAATGTGTGAACTCTGAAATAGGACAGATTGGGTTCAAAGCTCAGCTCTGCCAATTTCTACCATGTAAATTTAGTAAAATGTCTTCACCTCTCAGGTCCTAGTTCCCCCAGATGTAAGATAGGAATGATAATAGTAACCGATATCAGGGGAGGTTGTGGGAAATGTATGTGCTATAAGAGTAAAAGCAAATATATCATTTACTTGGGCCCCATCAATAAAATATGTTCAGGCTGTGTAACATTCTGGGATTAGTCAGATTAGTAGAGCAGCTGTCAACAGTTGCTATTCCTTAGTAACTCACCACCAGCCTTCAAGGTAGCATAGAAAACCATCTATTAGATTGCACTGAATGCATTTCAAAAGTAAAGCAATATTAGAAAATATAAAGATTAAGAGGAATTTGAGCATACAGAACTAAATGCAAATGGCTAAAATGTCATAATCAAGATTTAAAAACAGACAATATCGAGAAAGAGAATTTGAAACAAGTAAGACCTCGAAGTGTGAGCATCTTTAATATACAAAATCCATGACAAGTCAGTTAAAATAAAAATAAATTCAAGATATGAACAAGTGTTTCATAAAATCTAGAATACAAATAAGCAAAAAGATACAAAAATATTCTCAACCTAATTATGAACCAAAGGTAAACGTTAAAGTTACTATAAGAAAGCATTATTTATTATTACAAATGGCAGAATTTTGAGACTAAGAACAGGTAAAAAGGGGACTATAAGGTGTTTTCCTAGCTTGTTGATAGGAATGTAGAACTGACATACACTTTCTAAATGTCAATACGGTAAAATAGGTCAAAAGCTTAAAAACATGCATACCATTTTACCAGGTATTATATCGTTAAAATTTACAGTTAGAAAATTAACAGCTGTGCAATGTTCTTTACTCTGTTTATCATTTGAAGAAAAAGCAGAAACAAAATAAGAGTACTTCAAGGTAGGATTAATTAAATACACAGAAAAAATAAATATTCATGCAATAAAATATGCTACCCTTTAAAATAATGATGGGTATCTGTTTTCACTGGCATGAAAAAAATGCATGGGGCTTCCCTGGTGGCGCAGTGGTTGAGAGTCCGCCTGCCGATGCAGGGGACGCGGGTTCGTGCCCCGGTCTGGGAAGATCCCACATGCCGCGGAGAGGCTGGGCCTGTGAGCCATGGCCGCTGAGCCTGCGCGTCCGGAGCCTGTGCTCCGCGACGGGGGAGGCCACGGCAGTGAGAGGCCCGCGTACCGCAAAAAAAAAAAAAAAAAAAAAAAAAAAATGCATGATTCAGCATTAATTATACAAAGCAGGTTACACAACTGTGTAATATCTCATTTTTCTTTAAAACACACAGAAAGAGGAATGAGGCAATAGACATATAGAAAGGAAAGAGAGAGGGAAAGACAGCAAGAAAAAGGAAAAGAGACAGAGAAAGCAGGTAAACAGACACCAAAATTAAAATGAGTAGATACACGTGACGTATGCTTTCTTCATTGTACTTTTCTTTGTTTTCCACACTTTTAACAGGAACATATATTTAGTTGAAAATAAAAACACTTCCATTAAATGAGGATAAAAAATATTTGGGCAATAGCCTTTCTGGATAAAATAATCTTCTAGGCTGGAACATAGCAGCTCTGCTCCAAACCAAAGAATCTTAATATGATAGCTGAAAAGTAACAGAATAGTTTCACTGCCTTTCAGCTATGAGGCAGTGATCCTTTCAACCACAATATAAAGTGGCTCATCTTCTGGGAATGTTATTTTGCTCAAAGATTTTTGAGGAAAAAAGTGAATTTTTGCACTGTTAAAATATTTTTGTAATACAGGAGCATCTTGTGTCAAAAAATATGTATGCTTCTGGATTTTTCCGAGGTGTTCATTAGCGTGACTTAGGGAAAAAAAAAACAATGGGTGGGTACTCTTCTTTGAAAAATTCATATTTTTAGACATATTGATAATGAAAATGAAATCATTTTAAATGCCTGCTTTTTCACATGCATGCAGGCTTGCATAGGTAAAAATATATTGGTAGGCCAAGTTTTTAAGTAGATTTGAAAGGTCCATTTTTCTCATGAAAAGACAAGTAGAAACAAAACCAAGTATGTTTTTAAAAAACTGGCTTAACGTAAATGAAATCGTTTTAATGGAAGAGAGGCTCAAAAAAGTATTACATGTAGTGGATTTTATTTTCAGAGTTAAACTATTCTTGCAAGTAACAGCTAACTGCAGAAAATTCAGTGGGAGAGACAGATAAAGAAAGTTGATTCTAGGCAGAGGAATTATTTGAGAGGCTTAGTTCATTTACATATTTAGAAAATATACAATTATCAGTGATCTTTATCTACAGAGAACGTGTTTTGACAAGTATTTCCCTGAAATGAAATAAATGGAGTGACTAGTGGATCAGAGAGTATTTCCTTGTGCTGTATAACCAATCAATTTCCAGCATACTACTTCCTCTGAATAACTCTTCCGCTTCAAAATCACTTGTTAGGTTTTAGCCATGTAAAAGCTGTTATAAATATATTAGTACACAAATGGTACACCAATGTTGATGTTAGGATCTAGTATTTCAAGATGCTGCTAGGATCATGTTTTTGCCATTAAAATAGGCTGCGCATATCCTCTATGACTCACAAATTCTCTCTCACCAAGGTGACGTTCGTGAGGTATTTGTTGGATGGTTTAGTAAGTATGGGCTAAATAAACTACTGTTACCCATGCCCTCCCTACTGCAAACTCATCCTGCTTATCAACCTTACTCCCAATCACCTTCAGCTTTCAGGAAAAGTTAGAAGACCTGGTGTGCCCCAGCTTTCTCACTGGCTGAACATGGGATTTGAATAAGTTGGTCCCTTTTACTTGCAGACTGTTACATGACTAATTTATAATCAGGAGTAACATTAAATTGTTTCTGTCAACCTGAGGATTAGTACGAGGATCTTTTGATCAAGTTTTTCTATTTTGTTCTCTGACACCTTGTTCCTTTCTATCTAAAGTTAAGTATAGCAAGTAAAGTCACTTAATAAATGTAAGCCCTAAACCATTCTTGCAAACAGCAAATACTACTCACTCCACATACTTTTTTCTTTGCCTTTTCCTAGATTTATCATTTCTCTACCACTTGACTTTAAAATCAAAAGATCTGACAATCTGTGAGACTTTAGGCAAGTCATTTAATGATGTTAGGCATCTCTATCAGTAAAAGAGGACTAAGTATGGCCAGATTACAGAGTCCTTAGGAGAATTCAATTGAATAATGTACTTGAAAATACTTTCTAAATTGTAAAGGTCACACAAGTTGGCAATATCATGTATTTCCTACCTTTGCAGTTTCTTTTCATTCCATAATACAAGCATTATTTTCATAGACTTTTACACTTTTGTGGTGTAACACCTGTACACTAAAAGCTAGTCAACATTTCACTCACATATGAGTCTGCAGACAGGATATGACATTTCATTCGGAAGTACTGAATGAAACGATGCCATCGGGTCCATTTCTGATTTTTCACTTTAGCAAGTTGCTTATTAGAAGAATGATTTCACATGAAAAATGGCTGGACTTTTATCAGTTATTCTTCCACAAAGAATATTTAAAAAGCAGTCCTTTAAAAAAAGTATGTGGGTTATTTATAACTTCCCGTATTCCTTGCATCTTAATGGCAACACATTATATGATATTTTATAACCCCTGTAATTTCCATTAACAGTCTGAAAGTCTGCATTTCTTTCTTTGTTGACTCATATATTTGCAAATTATTTATTCATCCCAAGATACACCCATGCAGTTGAAAGAAAAGAATAATGTCAAGGCTGAACATGAGTAAAAGTGACTCAGTAAAAGGCACATAAATCTCTCATTTTTCTCTCCATGTCTGAAATTACAGTAGTACCAAAGTTTTAGAATAAGTTTTAAAAATACTGAAAGATGATTTCTGTGAATAAGGGTCCACTTTCTTTTATACCTTGCTGATGTTAATTTCACTTCCTCCTCTATTCCAGGTAATGTTTAATTGTGTTGTAAATAAATGTATTCATCATTTTTTGAGATTTCCCATGGAAGATGGGACTTTTCCTCATTTAGATTTTTATTTGTTTTTATAAATTTAGTATTTCACATGGATTATTGTTTCTATAAACTTCCCTAGCCTTTATCTTGTTTGTGTCTTCCTAGAATGCCTGGTTTCATTTGATTATTTTAACTTACTATCTGTGCTATTGAAGGTCACCATCCTCAGACTTACTTCCTTGAGAACTTTCCAGTTTCACATTCTGTGTTTATAAGGCTATAACTGACTTTCTAAAATTATCTAATATTACTAGTAAAACACTCAGTTATAGAGTGTTCAAGGAATACTGGGTCTGAGGATTGTTTCTGTGCATAAGGTATTCTTTGGCAGCAAGAATCTGTCAGCACCCTGACATTGAACTGACTCCAGAACACAAATGAATTAGTCTAACTTGCTATTTATTGTCTTCATAAAAGAGAGCTATATATTTCCTATCAAATACACTAGCCTGTATTTGACTATGCTTAGCACTGAGATGACCTCCCTGCATGAAGCTAACATAATTTTCCTGTCACATATGCAGTCTAAGTGTTAATATATGCATGCCTAAATCAAGTCCATTTTCTAATTTGTAACAAACTGCAAATACATAAGTGAGCAGAACAGAATAAAAACACGTAATTTTAGGATACTAGCTAACTTAATAAACATTAAGGCTCACAACATACATCATAAACTTTCTTTGTGGGAATCACAAAAATAAAGGCCTGAAAGATGGTAAATTTCACATGGATTCCAAAATTAGTAAATGTTGCAGGACAGCACAAAGAAGGAGCTCATCAGATTTAATCTAACAGTTATTAAGCAACAACCACGCACAAGGCATTGAACAAGAAAATAAAATGAAAATAAAGATAAAAAAGAGACTGCTTTTGTTCCTAAGAAAGTTATGGGGAGATACAGAGGTGCATCAATACGTTGGACTGAACGTGGTATCATAATAAAATCTAATATGGAGGAAGAAAACAAATGCAATGAAATCAGGGAAAGGGAAAAAATTAATTATGACCTAGAGAATCAGGAGATGGACGTTTGGATAAGATGTCCATGGACAGAGATGCAAGAGATATTCTTTTTAGAGACAGTGGTGTGCACACAAGAACAGAACTGACAATGTACAGTGTGCATTAAAGAACGATGAGACAACTTGAGTGCCTTAGAAAATAGTATTTGAAGGACAGGAGGTTCAGATCAGATTACAAGGAAAAACTTAAATAATACTCAATAATACTAGATGAATTTCTATACATAGTATGCAATCAAAAGTTTTGGAGCAGAAAAGTTAACGATCAGAATTATGCTTCAAAAATGCCATTCTGGGGTCCTACAGGTGGGCTGAATGAAACAGTGTGGAAAAGAAACGTATTTAAGGGACGATTGGAATAATCTAACTGAAATAATGACAACTTAGATTTACAAAAACAAGTTATATTGTAGTCAAAGAATTGATTTATCAGCTGATTTTAAATTGGGAAAGAAGAAGAGGAAATGTTTAAAAGTGACTCTAGAATTTCAAGGCTGAAGGACCATATTGGGCAATTAAGAATGCACAGAACATAACAAGAAAAAACAACTTTCGCTGAAATTGTTAGTTACCATCTTCTTTTTCGTACTAAAGGCTGAAACTATTAATGCCCCTTCACTCTCACTATGGTCATACTACATTATTCCTGGACCAATCCTTACTGTGATGTATCTGCAAATAGCCACATTCTCTAATCTTTACCAATATCTTCAATGATAGCATTAAGTCACCCTCATAGACTCAGGAAATACAGTCTTTGGAATAAATGGTAGTCTCCCATTCTGCTTCTTGAGTTTCATTTGATGCCATTTACTCCAAGTATATAATGTCCCCCCAAAATGCCCATTTTAAAAATCATTAGTCACCACTACCCTTGTCTAGGCTTCTATTTTGTTTTTTGCCCTTGTCCTATTCTGTCTAGAATTTGTATTTATTATCAGAAATCCTATGTAGAGTCTTGAACTCAACTTCAGCACCCCAGTGCCATAATATTGTCTTTTTCTTACCTCTTATTCCTCTAAAAAATGACTTTTTATCCTATGTTGAATACTATTGACTTTTTCTCATCCCAGTCTCTGAGCTTTGCTTACTTTTCTCTAGGTGCTCAATCTGACCTGTATTATTATAGATATCTTTAAAAATAGAAAAAAAATAAACAGAGAGATATAAATTTTGAATGTCTGTGGCTAGTTTACTTTTCTGGGTTAGTCTAAGTATCTGTCAGTACCTTTCCCATCTTTGTGTGTGGCTACTGTTCTAGGTGCTACATAAAATATTTTTCCTCCCAGATACCAGAATATGTCTTGAGATTTTATAGATATCACAGGAAGGATGGTGACTTAATTTGGGAGTATACTGATCCAAAGTAGAGGTAGAACATTCATAGAGCAATGCACAACAGGAAGCTGGATTAATGGCAAGAGAGCAATAATTTGAATATTATAAACAAGTCCATTGTTAATGGGCTTAGGTTTCAAGATGTCAAACTTGCCCCATTCATTTAACTCCTTAGCCACCACTGAATTGATTGTACAGGAATATTTTTTAAAGTCTTAAAGGTCAATAATATTGAGAGAGAATACAACAGAATATAGGATATTTTGAAAGATACATAGCAGACGAAGAACTGTTTTACAGCCGAAAGTGTGAATGAAGAAGTGATGGTGAAATATTTGGAAGTTAGTATAAGAAAGAGATCACAAAATTTCTAGTCTAAGGCCAGAATATTGGAATTTAACTTCTGACAACACAAAATAGAATTTAGGCTTAGAGTTTAGGCTTGTGAGGGAGTAATGCTCAAGAGCAAGACTATAACAAAAGGGATTAACTGGAGGTCCATATATGTAATATAAGTTAATGGGAATTGCCAGAGAGACTACATATGTCCAAAATAAGATAAAAGACTTAAATGAATAATTCAGGAAGTCTAACATCCAAGTAATTGAAACTTCCAGAAAGAGAGACCAGAGTAAACAGAGGAAGGGAAATTATCAAAGACACAATACAGGAAATTTCCCCAGAATTGAAGAGCATTAGTCTACATAATAAAAGAGCCCATGGGGTGCTCGGAAAAACATGGAATTATCAGTGTTATGGCACAGCTTTCAAATTTGTCTAGGATAAAGGGAAAAGGAATAAGCAATAAATAAATATTTTAAAATCTTCCAAAGATTATAAAACTAGAGCACAAATAAAAGAATAAGGAAGAATGACATTGAGCTTCTCAATAATAATATTATACCCCAAAGGACAATAAAATTACAATGAAAGGACAATTTATATTAATAACTAAAATATGACTTCCAACCTAGAATTCCATAAGATAGCAAAACTTTTAAACTATGTAAGGACAGAATAGATTTTTCATATACACAGTGACTAAGAAAATTTAATATCTTTGACTAGGGACCTAGTTGAGAAAGGCTTCTCATATTCCAAAGAGGAAGCCAGCTTGATTTCATCTACGGACTTAATCAATGGCTTCCCTGCATCCACTCCCTTTGGTGATATCCTCTCAAGAAGAGTCTTCACTTTGTCATGTGACTTGTTTTGAACAGTGGGATAACAGTAAACTTGATGAAAGCAGGGATTTGAAAGAGCGCTTGCACATTAGCTTTCCTTTGGGTTCTATAAATTGCCCTGAGACCATGTCAAGAGAACAGGGTTAGTCTGCTGGAGAACTGTGAGAGACTTATGTATGTGGGAAACCTGTGAAGGGTAGTTGAGTCAACCATACTACCTGAGACCCTACTAGACCAGCATGCCCCAAGCTGACCTAGACAACTAAACATAAATATATGAGTGAGCTCGGCCAAGATCAGCCAAGTCCCACACAGTCAGCAGACCCCCCACCCCTCCCCGCCTTAAGAAAAATTTCAATAACTATCTTTTTGCTTTTTATTTTAAACCACTAGACCACTAAATATATATAACAAAGATACAGCCAACTAACAGAAATAAAATCTAAAATGGGTTAATTTGGGCAGAGTAGGACTGAGGGGTGCAGTGTATATGCTTTCTCTCATTATAGCCTTTTAGTAGCAAATAATGTTTTTAAATCATGAGCATGTTTTAAATTTTTTAAATGATGACTAATAGGGCCCTACATAAATCATTCTGTGCCAAAGGAGTTTCGGTGTTTATGTTGTTGCTGTTTCGTTTGATGTGAATGAGAGAGAAAAAGTAAACATCGAGGAATACACTTGGGTTGGGGGAATAGGAATGCTGTCTTCTAGCCTGAAAACATGAAGATCTAGAATAATAAGTAGCTGACAAGAACCTAGAAACCTTCGGAATAGAGATAGGTTTCTGTTGAGGCAAGACTGAAATTGATGTAGTTTGTTTTCTAAGGAACAGAGCTTCCTGGGGAGCACAGACCATTGTAAGTAAAGGAGTTTTGGAGGCAGAAGTTGACAGTAAGGGACTGTATATTTGCCTTTGATTGAGAAACTAGGCATAAAAGGTACAGATCAACTTAAAAACTTTGAATACACCTCTGTTTAAAATATTTTTTGGTGTGAGAATTGCTTGAAAACCCCAGGTTTTTCTGGGCTTGGACTTCTGCAGAAATTTTATAAAGAGTTCACATGCAAATGTAAAATGCAGCTCAGACTCTAATTTCAGTATCCCAATACGGAAATACCTGATTCTAAATTAATAAACTGGTGTTTGTACAAGAATGCATGGATTACAGCTGTTAGCCAAGGAAATACTTCTGTCAAGATAGTGAAAATAGAAGCTTTTCCTTTATCTGAGGAGTATGCAGGATGAAAATACATGACTGGAAATTCCAACGTATCATTTAAGAAGACAGTTAGGTTTCAAAGTCTCATTTAACTAGAGGACAAAACTTTTAAGTATAGTGTGATATAAATGTGCCCAAGTAATCACTGTGCTTTGATGGAGCAAAGGTTATCATTCAAAGTAAACCCGTTTCTTCTTCTGTATGGAACAGACATTACAAGAGATAAATAAGCTAACAACACAGTCATTAAGCAAGGATAAAAATGCTCAGTGATTCTGTATTTAACAAGAATATATTAATAATAACTTCAAGTGTATCAGCCCCCCATAATCTCCTTGAGTCTCCCTCAAACACACAAAGAAGCCTTCCAACTCAGTAAGCACAGAAGCATACAAGATCAAGACAAATCAACTAATCTCTGCTGTCCACATTCCCACCCTAAGTACCCACATAGACATTGTTGAATAAAGAGTGATTTCTCTGCTAATCCCCACCCGTTTCCAATCACACTGGGAGCCCCAGACCCCTGTACGCATGTATGTATCTATGTATTAAAAACCACTAGTAATCCCTCTCGTCTTTAATTTACCCAAATATGATAGGTCAAATAACTCAAATTGATCTTATATAAATTCTTAAAATAGCCAATGTTCTTCAACAAATAACACTTTGACAATATGGTATCATCTAGTTAAATAAAGAGAAATTTAAAGGAATGTGAATGATTGCACTGTTTTGTAACATATATCTGCTAACTTGTGATTTCCTATGAGAGTAAGGAAAAGAACCAGGAAGATTGTTTTCTTAGGTGGATGTTTAATGAGATCCTTCCTCCTGCAAGTTGCAGTGGATGCTACAGACTGAATTCAACTAACATGTGTATTATCCACTACTGAAAGAAAATGAAAGATGATCTCTAGTGCTACATACATTAAAGGCGGAACTGATAATATTCTTTTGTTGTGAGAATGTTGAAAATGGTGCCCATAAGAACTCAGGCTGAAAGTCACCAGAAGTCAGGTTCAAATATACATGAAAATGCAGAACCAATAATTTCCGTTAATGAGATTGGAAGAAACAGGGCTCATTTAGGTTGACAGTTATTCATGGATGTGGAATATGGAAGAGAGAAGGTAGTCTATTATCTAATCACATGACCTGAGTAGAGTTAAGAAGTAACAGATGACCTGGGACGCTTCTCAAACCATCAAAACTCAAGTAAGAAGTATATAAATTTTAATATAAAATAGTGAAAATTTGTGACATCTTATTTTTGCTTCTGAGATCAGAATAATACACAAATCTCAATCTTGCTTAACATATATTTGAACTTAACATGAATGAGAAGTTTCAATAATGACTATGCTGGGAATTTTTGTTTTTGCCTAGTTACATGCATGGCCATAAAGCATAAGTGACTCATTATCATATCATCATGTAAAGGACCCCCTGAAGATCCTTGTTTTCTTGTATATTTATTTTCCTGGATATAATCACCATAGTTCAAGCTCTGGATTTCCACACTTTAAAATGCTCAAAAGCTGCTGATATACTGTTGTTTAATCACAACCTATTTCTAAATGACCTCATGAAAGAATTGACCAAAGAGAACCCTAGTAAGACATGGCTTAATAATTTTAGGTAAAACTTGGACTTGGTTGCCCTTCTTAATCATAATGGCAAAACGCTCAGATTTTCTTTTCAAGGACTAGTTAAAATTATTTTTGAAATTGGCAAGGGTGGAAGAGGGAACCGCTACTGTGCTTGGCTTTGTGAGTGTGTGTGCCTGTGTTTGTGGGGAGAGGTTGTCAAATGAGAACACGGGAAGCGAAACTGAGCTTTTGTCTTACAATATACACTTACCCTAAAAGAGGAGCATTTTTGCACAAAAACATATATACTGTATAAGAGTACATGAGACTATATATTTATATGTATACATACATAGCGTATATTTAGTAATTTCAATGCATACATATAACTTAATTTTAAATGCCTCATATCGTTCTTATTTTTCTAATTTCACCACAGACCAGTGAATACCTGGTCTACACAGTGATGAAGAAGCAAATGCAGGTAAATGACCATGTTTGCACTAGTCTTAGCACCACTGACACAGAGAAATAGCCCCATTGGCAAATGACTATACCCTGAGTAGATACTATAGTTCCATCAAAGAGTGATACTGTCATATTGCACAGGTAGAACTTGTCACCAATTAGTCTGATATGTGGATATATTACATATATGATCTTATTTTGAAAAAAAAGGAAAACCTTGTACAGTCTGATATGATAATGAGAATGAAGTAGTGAAGATGATTATTATGGGAGAAGTGGAAGAAATATCACACAAGGAATACTCAAAAGCATTGGTTTATACTTTAAAGCACTAGTCTTTAACACACTATTTAAAAATATATCCAAAGATGCCCTAATCTCTGAGAATGCTATCTTAATTTCTATTAGGAATTCCAGACTTGCTATCCTCTGTTTTTCACATATTGAGATCAAAAGTCTGTGAACTGTGTGAACTACCAAACATCTATGTTCTCACAGAGTTCAATGACAGAAGAGGAATTTTGCCAGTTCCTCTAGGCTTGAACAACTTAGGGTCAAAGGAAAAAGCTAAAGGAACTAATTTATATGAGATTATTTCATTAAAAAGTCTAACTTGTCCAAAGTTGAACACTGACAATTTTTAAAATGATTAAATCCTGATTAAAATGTGGGGCTTTTCATGTGTGCATGAATGTATCTCTCTTCTTCCTTATCTAGATTTATTTGATATTTTCAATCATGGGTTATGGATAGAGAGATTTTAAAATATTGTATCATTTGTTTCTTTTTATCAAAGGGGATGTATTCACCAACACATTTCCCTAAGGGGAAAAAAATTAGCAAGCCCATATGAGAGAGGGAAGAGAGTACTACTGACTCAGCCCATAAAAGAGCATTTTAATCATTCATCAGAAACTGGAAACAGTTCTTTCTCTTGCAGTCTTAGGATGTATCATTTTCTAGACTTAATTAATTAAGTTTTCTCTACCAAAAAAAGATAAAATTGATAACACAGGAATCTGTAGAAAACTAGTCAGATTTTTTCTCTAAATTGCTTTTTTCCTATCTTGCTCTCAAAATATATTCCTCCTGCCTTAGTTGACTACAGAATAAATTGCTCCATTTCTGCAGCTGGAAATAAGAGTTCAGATTCTAAATGTCAGGAAACTTATAAAGTGAAGGCACCTTTAAAAATTCAGTGGTTTTTTAAAATATATATTCAGTAATCTCATGATTTTTTCTCACTTTCCCTACTAATCCCTTTCAACTCTATATATTTATAAATACTCCAATAGACCAATTAAGAATATGTAAAGACAGGTATAGATATGTGCATTTAGATAAAATGATGAGATAGCATAATCAGGATAATACCCAAGGAACCTCAAAAATACCTTCAGCAGTAAAAGTATTTTATATTAATATCACTGCTTAGAAACCAGAAGCCAGTGAAATCAAAATGATTAGCACTGTTAGTATAAAATTGTCAATGTAAGCTATTTACCATATATCAAGTATAATAAATAGATTTAAGGTAATGCAATAACTAATGTGGCTGCCTAGAGTGCTGAGTTAAAATGGGATGTGAAGCTGTCCTCTTTTTTTTAAATTAACGAGCACTAAGATTGATAAGGAATACTTCACTATAAGAGAGAATAGCACTTCTGCTTCCGATTTGTCATTCCTAATATAAAGTTCAGTTTAGAATGATTTATTATATAGAGAGTAAGCTATCTATGATCAGTTTCTATTAAAAAGGTTTCTGTATTTGCCACAATATTTATTTTCAATGCCTTCCTTTCACTGGTGATTTTCTCTATGCCTTCAAATCTTTGTTGATTCAACTCAAGGAAAAACTTCATTCACCTGAATCTATAGCCCCGTCTTCGAACTTTTGTATCCATCTTAATCATTCTCTGCAGCTCTCCATCAGGTACATCTAATGTGACATGAAGACTCTACATATTCATTGCCATGTTTATCCCCTTCCTAACCTTGTATGAAATTTATCCTTTTTCCTACATAGCTTAGATGCTAAGATCTCTCATTTCAAACATGATTATGCCACAAGAACGGAGATTATCAGGAAAGTCAGCTGCCTTCCCCATGATTCTGTCCCTTCCCCCAGTTTCGGTATTTTGTTCCTTTATATACATCCTTACTTACATCTTGCTCTTCTGACCCAGAAGAGAACACATCTGTCTTATTCTTCACAGCCTGTTTCCTGACTGTTTCAAATGCCATCCCCTCCCACTTCTCCATGACCGTGTCCTATAAATTTCTCCACTCTTCCTTGTCTCCATCTCTACCAATATATTGCCCTCAGCAAATAAACACTCTTAAATCGACTCCCTCTTAAAAATCACAGCAACAACCACAGAAGTAGCTCCCTAGACTATAAATTTCACTCAGTTATAAGCCTCTCTCTCTCCTTTTTCAGGCAAACTTTTCCAAAGTGGAGTTCACATTCTCCGATTCACAAAAGAGGCAGTGCCTCCCAGGGTTAGACAATAATGAGCCCTGAAGTTGGTGGAGGCTGGAATCCTGTGTGACTTATTCCTTGCGATGTAACATTAGGCAAGTTATTTAAACTGTCATTGAAATTTTCTGTATCCGTAAAAAGAGATAACATATGCTCACTATGGGTATGTGAGGACTAAATTATTTAAATTATGCAAGGAATTTACTATACAAGAGTGATAGCTTTTGTACCGTCCAGTTGATTCTTCTGTATCTTTTCCCACACCTTTTGTCCACTCCCAGTAGTACCTTAAATCTTAAGACTTTCATCATTTCTCACCTAGGTTACTCAACAACTTCTTAATTTGTTTTATTGCCTACTACCAACTTGCTCTACCCCATTTTTGTCACTCAAGTACAAGAGTGCTTATTATTTTCACAAGGAATCTTCCCCTGTTACTGCCTGGTCAACACTTTTAAAGGATTCTCATTACCAAGCAGTGTTCCAAAAAGTTTTATCTAATTATTTGCATTAGAATTACCTGGGATGTTGGCTAAAAATGAGTATGTCAAAGCCCTACCTTCTGAATCAGAAGCTTTAGACAATTACATACCACTGCATTGTAGGCAGTGCATTCCCATTTATTTTGCATTAAATAAAAGGCCTATAATAATTGCACATTATCCTACATCATACTGAACTTTTACTGAATTTTCCCAGACATGGACCGTTTCCTCATATTGTATTGCCTTTGTATATGACTCCCCAGAAACATGGAATATTTCCATATTAATTAATTCTTCAAGACTCCCCTGCTTCAAGAAGTTTCCATTGACTATCAACTTCCATCTCTCCTCCCTCACGCTTATATGGGTTTAATGCTCTTACTGCCACTTATGTTTATACTATCATTATATGTACCTCACTTTAATGTCTTTCCCATCAAATTGCAATTTTCTTCAAGAAAGAAAAAAGTCTTTTATCTCTGCATCCTAAGCACTTAGCACATTGTATTGTTCATAATAAGGACTGTACAGTGTCTCGTCTCTCCATCACTAACCTAGTTATCTATCCATCTACTTATTTATCTATGTATTTGTAAATACATTTATTTCTTTATCTGTTCATGGATTTATTACAGCAAGCATCAATTAGTTCATTCAATTACATAAAATATAAAATAAATTTATCAGCTATGTAAAGGGAATAAACAAAGAAAGTGAGACAACTTTATCATAGAAGAAAATGTATATCCAAACCTACCCTAATGACTTATACACCTACCTACATTACGACAAATGAGATTTGTCCTTTACACAATAGCCATTGTCCATTAAAAAGTCAACATCAGGGGCTTCCCTGGTGGCACAGTGGTTGAGAATCTGCCTACCAATGCAGGAGATATGGGTTCGAGTCCTGGTCTGGGAAGATCCCACATGCCGCGGAGCAACTGGGCCCGTGAGCCACAACTACTGAGCCTGCACGTCTGGAGCCTGTGCTCCGCAACAAGAGAGGCTGCTATAGTGAGAGGCCCGTGCACTGCGATGAAGAGTGGCCCCCGCTTGCCGCAACTAGAGAAAGCCCTCGCACAGAAATGAAGACCCAACACAGCCAAAAATAAAATAAATAAATTAATTAATTAAAAAAAATCAATTGTATTTAAAAAAAAAAAAAGTCAACATCATCAAATTGCTCAGTGAGAATTCTCCTGGAGTTCAGAAATACTGAAATTAATAAAGAACACCGTCTTCAATAACATTGTTGCTAAGCCTATGCTATGCTTTAACAGAACCCCAGCTATCTATATTACACAGCAGTTAGATAGAGCCATCTGACTGAGTTCTGTCCGAAGTAATATGGAAAGAAGTAAGGTTTATCGAATCCAGGTATGGCCTCTAACATACTTTTCATGAGACTTCCCATGCTCTCCCCCCTCCCTCTTCTCTAGTCCAGAGGGGGGCATCCAGTGGGGGGCTCTGAGGCTGTCACAGTGAGAAAGCCACTGGATAGAAGGACTTGAGTCTCTCAATAACCAAACAGAAGGCTGCCCAACTAGACTGAGATGGAAAACATAAGTAAGCTTCTATTGTGTTCAGTAACCAAAAATTGTTTTGTTTTGTTTTTAATTTTATAACAATTAGCCAATTTTAGCTCAAAAAAAATTGTCACGGTTGATCCCTCAATGAGCTAGTTCCTTAGGATTTTTGTTTTCATAATTACTTTAGCCATAAGATAATGGCCCCCCCAAAATGCACTTTTTTCTGAAGTACAAATACAATTACTAGGTACACAGATTTCTGATGATCTGGTGTCATCTAAGAATATACTTTAAATGTATGGATGACTTCATGGACTGACTATATATTTTTAAAGTAATCCTCACTCGATATATTATGTTTCTTATCCTGGCTTTTGATAAATAGTCTAGAACTGCGAAGTCGTGGGTGCTTCTTAAGTTTAAATAAAAGAGTGAATTAATTTAATACATCTCAATTATTTCCCCTGTGGCTCTAGTTAAGAGAATAAAGAAAAAAATTATGGAGAATAGAATAGAGGTCAAAACTTCCATATATGAAGACAAAGCACCTACTTTAAACTAATTTAAGAACAGAATTTCAGGAATGGTTTTTCTATACCTTAAAGCTCTAGCATTAATCTTTCTGCTAATGCTAATTCTTTTTTTTTTTTTTTTTTGGCTGCGTTGGGTCTTCATTGCTGCACTCTGGCTTTTTCTAGTTGTGGTGAGTGGGGGCTGCTCTTTGTTGTGGTGCATGGGCTTCTCATTGCAGTGGCTTCTCTTGTTGCAGAGCATGGGCTCTAGGCTGGCGCCCTTCACTAGTTGCAGCACGCAGGCTCAGTAGTTGTGGCCCATGGGCCCTAGAGTGCGTGGGCTTCAGTAGTTGCGGCATGGGGGCTCAGTAGTTGCGGAGTACGGGCTCTAGGGTGCACGGGCTTCAGTAGTTGTGGTGTGCAGGCTCAGCAGTTGTGGCTCATGGGTTCTAGAGCACAAGCTCAGTAATTGTGGTGCACAGGCTTAGTCTGTGGCATGTGCGATCTTCCTGGACCAGGGACTGAACCCGTGTCCCCTGCCTTGGCAGGCGGATTCTTAACTACTGTGCCACCAGGGAAGTCCCTCTGCTAATTCTAATTCCAACTATATCCTTCATGTAAGCTCTGAAATGCCCTGAGGATATAGAGTGACATTAAATGCAAATCTAGCTGGTGATGGGTGAAGATCAGGTTTCTCTTACACTAGTAATCCTAATGGTATCATGGATATTTAAATACGGGTTAAAAATCATAGAAACAGCAATATCTTTACGTTACCTTCGTCTAAGATAGTTTTACAAGGTGATTTGTGTGTTTTCAAAGATACTGGTAACTGAAAACAAATACAGAGACACACTTCTCAAATATTCAATGGAAAAGGGTACAAATCACAATTAAAGTTGCCGATAGGTAATTCTTTCAAGGATCAGGGATTGAGCTCAATATGGATGGGTATGGACTAAATTTTATATTCTTATTCAAAGCATTTTCACCACAACCATCACGTCTTTGACCAAAGTTAATGCTGTAATTCTCTCACAATTCTGATTTTCTCGTGATATTTGGAGCACTTCCTGCTTATGGTTAATTATCTGGAGTGTGTGGTAAGAAATTCTTCCCAGTGTTTTCCCCCTATTTTCCAGCCAAGGAAGGGTGGAGGCATGTGAAAATAAAAACTAATGGGGAAATGAATGCTAACAAATATTTGCTATGTTTTGAGTAAAGGACTGGGTCAATTTTCAGGTCATTCTATGTAAATCTCTCCTTATATTTGAAAAATTCAACTGCAACAAAGGGTATGGAATTACAATATAAAATGCAAGTTTACATGACAGGACCTGAGAGTCTAGCATCATCTTCATTTACCAAAATGAAAAAAAAATAGCTTTTTTTCTTTTAAAAAAACGTTGTATCTTCAATTACTTAACTAGGTCGTATTTAAGTTGTGTATATAAAGTTGCGAAAGTACTTTCTATAAACCATCCATAGAAAGCAGTCTTTTTACCTTTGTCTAACTGCCCTTGCCTAAGGGAATAAAAGCATAGCTACAAGTCATCCTACCTCTTGTCCATTTTAAGTACCATGTATGGTCATTATTTTACCAGTCTTTCTCTCATTTGCATGCATCTCAGCCTCCATTTCATTAAGCTGTCAGTGTCAGGCTGAAAGGAACTTTTCCTTATCTGAGCTGATAGATAGCAGTGAAGCTTGTTCCCTTGTGTCCGCATCTTTCAGTGAAAGAGCAAGATTGGGAAACAGATTTATAACATACATGGATGCACTGAATTAGAAAAGACAGTTTCAGAGCAATGACATGCTTTTTTTCTCCTCTGGTGCACACTCCACTGAGATATGTCAAATACACTGTATTAAAGCTTTACACGTTTTAAAAGGTTGGAAACCTTTTCCAACCTCTTTCTTTTGTTGTTTTTGTTGCTGATGTTTTTTTCATTCTTCCTTGTGTTGTTTTGTTGATATTTCCTCTGAATTAGGAACACACTTTCTAGACTGCTATATTGGGAAGAGGGTTATAAGTGATAGTTTCCCCTCTTACCTTCTGTGCCTAATTGTTAAAAGGGGACCAGAAACTAAATTTCTTAAAGGAAAACCTTACAAAAAAGTAAATCTGTCACATCAGCAGAGCAGCCCACATCCATCAATGAAGGATGAAGTTCTCCCCATTTATCATAAAGAGCCACTGCTGGAATAAAGATGCTCTGAAAGTCATTTCTAAGGTGAAATTAATCCCTTACTTAAAGGAAATGAAAATAAATTCAGTAGCTTTAAGTTTTTAATCATTTAAAAAATACTTATTTATTTATTTGGCTGCATCGGGTCTTAGTTGCAGCACACACGATCTTTGTTGCCACGTGCAGGATCTTTACTTACGGCACACAAACTCTTAATTGAGGCATGTGGGATCTAGTTCCCTGACCAGGAATCGAACCTGGGCACCCTGCATTGGGAGTGCGGAGTCTTAGCCACTGGACCACCAGGGAGTTCCAAGTTTTTAATCTTTACAGCCAGCATAATGAAATAATGTGACTCATGACAAAATTGTATGTAATGTTATCTGAGTCCACAAGTTCTGTCAGGGTTATTCAATCCTTATATGTAATTAATGAGACAATAAGTGCTATATTTTCAGATACTGTATTTTCCTAAGCAAGATCAAACTAGGTAATAAGTTTGTATGTGTTGCCTGGGAATTTTCCTGAGTCCAATATTCCCTCTAATATATGGACCTTTTCTATCAAATCCCAGAAATACAGCACACGCAGCCTGTTTTTCCACTCGCACTATGGAGCACTGTTAAATTGAAAGGGAGCACAGAGACTTACAGCATTCAGATGGCTGTTCGGTTGATAATGGACTTCCTGTAATATTCATTGTAGACCCAATGCATATTGAAATAATGCAACAAATGTCATGAAATTCACCACTCCTAACTCTCTGTTACTCCTCTGAACTCAAGCACATTCATTCTGAAACACTTATTAGAAGTCCACTGTGTTTAGGAATGTGGTAGGTACCAGGAATACACCGGTCAACAACACAAAGCTTACCCTACCTTGAGGAACCTTACGGTGGTCTAATTTGGGATGAAAAGTATATGTAGGTTATTACAAAATAATGTGACTTTAATGTGATAATGATATGTATAGATAGATATGAGAATATATATGGAAATGCATTTTGTGCTGGGATTTCTGGGAAGCTTTCTGGGAGAAAATGATGGAAAATCAGATTGCTAAGCAATGAGTAAGAATCAGGAAAGTGAAAAGATAACCCAAGAAAGAACCAAAAACATGACTGAAACTCAAATCTAACATAACTGTTGTGTAACTGCTAAGTACAAGGCTTCCACATTTATTCTTCTCAACAGTCTCACACAGTAAGAACACTTAAATCCTGATTATAGGTAAGAAAACTAAGGCTCAGAGATATAAACAGATTATTTATGGTCACACAGCTAATGAGTGGAATATCCATCTGATGAAAACATTTCTCCTCCATTGGACTGTAATTTCCAGGAATGACAGAACCACCATACACAGTGTGCACTCAATTTTTTTTTTTTTTTTTTTTTTTTGTGCGGTACACGGGCCTCTCACTGTTGTGGCCTCTCCTGTTGTGGAGCACAGGCTCCGGACGCGCAGCCTCAGCGGCCATGGCTCACGGGCCCAGCCGCTCCGCGGCATGTGGGATCCCCCCGGACCGGGGCACGAACCCGTGTCCCCTGCATCGGCAGGCGGACTCTCAACCACTGCGCCACCAGGGAGGCCCATGCACTCAATTTTTGATTGTTAAAATTAATGAATGTGTGAATGATTCCAATGTCATCCACTTATTTTTATAGTATGCTTTTATTGTACTAGGCAGAGACAACAGTTTGTATAAATGCCTGGAGGCCAGGTAAAATATGATGGATGCTTTTAGAGATCTGAAAGTGCACTAGCCTAACCAAAACTTTTATTACTTATTTAAAAATTCCCAAATGTAATACAACACTTTTTTTTTTCTCTAAAATTTTATCTGCATGGCATGGTAAGACAGTGGCCTGTTACATATTATTAGGTGTCTCCCTGTAAATGTGATTTAAAAAGTAAAAAGTTAGATTTGAGTTTCAGGGGAGACATTTACTTGATGTGTGATCATGG
Source organism: Leucopleurus acutus (assembly GCF_964270905.1). Taxonomy (NCBI): domain Eukaryota; kingdom Metazoa; phylum Chordata; class Mammalia; order Artiodactyla; family Delphinidae; genus Leucopleurus; species Leucopleurus acutus. The sequence goes on from NC_139146.1 coordinate 6,428,980, forward strand.
AGAAATAAACATATGAACGTTTTCCCATGTGTAAAATGCCATAAAAATGATACCTTTCCACCAGCCTACTGTAAGGTTTAAATTGAACTGCCTATATATGGTATCTATCACAGTACCTGTGACACTGAGTACTCAGTAAATGTTAGTATCCTTTCCCTTGCCCAATTTTTTAATTGAATTTATTACTTTTCATGAGTTGCTACTCTTTTGTTATATCAATCTGAAAATCAGGTTTTTCTCACCTATACAATCGTTAATATAAAGCCTAAATTTTTTGGTGGTAGAAAATACATTATAAAGAATCATTCTTTGTAGTATGTTAAATTTAACATTTATTTACCTAATCATTTATTACCTAATCATTTATTTATTTGTCATTTATTTGTCATTTATTTGAAAGGAAGCTCCAAATGTTAGTTCATGTTTCTTTGGAAAACAAAGACCACAAATGACAAACTATACAGCCTCTGTGTGCCATTTACTCAACAACTATATGTCACGCCTAATTTGTACAGGGCACTATACAAGGTGCCCCAAGGCATAAAACTATGAGTGAGCCTATAGCCTGTCAGGGGCCGATGATAACTAGGGTAGTGTTTGAAAGAAACGATAAGGGAAGGAAGGAAGGGAAAGATACTCTGGAATTTATAACAATATTATTTAAATACTGACTCGCTGTGGTTGGTTTGAGAGAGTAAGAAATTAAATATGACTGAGGTTTTACACCTGAGACTATAAGAATGGGGGGGGGTCATTAGTGGAGAGAGGGAACTGAGAGGATGAAAGATTTTAAGGAGGATTCTCAGCTTAGCTCTGTTCACCTTGGACTATCTGTTCGGGATAAGTGATGTAAACTGTACCGAAAGCCATCTGGAGTTTGATCTAGAAATGAGAATTTCAAAACTGCTTGCAAACTGATTAAATGGCAAAAGGAATTCCCAGGGAAGAAAACAGATAATTGATTAATAGCTAGCTAAGCTAGCTAGCTAGCTAGATGATAGGTAGGTAAATAAATTTTTAAAAGTCAAAGATAGAACCTACACCGGAGGAATATTTGTACTTTGAAGGAAGAAGCCTAAAGAGAAGACAGCAAAGGAAAAAGTGAAGGGTTAATAAAGGAAAAAAAACAAAGAAAGAGAGAGAGGTAGGAGGGAGGGAGAGAGGGAGGGAGGGAGGAAGAAAGGGAGAGAGAAGAGAAGAGAAGGGTCAAAAAGAAAGGATTGTTATTAGAGTTTAATTTAAGGTGGTAGAAAATTCTAAGTTAAAAACTAAGAAGGGACCACTGGGTTTGGCAAATATATTTTTGTTCATTATATCGTACTCAATCTTTCCTGCTTACCTAGAACTATTTAAATTATTAAACATACCAGCCTAAGGGAGATTCAGAGACATTTGCAAATGGCAAAGAGTAAATAATCTTCTTTATGAGAGGTTTTCTGGCTTGTTTATTCACATCTCCTAACTAGAGAGAGATTATTAGAGAAGATCCTGCTTACTCTCATTGATCTGACTTTTGAAAACTTAGAAAAAACTTTAGAGAATTATGTAGAACAGTAAGTTTTTTGGTAGTATGAATTCACTGACATTTTTATATTAATTTATTATGGATCAAATCATATTTTTATTACAATATTTTTTCAATTTCGTATTTTAAGATACAGTAGAAGGAAAAAGTAGTAAGACAGCACAAAATCAGGAGAAACTCTCTTAGTTAGAACTATAATGTTAGTCACTGTTAAAACTTTGAATACATCTCACAATTAGACCTGCTAGCCAAGGTAAGCTTTTTTCCTCTTGTTGTTGTAAAGAATCAAGGTTTATGTAAACTTGATCAGTGATCACAAATTATCTCATTCTATTCTATTACTTTGGCTTCTTAGCAAGATTTTTCTTCCCATTAAATTTTTTCAAATTTTCCAAAAGTCTCCCCAAAATTCTTTCTTTCAGGAAACTATTGTTTTTCATTTGTTGCTCCTGTACTATTAATGCTTGAGGAATAATTCAGATAAGCAGTTTAGAAGAATAGATTTTTTAGCTAAGTATTTTTGAAAATTATGGTTTATTTTAACTATAATCCTTTGGTTTCTATGGAAACTTCCATGGGTATGAATTATGATAATTCCAGTTGTTCTCACTGCTAAATTACCAGAATTCTTAAAAAAAATTGTTTCAGCTAATGTTGGCAAACTAAGAATTGACTTCTTCTACAATCCAGAATACATACACAGGCAACTGATATATTTATTTATTTATTTATTTATTTATTTTCGGTACGCGGGCCTCTCACTGCTGTGGCCTCTACCGTCGCGGAGCACAGGCTCCGGACGCGCAGGCCCAGCAGCGGCCATGGCTCACGCTCCGCGGCACGTGGGATCCTCCCGGACGGGAGCATGAACCCGCGTCCGCTGCATCGGCAGGCGGACTCTCAACCACTGCGCCACCAGGGAAGCCCACGACTGATATTTAAAATGAAGAAATGTATGTTTAGTATTAGGGATATTTGTTTATTTTATGCAAACATCAGAGGCAATATACACATAAACACCACAGCCTATATAAATTAAAAATAGCAATGGCTGCAATGGTTTGATGAAGAACCGAATGCATTGTTCTTTCATCTCTCATTTAGTATCACTGAGTAAGTAATGGAGCATAACTAGTTGATATACTTCCTTGTCTCATGGCTAAGTTCAACCCAAGTTGAACAGATTTCCTAGAGGCTGAACCAGTTTTGTCACCGTCCAGGCTCAAAAGGTAGGTCAGATTGACCTGGATCTACCTTTCTAGGATGTGTAAACCCAGATCTGCTTATTCTGAATGTCTTAGAATGGCTGGCACATTTCCCTCAGTCAGTCACTGAAAGGACACTACGTCACATCATGGCCATTAAGTGCTCTTTCTTCTTTTCTGAGCTTTAATTTTGGGGAGTCATGCCTCTTCTTCCACTCCATGTGGTTCTGCTAGGATTAGAACATAAGGCTATACCTACATCGCCTACTACCGAGGTGGGTTTCTATCCTGAGGTGGGGCAAAAAAATAATTTGAGAAGACTTATATGTACCCTGTGAGAGAGAGAGAGAGCTCCTTTACTTACCCTGAGATCAGTAACTATGAGCTTGGATTGGCCAGTGATCATATTGATACCAATTATAGAGATACTGTCTGAAAATGAAGCCAACAGAGAACATAAAGAGAGACTGAGAGAGAGAGAGAGAGAGAGGTGGGGTGGCAGGTGGAGAAAAGGTAGCCAATGGTGTTTAAACCTCAGATTCTAGCTTGAGCATCGTTCCTTGGCTTTCTCAGATATAAGAACTAAGAAATTACACTTTAGTCTAAAGTACTTGGAGTTGAATATACAAAACTTGCAGTTGAAAACTCCTGCCTTATTTCAAGCATATTAGATTTAGTTTGAATTTTTCTTAGAAACCTTGTTGTATAAGAGAAAAGGGTACATGATACTGAGCCATTATTCTCAAAATCCTCTGAAGGTCCAGAATGAGTATCATTTGGTAGGTATTCGTTTACTCGCTGACTTTTTATTGAGTGTGTATTTTGTGCCAGGCATTGTTCTAGGAAATATAAGTATGGTTATGCCCTAAAGATTCTTAAACCTCTAGTGTGGAGTGGTACATATTAAACACACACATAAATAATTTCAAGTAGAAATAAATGCTACAAAGAAAAAAAACAACAACAGCTAATGGGCTATTAAGGGAAGGATAGTTAGGGAAAGCTTCTTTTTTTTTTTTTTTTTTTTTTGCGGTATGCGGGCCTCTCACTGTTGTGGCCTCTCCCGTTGCGGAGCACAGGCTCCGGATGCGCAGGCTCAGCGGCCATGGCTCACGGGCCCAGCCGCCCCACGGCATGTGGGATCCTCCCGGACCGGGGCACGAACCCGTGTCCCCTGCATCGGCAGGCGGACTCTCAACCACTGCGCCACCAGGAAAGCCCAGGGAAAGCTTCTTTAAACAGAATCTTGAATGATGAGGCAGCTTAACACACCATGAGCAGGGATAACACAAAAATGTAATGAGCTGTCTTGTTCAAAACACTTAAAGAAGGCCAGTACATAGAGAAGCAGTGAGGGGGAGAGCAGTTGGGGGTGATGTCAAGTGCTAGGGTCCTGTTGGCCAACCTAATGAGTGTGTATTTATTCTCATTTTAAAGGCAAATAGTTGGAACATTTTAAATAATACAGTGTTATGATATGTATTTTTTAATTACTACTAACTGTTCTGTGGAGAATATATCAAGAGAGAAAGGGTGAAGTAAGAAGACCAATGAGAACACTGTGTTGCAGCACGGGAAATAAAAACAGTACATGGAATAAGGTAGCAATGGATATAATAATAAGTGATGGGCTTAACTATGTATTTTGGAAAATAAAACTGACCAGTGGTTGGGGGATGCCGGGAGAGGGGGTGGTCCATAACAAGAGAAAGATCAGGGATGAAACTTACATGCTAAGAGGAAGGAGAAGATTGTATTCCTCCACTGCCCTTGTATTCTCAGGATTAGAGATTCTTCTGGCTTACAGAAAGAAATAGCCGTAGTGGTTTAAGTTTTGCTCTGAATTCAGAAATGGCTGATTTCAGTTCCTAACTCTACCATTGCTTAGATTTGCGACTCCTTATTCATTCATTCAACACTCAGGCATACATTTGTTTCTGTTGGCAGGCTAAGCGTTGGAGAGGCAAAACTGACAAAGACAGATCTTCTTTTAAATCCTAGCGGAGAGGCAGGCAAATGCCAAGTAAACAAATACATAGATAAAATAGTTAGACATCATAGATAAGTGCTATACAGGAAATAAAGAAGGAGTAGCGGAAACTGGCTTTAGATAACATGGCAACCACAAAAGGCCTCTCAGATGAGGTAATATCTATGATGAGATCCCACTGTTGGGAGGAAACAAATCAAGCAGAGATTGAGGGAAGAATAGTCAAGGAGTAGGATACCCTTCAAAAGAGCCTTGTGGCTTCAGTTTCTTCATCTGTTAGAGAAGGATGATAATCTTTGTACACATTTTTTTTTTTTTTTTTGCCGTACGCGGGCCTCTCACTGTTGTGGCCTCTCTCGTTGCGGAGCGCAGGCTCCGGACGCGCAGGCTCAGCGGCCATGGCTCACGGGCCCAGCCGCTCTGCGGCATGTGGGATCTTCCCGGACCGGGGCACGAACCCGCGTCCCCTGCATCGGCAGGCGGACTCCCAACCACTGCGCCACCAGGGAAGCCCTCTTTGTACATATTTTTGAAAATTAATTAATAGAAAGCATAGGCAGGACTCAGTACAGTTCTGGAGGTGCAGTAAACATTAAATAAAGGATATAAAACTCTCCTGATTAATAGAATTGTTAAAATAGGAAGTTAGTATTGCATTGGTGTTATGAGCACTGGTTTGATTTCAGACCAGTGGATTTTATGAAATCCACATCTTCCATACACAAGCTTTATCATCTTAGGCAAACTGTTTTTTAAGATCATAGAATATCAGAATGGGATCAGTCCTGGGAGACCAGCCTCCCGGGCAGGTTAGACAAGGACAGAGACAATCTGGAGGACCAAAAAAACACACCCAGCACAAGGTCATTATGTCACCTCTACAGATTAAGGGACTGTGGTGAGAGAGTTCGCATAATTACTGAGTCCTAGAGGCAGAGTCTGAATCCAAAGACTACAACAGATAACCTCTCATTGACTGTGTATCTTGACATGTTAAACTCTCTTTTAAAGCTGAGAACTATATAGATGACCCCGTATCCATTTAGGAAACTTAGAAAGTTTTTCCACGCTTTAAGACAGAAGATCACAACCCGGGATAGGGGCTCAGAGGGGTCTCCTAGGAGACATTTGGCAATATGTAAAGAAATATTTAGTTGTCACGGTGAGGGTGAGGAGGGGAAGGGATGCCATTGGCATCTAGTGAGTAGAGGCCAGGGATACTGCTAAACATCCTACAATACTCAGGACAGCTCCCTATAACAAAGAACTATCCTGCTCAATATGTCACTAGTGCTGAGGTTAAGAACTCCAGGGTTGGGCTTCCCTGGTGGCGCAATGGTTGAGAGTCCGCCTGCCGATACAGAGGACGCGGGTTCGTGCCCCGGTCCAGGAAGATCCCACATGCCGCGGAGCGGCTGGGCCCGTGAGCCATGGCCGCTGAGCCTGCGCGTCCGGAGCCTGTGCTCCGCAACGGGAGAGGCCACCACAGTGAGAGGCCCGCGTACCGCAAAAAAAAAAAAAAAGAACTCCAGGGTTAAGATAATTAAGAGGTACATATTCTATTAATTATGGAAGAGGTGGTATATAAAACAGCAACAAAATTATAAGTATACTCAAGGGGGTGAGATAAAAGGATTTGGGAAGGACCTACTGTATAGCGCAGGGAACTATACTCAATATCTTGTAATAACCTATAATGGAAAAGAATCTGAAAATGAATATATATATATATATATATTAACTGAATCACTTCACTGTACACTTGGAACTAACACAACATTGTAAATTAACTATACTTCAATTAAAAAAAAAATCCAGGAATATACAGAAAGTAATTTCCTAAGCCACAATAGATAAGTTTTTTTGCTTTCTCTGGAAACTGTAATCTATAAGAATGGCATGAGGGATGGCCTCTATAAATAACTGCTTTTTGATGTAACTTACCCTTGGAAATACAATATTGCTTTTTAGAAGTTGCAATATGGAGGAAGGAAATGCGTTTTAAAACCTAGATATTTTGCAAGCTCACAGTTCTTATGTATAATTTTTGTAGTATGTGATGACAAATAAATGAAAGATCAATGAGTTCTCTTTCAGGAATGAAGGATAAAAATTCAGAAGGCATACATTAAATCTTATTGATATACATGCTTCTGATGAGGAATTCGAAAAATTTAATAAGTCAGAATCTTGTTTCCATCCTGCAGCGGCTCTTTGTCAGTTTTTTTTTGTGTGTGTGTGGGGGGGGTTTTGGGGTTTTTTTTAGCCATCCAGTAATTGAAAATTCTATACCTTTACATTTTGGCAGGACATCTTTTGGTGTGATCCATCTATTTCAAACATCGTGGGCTAGTCAGAGGACCATAGGTGGGCAGCAAGAGTTGATTGACTCCATTAAATCTGTGACTCATAAGAATCTATTCGGGTGTCTGACAGAAAGGAGGAAGAGTCTCATTTAAAATGGACATCTTCTCAATTTGAACTGAGGCATGGTTAAGAGCATGAGCTCTGGAGCCAGAATTTCTGGATTCAAATCTAAGTACAACCTTTTACTATCTGCTTGCCTTTGAGTGAATTACTTAATAAGAATCCTACCTCATTCTCTTGAACATTAAAATGGGCATTAATAATAGTACTTCCGGGCTTCCCTGGTGGCGCAGTGGTTGAGGGTCCGCCTGCCGATGCAGGGGACACGGGTTCGTGCCCCGGTCCGGGAAGATCCCACGTGCCGCGGAGCGGCTGGGCCCGTGAGCCATGGCCGCGGAGCCTGAGCGTCCGGAGCCTGTGCTCCGCAACGGGAGAAGCCACAACAGTGAGAGGCCTGCGTACCGCAAAAATAATAATAATTAATAATAGTACTTGCTTCATAAAGGTTTGGTAAGGAACAAATTGTATGTGTCAAGTTACTAGCAGAAGGTCTAATATATTTCCACACGTGTTATCTTTACATGGAAGTGGGTGATCAGCCAATGAAAAACAAGAGTATTTCAATTCATTCCATTGTAAGACCACATACCCCAAACATAGCTCCTCGTATGGATGAATCCAAACTATAGCTATTGAGTACATTATTTTAAGAATAGCTAAACAGAACCTGTTGAGATTTAACAACATATGTATCAACAATGCAAACAGAAATCTTTTCTAACACATGGAACAAAAATAATACCACTAAATGATACTTATTCTGGGATTTATATAAAAGTTACCTCCAGGACCTAAGGTAATGTGGTCTCAACTTATTTGAAATACAGGGCCCTTAAGAAGAATGATGGAGCAGGTAAAAAAGAACAATGGCAAACTCTAACACAGGCCTCTCCTCTGGAGGCTTTCCTTACGTGCCCTGTGAGGGGTTCTTCTTCCTCTGAATAGAGGACATGAATTTGCTAAGTAACAAAGAGATGCTTTTTGGAAAGGGATGGGACCTTTCCCAATCACAGGTGGGATAGGTTATGCTTTGCACTGTGGAGAAAAATGCTGTGGGAGAATTAGATCCTGGGAGTAAGCCAAGAATCATCTGGGAGGGAGAGGGTCAGGCTCTCTTGTCTGTTCTTGAGTTGGGGAGCGATCTCAGGTTATTCCTAGCTGAGTTGGGGGAATTGAATATTTAGTGATTCAAGTGCTGATAATTAGCTCTCTCTTACTCTCTCTGCCTTTGGAGAAGAACATGGGAAGTCTGTGAACATCTCACACCAGATCAGGCACCTCCTTTTCATGACACAGTTGGCAAAGAGGAGAGAATTCATTATCTTCCTTTTGAAAGAAGTAATACTCCTTGGGCCCATTACAGAGGATTGGCTCTTTGGCCTTAATTTTACCATAATGGGAAAAGAAAGTCTTATCTAAAACTGAAGACAAGAAAAGGGGTTAGCAACAGAAGCAATAAGAGATTAGCAGAAAAGGCAGAGAATTGAATTCTGAGAGGGAAGACGGTATCAGCAAGTGTAGGAGCTGTGCAGCCAGTTGGAGGGAGAGCATAGACTCACACAGAGCCTACTGGATGCAGTACAACAGGCTGTGCGTTTTAGTTTAGTGGCTACCCAGTACTCAGACTCATATCTAGAATTAGTGTAAAGGGTTCTGACAACATCACAGTAATGAAACTAGTGCCATTATAATGAATGTTATTTTTCTTTTGGTTTTCTCTGAAATAGAAGGAAAACAGGAATGAGCAGTGACTCTGTGATGAATATAGAACATCACAAAATAACTTCCCATCTGCTAGCTAAATAGACAAATAACCATAAATCTTTTAAATGATAAAAACAAGAAAATGTAGTACAGACATCAAGAAAAATCTTTGACATCTCCTAGCAGAAAACTAAGAGGAGGTATTTGTTTAATTTTTAATGTGCTGGGTTTTTTTCTTTACAGTAAAATTAATGCTAAGTTAACATTAAAAAAAAAGAAAAATACTATTGATCAGTGGAGAATTTCAAGTTTTATTCTAATTGTGATACTCTCTAGGAGAGATGCTTTTTGACTGACAAAGGTGTTTTTAGTTCATGGTTATACTGACAATTGTAAATAATATTTCTATTTTTTTTAATGAAATACATTAAAAGTTTTATATTATCTCTTTTCTTACGCACTGTATTTTTAAGTCAGATTTACTGAGGTTTAATTTACATAACTTTCACTCTTTTAAGTATGTAGTTTCATTAGTTTTAAATATAGAGTTGTGTTTCATTAACATTTTAATACTGGTTTCTAGAGTCTTTGGTGAGAAAATTGTCAATAAAAGACAAGATCCTAAATTTCCAACTTTTAAAACTGATTCTGAAGCTTGCTTAAAAATACTTAAGAGAAATTCAAAGTCGAACCTTTGAAAGACTGCATATACATATGCAGTTCTCTCATAGAACTGTGGTGAGAGAAAATACATGTGGACACACTAATATTAAAAAATGTTTTAGTGGTACCATAAGCATAATGCTTAAAAAATAATCACTAATTATTAAATTTTGACTTTAAGGCTACACAGTTTTTAACCTTTACTACCACAGTGTATATTATTAAACATTTTTATAATATGACAAGAATTTAGTGTCTTAATTGAATACACATTGCCCTAAGGAAATTGTATCTTGTTTTAACAAAACATTGGTTAATTATTTTCCCAATATCCTTTAAGTCGATATGTTAAATATTCAGTGCATGTGTATATAACTTAAAAATACCTTTCATAGCTTAATGGTTTTAAGAAAAGGACACATATTCTTTATTAAGATCCACAAATGATAAAATTGATAAAATTTTCAAATGTTTTCGGTTGGTTGCACAAGAAAATAATGATAATGATATGATGTTAGAATAATGTTATATATTATGGCAAACTAATAACCTCCAGCGTGCTCAACTGCCATGAAATTCATTTCTCATCTATCATGGAGGGTCTGTGAAAAATAGTTTACTATTCCCCTTCTGAGATATTTGGCAATGCAGGGCTGGCTCATGAAAGCAAAGAAATTAGATATTGTCATTTTCAAAGGGAAAAATATGTGAAAGCTGTTTTCTAATTCAAGAAATGTCTGTGTGATAAAAATCCCTCCATGCAAATAACATGGGAGGAACAAAACCCAGTCATTTTCCTCAGCTTTCAGAATAGATGTATTCCTTTCATTTTAAGTAGTACACGTCTCAGAGGGCTATATCTACATACACACAATCAGCTATAGATGCTCACATAGGTGATGTTTACTTCTTGAAAGCATCTTCCCTTGGAGTTGTGTAGCCTTCTTCAGAGAAAGGTTTTGAGCCTTCCACATTTAGGAATTATCATCAGAATTTTAAGACTATGTTGTATCCAAAGTTCTAGCTGGGTAATGATGAAATCCACATAGAACAAAGAAATTGTTTAAACGTTCTCATCTTCCTTTCCTATTTTCATTTGATTCCCACTGCCTATCATCAGAACTTATTTATGGCTAAAGGCCCTCTGTGAAACCCTGAAACGGTGTGTAAAATATTACCTGAAGTGCACATGTGCATGAGAAGCAAAAGCTTTCATTGCATCAGCAATGGCAAGGAGTTTTTAACCAATATAATACAAATGCCTTTTAACAGGGCCTTCAGAAGTGTTTAAGACCTTCCATATTTTCTTTTTGGCCCGCATTGCCAGTTTTATCCCCTACAAAAGGCACCTTCCCTGGAACTTGCCCTCCCTTGTAATATTCTTGGGCTCTTGGTGATTTTCTTTTGCTTCATCTTCACCTGTATGAATTCTCCACAATGCTCGGGCTCCAGTTTATCTATGGTCTCATTCATTAGTCTGTGACATTCCTAAGAATTAAACCTCTGTGCTCCTACAGCTGCATTTCCCAGCAACGGTCTGATTCAATACTGTGTTTTGTGTTACTCTCTTATGTACATCTCATTCCCCTTGCTATAGTGAATGTCTGTGAAGCCTTGTTCACTTTGTGTCTCCCAAAGTCTAGTCCAAGCCTTGCACAGAGTGAGGCACATGTATTGACAGAAATCAAATCGAATTCCCAGTTATTTCCAACCATCCACTCTCCATGTGTTCCATGAAGAAGTAAGCAGAGGAAAAGAAGTAAGAATCTGGCTTCCCTGGTGGCGCAGTGGTTAAGAATCCGCCTGCCAATGCAGGGGACACAGGTTCGAGCCCTGGTCTGGGAAGATCCCACATGCTGTGGAGCAGTTAAGCCCGTGAGCCACAACTACTGAGCCTGTGCCCCAGAGCCCGAGAGCCACAACTTCTGAAGCCTGCGTGCCTAGAGCCCTTGCTCCGCAACAAGAGAAGCCACTGATGAGAAGCCTGTGCGCTGCAACTAGAGAAAGTCTCGCGCAGCAATGAAGACCCAATGCAGCCAAAAATAAATAAACAAAATAAAATTAAAAAAAAAAAAGAAGTAAGAACCGTCTAATCTGAGCAATCCTGATTTACTGAGCTTTCTGAATTATTTGTGTCTTCATCCAGAAACTTCTTTTTTTTTCCCCCTTCTGCCATTTTCTCTTTTAGGCGGTAGTATAGGAAAGCACGTTTTTTGGAATTCCATTATTTTTTTCCTATCTTCTAGTGTCATTTATGGAACAACATAATAACAATTCATGGAAATGTAACATTTGGCAACCTTTTCATTCCTTGAATTCAAAATGTAAGTACGAGAGAGTTCGGTTTTGTAGATTTTCTTTCAGAATCTCAGCAGATGTGAAAATGCAAAGAAAACAGTACAGAAATTCTCACCCATTTGTTACTTTCCTGTCACTTTCACGACCATTGTGACACAAAAGGCCTTCTTTCCAACTATGTATTTCTTTATGTGTTATCTCTGTATTTCTGGGCTTTTCTTTCTCCACAGATTTGAAGACGATATTCCGCCAAAGCTACAGACTCCTACTAAGCGTCCTCACAGCGCACGTCTCCCAGACAGTTCTTCCCCCATCTCATCATTTTATGTTGTGGCCATCCTGCTCCACGTGCTCTGCTGCTTCTCACGTCCTTCCCATCTTCCACTCTCTTCACTGTATTCCCCTCCCATGTGACAGGGAAATAGCCTCATATATTTCCCAGGATGGTCCCCGAACTTCCTGGGCATAACTATCGCCGGCATCTCCCTTAAAGTTGTTGATTCTCTTACAGATTCCTGGAGTCTAGAACCCTAATTTTCCTGTGACTCATGTATATCTGATTAGGAGATAATTTTTCTTCTTTTTTTAAAATAGATCTTTATTGGAGTATAATTGCTTCACAATACTGTGTTAGTCTCTGTTGTACAACAAAGGGAATCAGCCATATGCACACACCTGTCCCCATATCCCCTCCCTCTTGAGCCTCCCTCCCACCCTCCCTATCTCACCGCTCTAGGTCATCGCAAAGCACCGAGCTGATCTCCCTGTGCTATGCTGCTGCTTCCTACTAGCTAACTATTTTACATTCGGTAGTGTATATATGTCCATGCCACTCTCTCACTTCGTCCCAGCTTCCCCCTCCCACCCCAAGTCCCTCAAGTCCATTCTTTATGTCTACCTCTTTATTCCTGCCCTGCAACTAGGTTCATGAGTACCATTTTTTTTTTTTAGATTCCATTTACATACGCGTTAGTATACAGTATTTGTTTTTCTCTTTCTGACTTATTTCACTCGGTATGACAGACTCCAGGTCCATCCACCTCACTACAAATAACTCAGTTTCGTTTCTTTTTATGGCTGAGTGATATTCCATTGTATCTATGTGCCACATCTTCTTTACCCATTCATCTGTCGATGGATATTTAGGTTGGTTCCATGTCCTGGCTACTGTAAACAGTGCTGCAATGAACACTGTGGTACATGTCTCTTTTTGAATTATGGTTTTCTCACAGGGTATACGCCCAGTAGTGGGATTGCTGGGTCATATGGTAATTCTATTTTTAGTTTTTTAAGGAACCTCCATACTGTTTTCCATAGTGGTTGCATCAATTTACATTCCCACCAACAGTGCAGGTGGGTTTGCTTTTCACCACAGCCTCTCCAGCATTTATTTTTGTAGATTTTCCGACGATGGCCATTTTGACCGGCATGAAGTGATACCTCATTGTAGTTTTGATTTGCATTTCTCTAATAATTAGTGATGTTGAGCATCTTTTCATGTGCCTCTCAGCTATCTATATGTCTTCTAGGAGATAATCTTGATATTCTCTTTGAATCACTAAATATCTTCTTTGAGGCTTACTTAATTTGACTATACTGTAAGTCGTTATATTATTGTCTCTCTTTATTGTTTCTATCTACAAATACTCCAATCCCTCCCCATCATTCACTGAAATCTTTGGTCCCTTGTACCTTTGATTCTTTTCTAACCAAACTCCTTCCATTGCTATACACAATTTTTCGTCTCTGTGGATGTACTCCCAATACTAACTTAAAAGTGCCCTGACTTTCTTTAATATCTACTCTACTTTAATCACCAGTCCCTTCTAACTCAAAGATAGTATGAGTCTTGGAACCAGAGACCTACCATAAAATATCAATAAGATCTTGGCTATTTCACCAACCCTTCACATTTATTAAATGGGATATAGATACTTGCTCTGCCCAGCTCTTCATACTTATGAAAAAATCAAAACATATAACATATGTGAAAATGCCTTGTACACCAAAAATCTTCGTAAATATGAAGTAATATGACCTTGAAAACCATCCTTCAGTCTGGCATTCATGATTATGGAAGTATATGATATGAGTTTAGATGGGCCATGCAGGAACTTTCAGTTTTATTTCAATGATCATGTGATTTATTCGTTGAATTTACAACCTACACATACCTTTAAGTCAAACTAGAGATCTAAACTGAAAACAATGGTGCGCCGGTATTGTAATGGCACTGCCTGGGAGCATCTGGCCGACTCACGGATTCTGAAAATCAAAATTTTGAACTACGAAATCACCTTGACAATCTTCTCTCACCTGAGAAGGCAAACACAGCCTTTCTCTGGAAAAATATAGCAATATCTCAAAATCCATATTTAATTGTCATTTGGTTAGTTATCAAATCCAAATCAACACAGTTAGGGGTGAGATTAATACAGAGTCAGGGGAGTAAAGGGGGTGGTTATTATAAAAAAATATATAGAAATTTGCTTATGTTTTCAAAAATATGGTGAAAACATGTTTATTCTTTCATTCATTTACTTAAAATATTTTCAGCATTTATCATGAGTTGGGCATGATATTAATCGCTGGAGACAAAATGATATGCATAACCATTCCTAATCACTACCCTCTTGAAAGTTAGACACTAACGGAAGAGAAATTCGTCAAAGAGTCTCAAAAATGAATGAAAAATCACTAATTTGACAAAAGCTAACTAGGAAAACCTATAATAGGGCAATTTGACATGATCAGAGAGATTAGAGAAGACTTCTTTTAAAAAATAATGCTCCAACTAAGGTGTAAAGAATGATCATTAACTAGACATAGAAAGGGGGAAAGAATATCCAGGTAGAAGTCATGATAAATGCAAAGGCCATGTGATGAGGAATCACGAAAAGTACACAGAATTGAATGACATCTCCCTGCAAAAGAGAGTGAGGTGCAGCATAATGAGGGAATAAGGTAGAAGGGTAATTAAGGCACAGACTATGCAAGGTCCTATAAAAGTCCATGATAGAGGGACATTGATGTAATCATCATCTTATTTTTTTACATCAAAATCATGTATTGTTTTCATTAGGTATACAAATTTTTTAATTTCGTTTTCCAAATTTGGTTACTGTTTGTAGTAAAAATATACATTTTCCTTTTTTAAAATTTTTAAAGAAAATATTGAGTCAGTTTGAAGAAAATATAATTTTGATAATAATAATAGGTGGTGCTCAGATATGGTAAAAACCATATAGGTGTTACATGAATGACTAAAAAGTTTGTGAAACACTACTTTAGTCTAATATCTGAATTTTTTTAAGGGAAGAATTGAGCTTTACAGAGATTGCTCAAAATGAAGTTTGGAATTTTTATTATAATCAATGTAATTTGTTGCAGGAAAGTGAAACAAATAATAACAGTAATGCTGATACCACTTTAAAATATTTTGAAATCATTTGTAAATAGAACTTCCAGAAACTTTGTTTATCTTATGACATATGAGATATGGGACCAGATATTGATCCCTCTGTGTTCTCAGAGACACTTTGTTGCATAACATGTACTTTCCTACGAAAATATTTGAATGAGTTCTAACCTGAGGATCCTGGCTTATGACAAACCTGAAGAGTGAGTTTGATCCTTATGCATGCTACTTCTCGTGAGGGTAGAGGAGAGCGTTCACAGATGTCTAGACTCTTCTTTACAGGATCAGTGGTTTGGGATAGAATTTTTCAGGCTCACTAAAGATCATCCAAGTAAAGGAAGGAACAGTATTAAGAAGAGCTTCCTCAAAATTAAACCCTCTCCACTCTTGGAAGCTTGTCCTTCAAATCTGAAAGATAAGCCATCGACCCTCATTAATGCCATTTCCAATTGGAATGCCAACCATCCAATTTCCATTGGATTCCAATTGGAATGCCAACCAACCATTTCCATTAATGTCAATTGGAAAACCAACCGATGGGGCTTTCTCAGTGTTTTAACTAACGTGGTGGCCCAGCTCAGAGCCCAAGTGTATAAGCCTGAAGAGTTGGAGCATTTCTAAGAACATCTGGTGTAAATGTTTTAAATATCCTCTGATCCTAAGGCATATTTTATTTAAATTAAAATTTATTTTTGAATAGTTATTATGAATATAAGGTTCAAAATTCAAAAGGCACACACAGAAGTTCATACCAGTGATTCACCAAGTCTCTTATGCATCTTTCACTGTCTACCAATAGGTTTCCCCCCAAAAGAGGCAAAGCCCTATTACCAGTTACTTGTTGACGTTAACAGAGATATTCAAAATATACACATATGTAATAAAACACTATTAAGCAAATGATAGCACACCAAAAATAAATAAATAAATAAGCCATCTCCTCCATGCATTCTCAGTCTCCTTCTACGTTGTACTCTCTAATAATTCATTTCAAAAACTTCAATGTAAAGAATTCATCCTAGTTTAACTGTGGTATCAGTTGCTAAGTGCTGACTAGGTGTCAGGAACTGTGGTAAAGTCTACAAATTCATTATCTCACTTAATACTCAGAGCAAGACGATGAGGTTGGGATTTTATCATCCCTATTTTAAGATGGGAAGATTGAGAATCTTCTCTCTCTCTCTCACGCTCTCTCACACACACACATTTCCACAAACTCATATACACACATACCTACATAAATACGTATAGGAATACTCATTCAGGCATTTATAAAATTATAAATATCTGGAAATAATATAAATCAATGTCTTATAAATTCACGACCTTGGTGATTAAATGAAAAACATAAAGAAGGCGCTTAATTGATAATAAATGTGCTTCAGCTCTCATTTGCTATTTCACTTTCTTGTATTCCAGTTACTCTGGGGTCTATTTCCCACATATTAATTACACAACATTAAATGTTTGTATGTCTACCGACCAAAACACAAATATGGGCACCAACAGCCTGGAGATTCCTTGTTAGCATATAAATCAATAAAAGATTATAAATTCCTGGTACTTGTAGACTGTATGTCAGATTCAGGAAGGACATTTGCCAGAAAGCCACAATGCTTGGAACTATTTCTGAATTACTGGCACTGGATATTGCCATATCGATTTATTGATGAAAACAACAACAATAATCTGCAGGCCTAAGTGGCATCTGAAATAAGTCAGTGATTTTTGGTGCTATTAATCGTGCAAGTAGAATTTTTAATATAAAATTATTACCATGCATTATATTACCATGAATTATTACCATGAATTATCTTTTGGGGTACTTCTTAGAAAAGCTCTAAGGGGGTTCCCTGGTGGCGCAGTGGTTGAGAGTCCGCCTGCGATGCAGGGGACACGAGTTGGTGACCCGGTCCAGGAAGATCCCACGTGCCGCGGAGCGGCTGGGCCCGTGAGCCATGGCTGCTGAGCCTGGGCGTCCGGAGCCTGTGCTCCGCAACGGGAGAGGCCGCAACAGTGAGAGGCGCGCGTACTGGAAAGACAAAACAAAACAAAACAAAACAACAACAACAACAAAAAAAAGAAAAGCTCTAAGGATTGAACTGAAACTTTTTACTGAATTTTTTTTTCATGAGGGCTCTTTAATCAAACATAGTCACAATACCATTATTACATGTTTAAAAAATATTAATATTATATTTTATAATTAATATTATAAAAACTTCACAATTGTTCTATTTTTAAAAAGTTTACTTTGTCCTTGAAATGTAAATAAAAAGAAGGCCCATATTTTATGATTAAGTAAAATGTCTTTCAGTGTAGAGTTTACCACTTCATCTCTCTAATTTTTCTTAAACTTTTGTTGAAGTTCTAGGTTATTTTTTCTGTAGAGCTTTGGGGTTTGCTGATTGCATCCCAGTAGTGTCTTTAGCATGATTTTCTTTCTCTGTATCTCCTGTAATTTGTGAATCTGGAGAACTGATCATATTTTTAAAGTGTTGCTGATGGTCTACTTTCTAAGCGGTGGTGTATATTTCCATCAGGAGGCCCAGCATGTCTATGGTTGTCTTTTTGTGATATTACCAGTCACTGATAATCACTGCCTACACTCTTTATTTCATTACAGATTGAAAAATGATGATTCTAATTTTAACATTCCTCTTATTTTATCTGATAGAATTGTTCCTAAAAGGAGGAACGACCCCATAACAACTCTGCTTAACTAGAAGTAGAGGTTATTTAGGAAAGGCAGAGTAAGTCCCAATTCTTTCCCTCTATTTACAAGATATTTGGCTTTTTAGCATCTTTAAAAAGTAACCAATAAATTTTTTTATTATCATTGTGAATTCATGGATTTAAACAATTTTTACATATTTTAATACATTGCCATTATTATCCTTAATGATGCTAAAATGATTCCATATATAGCTACAGTCAGAGTCTATTCCAGTTTGCTCTTGAGTCCTAAAGACATTATCCTTCTAGGCTTTGCCAACATTTTTCTGTTACGACAAGATGTCTGGGCTCATCTTACACATTTCCTGTCTCAGAGTGAGAAGCAACCATTTCTCCAAAGAACCCTAGATCCTTTCCGTGGAAAATGGTATTGAGAGACCATAGTTAGGGCACTAAAGGAACTCATTCTTATTGGTCATTGATTCTAGGTCTTTTCATTTGCAAGATACAGGATATATACGTATGAATTAGTATGTATTCTTTTTAAATAAAATACACACATATGTTCCCTTCATGTTATTTTTCATTTTAAAAAGTTGCTTCTATTTTATACTTATAGAATATCTTGACATTATTCAAAGTTCAATATATAAGTAGGATATATACAAAGAAATTCACCTTCTCAGCTATAACCCATTCTCTCCCACCTCCATTGATAAGCTTTTTAAATCTGGGGGGATAATACCTCTGATGTTTCACAAAGTAAACCCACCCACATTTGGGCATCCACACTTTCTTAGATAACCTGCAGCGTAGTCTACATAATTTTCTCCATACCCTGATGGTTGCTGCATAGAATGGCTACTCATTCCAGCTGCACAGTTTTACACAGTAGGTGTTTTTTTATAGTTTACTCAAGCAGTACACTATTGATAGGTGCTTGAGTTATTTCCAGTTTAAAATTATTTTTATTTTTTTATAACTATACATAGTGCTTCAATGAAGAGTCCAAATAATTTATTTGGTGGTACCGCCATTCAATTACTTTTTTTTTTTTTTTCAGTACGCGGGCCGCTCACTGCTGCGGCCTCTCCTGTTGCGGAGCACAGGCTCCGGACGCGCAGGCCCAGCGGCCATGGCCCACGGGCCCAGCCGCTCCATGGCACGTGGGATCCTCCCGGACCAGGGCACGAACCCACGCCCCCCGCATCGGCAGGCGGACCCTCAACCACTGTGCCACCAGGGAAGCCCCAATTACTTGTTTTTATAACAATCATTTTAAGGTAGGTAATTACTCTATTTAATAAAGAAAGATGACTATTGATCAGAAAATGAAGCGCTAAGAAAATAATTTTAATCGATTGACCAATTGATTGATCTGGTCAAATAATTGTAATGCATACTGATGAAAGAAATTAGGACAGAAAGAGGGTAAAGTCTCTTCACATTTAATTTGCCTGAAGGTCAAATTTCAAATCAGTGGCAAAACCTATGATAAATCAGACTACCCTGGGCATGGTGTCCATCAAGAATCTGCCCTAGTCAGACTCTTACCTCTAATTCTCTGATATCAGGCCTCTTTTTTCATTGTGTTCATCTGTTTTTCTTTTTTTAACTCTTGCCCCTTGCCCTTTTCAGTCAACTGTCCTCCATAATACACCATTTAAGAGAAAAATTAATGTTTAATAATTTCAGTAATTGAGCTATAGAGTTAGGTATCATTTTCACATTACTCAAGTAACTTGGCAAATGTTTAAGGTATTAAATAGTTTTCCAGGCACTCCCCCATAGTGATGGGAAAAAAGAAATCTCTTTCACTCTTTAAAATGCTACCTTCTGCCAACCCTATTCACCTGGCCCAGCCTAGACAGCCCATTTCCCTTATAAGGATGGCCTAATCCAGTTTCCTCAGAAAACTACTGTGCTTAAATTCATCTTTCTTTGGGCCACCTGGCTTCCCAATTTGCCTCTGAGAGTTCTTGCTGTTTCCCCTTCCCAACATTTTAAATTATTTAAAGTGTAACATTTGTATTGTAACACATTCATCACGATTTATCTTCAGGATTGCCTCTGAATTGACAGTTCATTTTTCAGGGAGAGCGAAGGTGACTTTTAAGCCAGAATCAAGGATCTGATTTTCATACTGTTAGAATGGTTGCCTGGAGAGATGTTAACATGATAGATGAATGCCTGAGTCCTGGCTTTTCCTTGGTCAAGAAGCAACTCATTATTTCTAGAGAATCACAAAAGGCAGGATTTGTTTCCAATTTAATGTCCTTTTTTTTTTTTTTTTTCGGTACGTGGGCCTCTCACTGTTGTGGCCTCTCCCGTTGCGGAGCACAGGCTCTGGACACACAGGCTCAGCGGCCATGGCTCACGGACCCAGCCTCTCCACGGCATGTGGGATCTTCCCGGACCGGGACACGAACCCATGTCCCCTGCATCGGCAGGCAGACTCTCAACCACTGCGCTACCAGGGAAGCCCCCCTAATGTCCTTTTTTTAAGGTGGAGCAGCAAGTAGCTACTGTTTAATGCTGGTGTTTTGTTACTTTTTTCCTTCCAAGATACAATTATTTATACATAATTTGTACTCTTACATGAACTATTAGAAGATAAAGGATTGTAAGATAGAAAAAGTTTAACAGAAGTGCTTCTATTCACCATGTCCTTGTCTCCCTCCATTCCTCCACTGCTAGCTCTCCCTTCCTGCTCTCCTGCAGATGGTCACGGCCCTTCCCCTGCTATTTCCTCACCATGACCAGTGTCCTACAGGTGCCTCTTCCATTACTATACTCAAACCTGAAAAAAGATATAAATCACACCAATTTTGCATCGAATCAGAAGTCAGTTTGTTTGTTTCAATATTTTATGAATAATATGGACATAATCTTCATAGTCAAATTGATCATTTTTAGAAAGAGTTGACTGAAATGATTCTAAATGTTGATTGCATAGAATAATCACCTGGGGAACTTTTCAAACTACCCAGGAAGCAAGACAGATAAATTAAGTCAGAATCTCTAGGGGTGAGATCCAGCCAACTGTAGTTTGTAAAGCTCTTCCGGTGATTCCAGTGTCCAATCAAGGGCAAACGATTGAAAAAATGCTTTTCTCTAAGGCTCATACATTTGCAATTGAGAATCACTACTTAGTAAGCAACCCTGGCTCATAAGGAAGGCTGTTAGGACACTGAGCAAAAAAAGTTTTGCAAATCAATGTTACCAGTCTGTAAAACAATCATTCATCAAAAACCTCATTAACCAATCCAACAGCCGATCTTTCAGCAGAAACTCTGCAAGCCAGAAGGGACTGGCAGGACATATTTAAAGTGATGAAGGAGAGAAACCTACAACCAAGATTACTCTACCCAGCAAGGATCTCATTCAGATTTGATGGAGAAATTAAAACCTTTACAGACAAGCAAAAGCTGAGAGAGTTCAGCACCACCAAACCAGCTTTACAACAAATGCTAAAGGAACTTCTCTAGGCAAGAAACACAAGAGAAGGAAAAGACCTACAATAACAAATCCAAAACAATTAATGGGAATAGGAACATATATATCGATAATTACCTTAAATGTAAATGGATTAAATGCTCCCACCAAAAGACACAGACTGGTTGAATGGATACAAAAACAAGACCCATATATATATGCTGTCTACAAGAGACCCATTTGCGACCTAGAGACACATACAGACTGAAAGTAAGGGGATGGAAAAAGATATACCATGCAAATGGAAACCAAAAGAAAGCTGGAGTAGCAATTCTCATATCAGACAAAATAGACTTTAAAATAAAGACTATTACAAGAGACAAAGAAGGACACTACATAATGATCAAGGGATCGATCCAAGAAGAAGATATAACAATTGTAAATATTTATGCACCCAACATAGGAGCACCTCAATACGTAAGGCAAATACTAACAGCCATAAAAGGGGACATCGACAGTAACAAATTTATAGTAGGGGACTTTAACAGCCCACTTTCACCAATGGACAGATCATCCAAAAGGAAAATAAATAAGGAAACACAAGCTGTAAATGATACATAAAACAAGATGGACTTAATTGATATTTATAGGACATTCCATCCAAAAACAACAGAATACACATTTTTCTCAAGTGCTCATGGAACATTCTCTAGGATAGATCATATCTTGGGTCACAAATCAAGCCTTGGTAAATTTAAGAAAATTGAAATTGTATCAAGTATCTTTTCTGACCACACACTATGAGACGAGATATCAATTACAGGAAAAGATCTGTAAAAAATACAAACACATGGAGGCTAATACACTACTTAATAACGAAGTGATCACTGAAGAAATCAAAGAGGAAATCAAAAAATACCTAGAAGCAAATGACAATGGAGACCTGATGACCCAAAACCTATCGGATGCAGCAAAAGCAGTTCTAAGAGGGAAGTTTATAGCAATACAATCCTACCATAAGAAACAGGAAACATCTCGAATAAACAACCTAAACTTGCACCTAAAGCAATTAGAGAAAGAAGAACAAAAAAACCCCAAAGTTAGCAGAAGGAAAGAAATCATAAAGATCAGATCAGAAATAAATGAAAAAAGAAATGAGGGAAACGATAGCAAAGATCAGTAAAACTAAAAGCTGGTTCTTTGAGAAGATAAACAAAATTGATAAACCATTAGCCAGACTCATCAAGAAAAAAAGGGAGAAGACTCAAATCAATAGGATTAGAAATGAAAAAGGAGAAGTGACAGCTGACACTGCAGAAATACAAAAGATCATGAGCGATTACTACAAGCAACTCTATGCTAATAAAATGGACAACCTGGAAGAAATGGAAAAATTCTTAGAAATGTACAACCTGCCAAGACTGAATCAGGAAGAAATAGAAAATATGAACAGACCAATCACAAGCACTGAAATCGAAACTGTGATTAAAAATCTTCCAACAAATGAAAGCCCAGGACCGGGTGGATTCACAGGCAAATTCTATCAAACATTTAGAGAAGAGCTAACACCTATCCTTCTCAAACTCTACCAAAATATAGCAGAGGGAGGAACACTCCCAAACACATTCTATGAGGGCACCATCACCCTGATACCAAAACCAGACAAGAATGTCACAAAGAAAGAAAACTACAGGCCAATATCACTGATGAACATAGATGCAAAAATCCTCAACAAAATACAAGCAAAGAGAATCCAACAGCACATTAAAAGGATCATACACCATGATCAAATGGGGTTTATTCCAGGAGTGCAAGGATTCTTCAATATACGCAAATCAATCAACATGATACACCATATTAACAAATTGAAGGAGAAAAACCATATGATCATCTCAATAGATGCAGAGAAAGCTTCTGACAAAATTCAACACCCATTTATGATAAAAACCCTGCAGAAAGTAGGCATCAACATAATAAAGGCCATATATGACAAACCCACAGCCAACATCGTCCTCAATGGTGAAAAACTGAAAGCATTTCCACTAAGATCAGAAACAAGACAAGGTTGCCCACTCTCACCATTCTTATTCAACATAGTTTTGGAAGTTTTAGCCACATCAATCAGAGAAGAAAAGGAAATAAAAGGAATCCAAATCAGAAAAGAAGAAGTAAAGCTGTCACTGTTTGCAGATGACATGATACTATAAATAGAGAATCCTAAAGATGCTACCAGAAAACTACTAGAGCTAATCAATGAATTTGGTAAAGTGGCAGGATACAAAATTAATGCACAGAAATCTCTGGCATTCCTATACACTAATGATGAAAAATCTGAAAGTGAAATCAAGAAAACACTCCCATTTACCACTGCAACAAAAACAATTAAATACCTAGGAATAAACCTACCTAAGGAGACAAAAGACCTGTATGCAGAAAATTATAAGACACTGATGAAAGAAATTAAAGATGATACAAATAGATGGAGAGATATACCATGTTCTTGGATTGGAAAAATCAACATTGTGAAAATGACTCTACCACCCAAAGCAATCTACAGATTCAATGCAATCCCTATCAAACTACCACTGGCATTTTTTATAGAACTAGAACAAAAAATTTCACAATTTGTATGGAAACACAAAAGACCCCAAATAGCCAAAGCAATCTTCAGAACGAAAAACAGAGCTGGAGGAATCAGGCTCCCTGACTTCAGACTATACTACAAAGCTACAGTAATCAAGACAGTATGGTACTGGCACAAAAACAAAAATATAGATCAATGGAACAGGATAGAAAGCCCAGAGATAAACCCACACACATATGGTCACCTTATCTTTGATAAAGGAGGCAGGAATGTACAGTGGATAAAGGACAGCCTCTTCAATGAGTGGTGCTGGGAAAACTGGACAGGTACATGTAAAAGTATGAGATTAGAACACTCCCTAACACCATACACAAAAATAAGCTCAAAATGGATTAAAGACCTAAATGTAAGGCCAGAAACTATCAAACTCTTAGAGGAAAACATAGGCAGAACACTCTATGATATAAATCACAGCAAGTTCCTAGAGAAATGGAAATAAAAACAAAAATAAACAAATGGGGCCTAATGAAACTTAAAAGTTTTTGCACAGCAAAGGAAACCATAAAAAGGACCAAAAGACAGCCTTCAGAATGGGAGAAAATATTTGCAAGTGAAGCAACTGACAAAGGATTAATCTCCACAATTTACAAGCAGCTCATGCAGCTCAATAACAAAAAAACAAACAACCCAATCCAAAAATGGGCAGAAGACCTAAATAGATATTTCTGCAAAGAAGGTATACAGATTGCCAAGAAACACATGAAAGAATGCTCAACATCATTAATCATTAGAGAAATGCAAATCAAAACTACAATGAGGTATCATCTCACACCGGTCAGAATGGCCATCATCAAAAAATCTAGAAACAATAAATGCTGGAATAGGTATGGAGAAAAGGGAACACTCTTGCACTGCTGGTGGGAATGTGAATTGGTACAGCCACTATGGAGAACAGTATGGAGGGTCCTTAAAAAACTACAAATAGAACTACCATATGACCCAGCAATCCCACTACTAGGCATATACCCTGAGAAAACCATAATTCAAAAAGAGTCATGTACCAAAATGTTCATTGCAGCTCTATTTACAATAGCCCCGAGATGGAAACAACCTAAGTGTCCATCATCAGATGAATGGATAAAGAAGATGTGGCACATATATACAATGGAATATTACTCAGCCATGAAAAGAAATGAAACTGAGTTATTTGTAGTGAGGTGGATGGACCTAGAGTCTGTCATACAGAGTGAATTAAGTCAGAAAGAGAAAGACAAATACTGTATGCTAACACATATATATGGTATATAAGAAAAAAAATGTCATGAAGAACCTAGGGGTAAGACAGGAATAAAGACACAGACCTACTAGAGAATGGACTTGAGGACATGGGGAGGGGGAAGGGCAAGCTGTGACAAAGTGAGAGAGTGGCATGGACGTATATACACTACCAAATGTAAAACAGATAGCTAGTGGGAAGCAGCTGCATAGTACAGGGAGATCAGCTCAGTGCTTTGTGACCACTTAGAAGGGTGGGATAGGGAGGGTGGGAGGGAGGGAGATGCAAGAAGGAGGAGATATGGGAACATATATATATGTATAACTGATTCACTTTGTTATAAAGCAGAAACTAACACACCATTGTAAAGCAATTATACTCCAATAAAGATGTAAAAAAAAAACCTCATTAACCAATTTATTATTTATAATTTAAAAATAGCTAAAGTAAAGTAGTATTTTGAAAAATAAAATATAAACTGTCTCTATATTGTTATTTTTTTGGTAAAAGAGTTAAGTGCTAATATTTAAACCACTTATTCAGGAAACAGAATAAAACCCTAGGAATATTATTCAGCTTGCCCATGGAACGTGATTAGTGTAGCATTAATAACAGTTATCCACCAAATCTATTTAGACTCTGATATTCCATTTTATAGAGTGTTACTTTTATCCACATGCAAACTTCCTTAATGGAAATTGCCCATATGCCATACAATTCATGGTTGACTTATTTCACATTTGCTTAACAGCCTTATTCCATGATTTAAGGGGACATTTGTAAGAGCAAAACAGTCAAAAGTATCTTAATAACATGATGGTTTTCAAAGGGCCCTCAAAGGCAAAATGTGAATATGACATTTCAACACTGATTAGTAACATGAATATAAGGCGGATATTCCATCTAAGACTAAATTCAGCACATCAACTTTGTTTGTGACATACACAGATTATTCCTAAGTGAATGAAAGATTTTATTTTTTATAAGGAAAGTGATTTTTTTTTCACACAGGAAGAATAAGGTAACATTTGCTTATAGATGTGTGTTAGAGTTTGAAAATTCAGGTTACTTTCAATTCCCATTATGAAAATATTAAAAGTAGTACATTTTTAATTTCTAAGAGGTAATACCAGCTGCTTCATTTTGCAGCATTGTATCTGTTCAGGGATTTAACTCATGTGCCTGGGAGCATATGCTTTTTAGAAAACATTTTAGTAAACATTTGGATGTTGTCAGACTTACAACTCTGGAGAGAATGTGCACTCTTATTTTAATTATGTTTTAGCATGTGGCTGTATGCCATTATATTTCCTTTAAGAATTATATTGATAGATGACTATTAGATATAAGTAATGAAAGTATATAAGTATACATACATATCTATATGTATACATATACACTCATATTAGAATCCTTAGAGAAAATACAGCAAATATGTTTGCTATAATGATTATATGCAATTCTTATTTCCTTTAGCATAATAGCGATTTAACCAACTACTGAAATTGACTTAATATCCTGGCTTATAGGTTTATTTTAGTTACAATAAAATGATATCTGAAACATCACTAATATGATTCACAAAGAGAAGATACGATTTGTTGCTTTTGAAGATCTAATTGCGTTAATAACATATATGCTGGTGTTCTGTTATTTTTAACAATATTCCATACTACAGACTTGTGCAATACTTTAAATAGAATTTAAGTACTAGTTGGCATGTGTTCAGTTTCTATGAAGTTCACATTTTCTGCAATGCACTAACAAGCAGAAATATTGCTAAAATCTCATTTATGTTATGGACATGGGTAAGCATGACAAGCAAGGCTGGGTTAAATATGTGACAGCACAAGGCCATGAGAGGAGAAAATCTGTAAACAAAACCTCTTTCTGGAGCAGAACAAATGCTAGGAGTCTCAACCAGAGCACTGAAGGAAGAGTCGATGCCGTGCACAGAACATCAGAGGGTCTGGCAGCAAACTACAAACTATCACTCCCTGAGCACTTGGACGCATAGCCTGAGATCATTGGTAACAATGCTGACCTACTCTCAGGGGTAGGTGGTAGAAACAGTGAGGGTTCCAGGGGAGATTTCCAAAGGAATATCAGCCTTACCGAATTTCGCCAGCTGATAAAACGCAACAGCCAAAAATGTTTGGAGCAGGATTGAGTTATGTGGATTTGGAATGGCAGGAGAATAAAACTAGCAAACCCAAGGAAGATCCGAAGGTCGACTATTATAATTGGGACAGTAGGTGAGAATGACACATCAGGTATAAGGAAAAAGTCTAATTAGAGCCAGTGACCAGGCTTGGGGTCAGACTCAATGAAGCATCGATGATCGGTGAGCACCATTGTTCATACATCCTTCCTGACTCAGGACACGATTGGTTCCTGCTACACTGGGGCAGACCTCTGGGGGTACAACGGGTGGGGTTCAAGTGGTCTGGGATTAGAAAGACTAGAGATACAAAGGTTGTGAACCAAATTGCATTTCATGTGGGTACCAGAATTCAAGACACAAGTGTCATTCCTGTGGATGCAACTTTTAAAACAATCTGCAACCATGCTTCTGAAAAGTAAAGTGCACTCAGGATTTGGGTCTACAACCTTACTGTGAGAGCCTATATGGGCACTGTTTGTACCAGAGATGTTTATATTAGATCCCTAGCATACAGAAATAACTTCAAGCGTCTTATTCTAAGCTGTCAAGAAATTCTAGATGCATAAAGTTTCTTAATGAAGTGTTATCACTTATACCTAGATAAGATATGAGAAACTCAGATACTTTCATTTTGTGTAGACAGTCTGGGGGCAATGCATTTTCTGCAATTCCACTACACATTACCTATCTTTCAAACATGAATTATTACAAACAATAAGCATTAGAATACCTAAAGTTTTTTTCTCCAGTCACGTGATGGTGAGTTTGAATTATATCACATCCCAAGTATTTATTTTATTTTCTCCTGTGTTTTACTTGTGAAGATGTGCATTTTGAAGGGCAGTATAGGATGACATATAAAGTTATGTAATTTAAATTTATAATAGATTTATACTTAAAAAAAGTATATTCTTAATGCTAAATTTAAAAAATATACATACATTAATGAAGTTGTATGTTTTGATTTCTGGAATACAAAGGAAAAGCAGTATAGTCAGAATCAATAAGATGGTTTCCCGTCTCTAAAAAAATATGAAGCTCAACAATTGCAAAATTTTTTAATAGTGCTATCACAAATATAATTTTTTCCTCAACTGTAGTCATTGGAGGAAAGTTTTGCTTATTTGCAGAAAAACAGTTTTGTAAACTTTGTCTTTCACAACTTAATTTTTTCATAAAAGTACAAATAAGACTTCACAGCTGTCACCACATAACACAGACTTCCCAGCTTTTAACAGCCTAATCATTCTTTTGTTGTTTCAAACAAAGAAGCTTTATTCCACTTGAGCCAGATTGTTTTAAATGCTTCTTTTTCAAAATTAAGTTTTGCCTTTAAGAGAAGGTGTAGTTTTTATATCACTTAGTAACAAGGAAGGAGGTTTTCTTTTAACCTCTTTGTAGCCTACCTGTCAATAAATGACAGACTTCTGCTATTTAATCTAGAAGAAAAGCCATATATTATCACCTCAATCTGGCCCAAGATAAACTTGTTAATAACTGCAGTTTATGAATATTTATCATGAGACAAGTGGTTAAAGAGACAGTACAGTTTTAATTTTCAGGTAGCATTTCTGATAGCCCTGCAACTTAACACTGATTAATCAGACTGACCGAGGCTTTAGAAATACAGGCTTGCCTGAATTTCTCATATCTTCTGTGAATCTTTTGTTCCTTGCATTTCAAAATGCTCTGATCTCTACTGAAAATTACTCAAAACCCTTTTGGGGACAGATTTATTCTTGACCAAAGCTTCTGCAGGATGCAAAATTGGAGCTGGAATCAATGAGGACAGCTGAAATCACGATCGTTAACTGATCATACTTGCTTAACTGAAAATACTAGGAGACCGAACATAGGCCTTTGAAATATGACACCGTCTTGAAAGATGTGGCATGCTATTATAAAGTAAAATAAAATTCCACATTCCAGAGCCTCAGTTCCTTCCAGGTGCTGGTTTGGGTCCTTAGCCATCCTTCTGCCCCTTCTCGCTCCCTCCTAGTGCTGTCCACCGTGTGATCTATTTTCCTGAGAAAACTTTCCACGAGATCTCTTGAAAGCCTGAGAACTCTTAAGTTCAGATGAATGATAATGAGCATTGTCAAAGAGGCAGTAAAATTGAGTCCTCGGTCCCGGCTGCGGAGCGGGAAGCCACAGGAGTTAATTGTGTGAATGGTAATGAGACCAGGGAAGCAGCAGATGCTCGCGTGCCTTTACAATCCAAATCCCACCAACAAATTCCTCCCACAGAAACTGTGAGGGACATCTTGGCACCCTGGAGATGGAGCTAGACCCAGCCATAGCCTCATGCCACCTGCTAGACCTTTTGTTTAAAAAAAAAAAAAAAAGCTTATTACAATAACAAAGTTGTTTGCTGTCTTTTGCAATGACTTTGTGGCACCAGTTTTACCACAGTAGAGGAATGGAAGGAAAAGAAACATCTGATTCTTTACAGAGAAACATTTGCACCCAAAACAGTTGACTTACATGGAAAGACTGATGTTTGTTATATGATGCCTACTCTTCTGATAAACCATGCCTGCCTTTTCCTCTTGTAAGTCCCCCCAGGCTGTTTATTCAAGTGCAGATTTACAAGACCACATGGTTTTTCATGACAGGAGGAGAAAGGGCCATGTTTGTCCCTACAATCAAAAGAGAAAAAGGATGTAGAATTGTTACCAATAATATTCATTTCTAAGTAAAAAGTAAAAATCTTTCTAAATAAAAATAAAAACTCTTGATCTTTTGAATGGTCTTAGCCAGAATGCCCTGTGAATGGTGTGTCTTTATCAAGTTAGAATTTTACTGATGATGCAGTAATTGTATTTTTTTAAATGTCTAAGACTGGGAAGGCCAGAATGCCCTACCTTAGAAAAATGAATGATCACAATAGAGACAAGCAAAATTAGAAGAGACCCTCACATACTGGGCATTTAGGTTTGTGGAGCAGTGTTTTCCATATGGCAGTTTAGGGCTCTCCCTGAGGGAAGTAAAATGGTATGAAACTGTGAGAAATTCTATTATATATTAGCTACCTTTACTTTTTTTTTTTTTTTTTTTTTTTTTTTTGCGGTACGCGGGCCTCTCACTGCTGTGGCCTCTCCCGTTGCGGAGCACAGGCTCCGGACGCGCAGGCTCAGCGGCCATGGCTCACGGCCCAGCTGCTCCACGGCACGTGGGATCTTCCCCGGACCGGGGCACGAACCTGTAACCCCTGCATCGGCAGGTGGACTCTCAACCACTGCGCCACCAGGGAAGCCCGTTACCTTTACTTCTGAGGACGTTTTCAGAAATCTTGGTATTATATTTCTTGTAGAGAAAAGGGGGTCTATTCCTAGTACTGGAAAATAGGGTTAGTTTCGATGGCGACTGCAGACATGGTAGATTTGTCATGTTTATCCTGCCCTAGAAGACAGGCTCAGGTGTCTCTGTTCGGGTTAAATAAAAGCTGCTTCACGTCTCACTTTTTGTTCAGCTGGTTGACCCTCATTATTATAAAAGCAATTAGTTAGGCTGGAATTTCTGAATCCATTGTAGACAGCCTTTGATGATCTTGCATTAGTCATACAGATTTGAGTTAGAAATATCTGTATGCTTTGTAAGTTGATTTCATTGTTATCAGTGCAGGTTTTGGATTGCATAAGCTCTATGGTGCTACATTTTTCTGTTTGTAAAGATCCAAGATTCTATAGTAAATAAAAAATTGTGTTCTTTTCATAATAATAAAATATGTGCTTCTGATTTACTGAGAAGTCAGAGATGGAAGCATGTGGGAGCAATATGTAAATGCCAAGCAAGCTGTTTATACTGGGATCTGCTCCTGCATAATAATCATAATCCAATGCTAGCAGAAACCTTTTGAATTTAAAACACTGTAGAGTTCCAGCAAAACAGAAAGAACCACAGCAAATGTTGTAATTGCTGATTATTTCTGAAAAGATCTCAAATATATTTACTTTTTTTTTTTTTTTTTTTTGCAAAGCGGGGATTTCTATAAGTTTAATATTATCCAGCAAAATCATTCTAAAACAATTTCACTGTGCTTTGGTGAACTGCTCTGCATAAAAATGCAGGGGGAGGGTTGGGTATTGAGATTTGCTTTTTTGTATTTCTATTACTGGAAGAACACATTAAAACAGAAATGCACAGCCATTTTGTCTAAGAAAAGTTGTATTGGGAGTTGTGGAAAAAGTGAATCTTATTTTATTATTTAATTTAATGTTAGAAATTCAGACCTTCTGTGCAGACTTAATGATGTGCAGTCTGTATATGCTTCTTAAAATTTAAAGAAAGGTTTTTATTGTTTTTATTTATTTAGATGGTTAAGTTCAATACTTTTGGCTGAGAAAGATAAAGCACATTTTCTTGCCTTAAATGATGTTACTTTCTTTGCCAGGAATGTTAGTGTCTTTCATATAGGCTCACAACAGAAAGCAGAGTTTCTAGAAAAGTTTGTCAAAATAAATAATATACTCTTGCGTACTCAATGTAAGCAGGATATCCAGGTGCAGTTTTATGTCTTCCTCCTGAATGTAGGATTCTACCCTTTACACAAGAAAATATTTGCAGAGAGTGACTTATCACTGGGAAGACTGGTGATGTTATGACCAATGGTGCAACATCAAAGAGGCCTTGCGTGGGAAGTGGGTTCCTTTGATCTCAGGTCAGTTTCTCTTGTACCACATTATGCTTCTCCCTTGTGTCAGTCCCCTGGTTGGCTTTTGCTCAAGCACTGGAATATTTCTGATTATAACATAAACAAGAATCTGAATGGCTACTCGCCTTTTCTCAGTTTCCCAGACTTTCTAGTTTCATGTTTTAATCTACAAATGATTGAATTGTGTTCCTTTCTAGATGAGCCTGGTTTCAGAGAAACCCAGATACCTGGGATATTTAGAGTCAGAAGAATATTACCTCTACCTTTCTTTACCTCCTCCGTTTTTCCCAGCTTTGCCTAAGAATCACTTCAATTGATCTTGTAGCATTAATAATTTTCAAGGATACCATCCAAAGGACAAAACAGTGATGATTTTTTCATTATTGCAAGGATTACAATACTTTTCCATGAGATAATTCACTTTGATGGGTACTGATATCTTTCCCCACAGCTTCATTGTTTTGAAAAAAAAGGAAGAATTCAAAAATGGGACAGCCTTTTTCATTTAACATCTAAGAAACAAGTAATTATTACTATATCAGAAGTAGATTTTGGATGCAGATACAAACATACAAATTCAATATCAACTATGTATTAGTTGTGTAAAAACTTACTTAAACTTTCTTTACCATAAAATGGTTCTAGGATTAATGTGGCAGACAATACCTGCTCTCCACGCAACAGCCACTCCCTCCTCCACTCTGTTAACTGAATCCCAATATTATAGCACTTTATATAAACTGAAGGAGCTATTCCTGGACCCCAGGGCTAAAATTTTGTTAGTCTAGGCCAATCATGACAATTCCCCTCTCCTTGCTAGAGATTCAAGTATCATCATGGGACACAAATCTGAAAAGAGCTTTAAGAGGATATCACTGGAAGGCTCCTGGAATATATTTTCTTCCTTGATGAAAAAGACTCTATAAAGAAAATACTACCTTTTTGTAACTCTACATTCAGCTGAGTGGGAAGACATTTCCTAGAATTGTAACAGCCATCTTGGGAAAGTGAAGGAACCCATGTCACGAAGGATAAGGCAGCACATTCAAGATGAAAGAGTAGAAAGATAGGAGAAACATGGTTCAATGATGGCATTACTGAGATGCTTAATTATTCAATGTCAGAAGTGTCCTATCTCTGTACATCTTGTGTTTTGAGATAATAAACTCCTTCCTGTTGACACTTTGCTTGGGTTCTATTACTTGTATCCCACATGTTTCTAGGAATTATAAACATTTCATTATTAAGATTACAGTAAGAATTAAATGAGGAAATATATATAAAGCACTTGGTACATAATAGTGGTCAATAACTATTACCATTATTTTTATTGTGTTCCAAGCCCTTGACATTTAATTTCCATGTGAGATATGACTATTTTAGATAGTGTTTTTTATGACTAACTCATTCTAATTGTAAACTCTTAAATCTGCCCTCTTAATTACATTTTGGAGTAGATACTTTCTAAAATGTTTTACTGTTTTCAGGCAGATCTTTTTAAGATGGTTTACTGTTTAAAAGAGAATCTTCTTTGGAAATTAAATTCCTGTGGATAAAGAATATTGACTATAATTGGCTAATTTATTATAATTAATTTATCCAAATTCAAAATAAATGCTAGAGGATAATAAAGTGGCACCATGTTGTCACAAAATGGTAGCCTGCTATGTGCCTTATAGAAACTAGGCATCATATTCAATGAAAGCCTAGCACATTTCCTCAGTTTTGTTCCAACTGAAACATTTTCTGTATAACTGACATACATTCAGACATTTATTATGTAAAAAGTATGTACAAACTGTTCGTTTCTTTTATAGGTTATAAAGGAATCAGAAGTACACACATTTCCAGGGACCACCTAGATAGCTAGGTATCTGCTACATGGTCTAAATTTATTAATCACTGATTTTCTCTATTTTATGAAATTTTAATTATTCTTGACAAACAGTGCTATTTGACAGTACCTTGAACTTTGCCTTTTCCCTGTGAAATTAAACATCCCTCAATTTGATAACTTTGCTCTTGCTGCACTACAGATCCTAGATCGCTCCTTCTAAAAGTGATTCAACTGGTGGATGGTAACTGTGAAGTGAATAATTTCTCACAAATTCTAAGTGAATAAAAAACGGGACATTGGAGCTGCAATTAAGCTAGCCATATTTACTAACAGTTTTTTTTATAATTTTGATGGTAATAGATATTATTTTATAATTTTGATGGTAATAGATACTATATTAAAACCTCCTTTCAAAAAGCTTTATATATCCTAAAATAGCATGGATTTGATTTTCATTATTTAAGAGGATGTTAATACTTCTAAGTCATTTTAGTTCTCCTTTCTACTTTTAGAAACATTTTCTTAAGAGTAGACACCAGTCTATGTAGAGGGGGATACTCTTAGTTGGAAAAAAAATGGTTGGATGAATTAGATATTTATTAGGAACACTCAGAAGTATTACATGTGCAATGGATTTTAATATGAACACAAAAGATTTAAGCACTGGCAATAAACTTTTTGTCTCACTTCAATTTCTTTATCTTGAGCTAGAAATAGTGAAGGATAAATAAACAGTGTACTGAAGATTTGCTTTCCCATACCACTGAGTAATGAAGGAAGATTGGCATGAAGAAAACAGAAAGCAAATGTGCCATTTATATATACTTGACAGATGCAAAACACTCAATCAGAGA
This sequence comes from Leucopleurus acutus, assembly GCF_964270905.1. Classification (NCBI taxonomy): domain Eukaryota; kingdom Metazoa; phylum Chordata; class Mammalia; order Artiodactyla; family Delphinidae; genus Leucopleurus; species Leucopleurus acutus. The sequence continues at coordinate 6,463,690 of NC_139146.1, forward strand.
TTCCTAACCATATACATATGTACAAATATACATATATATGTTGACATTGGAAATATTTTTGCCTTCAGAAATAGCTCTTCAAAAAGAATTAGATCTCTTTTTTTTGAAAAGCATTTCCCTCCCAAATGAAAAGTGTACTGTCTAAATAGATGAGGACGAGAGTAACTGGTATAAAACACTGGATGCAGGGCTTCCCTGGTGGCGCAGTGGTTGAGAGTCCGCCTGCTGATGCAGGGGACACGGGTTTGTGCCCCGGTCCGGGAGGATCCCACATGCCACGGAGCGGCTGGGCCCGTGAGCCATGGCCGCTGAGCCTGCGCGTCCGGAGGCTGTGCTCCGCAGCGGGAGAGGCCACAACAGTGAGAGGTCCGCGTACTGCAAAAAAAAAAAAAAAAACCCACTGGATCCAGACAGAAGCTCAGTTCTCTCTTTTTCTATGAATTTAACTGAACAGAGAAGTTTTCTTATATCCCTTCTACTTATATTCTTGAATAAATGGAATCTCAGCCTTGGCCCTTTCTACGGTAATCTTCACCACATGCCAATTGTCTAAACTCCTTGGAGGAGCAAAATCTCACAGCACATAGGACGTGAGTACCATTATGTCAGGGTTTTGACCACTTCGGACAATAGATTACTCTTCGTAGAATTGCGTCGCAAACTTTTAATGTGCACAGGAATCAGCCTAGGATCTTATTAAAATGCAGAATCTGTTTGAGTAGGTCTGGGGTGCTGGCTGAGATTCTGCCTTTCTAACAAACTTCCAGATAATGCCCAGGCTGCTGCTCTATGGACCACACACTGTACAGTAATGCTTTAAACTAAGAACTCAGACTCAACTGACTTAAGGGCTGGCCCTCCCCCTGAGGCCCTCAAATCTTCTCAGCAGCAACTTGTGGAACATAATTTGTAGGCTCAGTTTCTGCCTCAGGATACTGTCCTGATGAGAAGGAAATTTAAGAGACTCATAAACCAACTTTGCTGCCATCTAGTTTAACTCTGTGATCCTTCCCAAATTTTGACGAGGCTTCCAGTATATGCCCATTTTCAGAATGCTGGATCTTAGGTCTTGTTCTCTCCGTGTTAATATCGAATTTCATAACCTGTCTGCCTCAGAAGGCTTGAAGTCCTAAAATGAATGGCAGCTTACCTATATACCTAGCATCTGGACTCAGCTGATCGCCTGTCGCCAGCCCTTAAGTCATCTGCTGGAACTTGGCACTCTACCTTTGGCAGGACATCCCAATACTGATTGCCCACTCAGACAAAATTGGCCTAGCAGCTGTCACTGCATTTCATAGACTCCATCTCCTCTTGGCCTCCCACCGATGCTATGACTGCAAAGCTATGACTCCAGGTGTGTGGCCCTCCTGTGGGCATTTATCCCATTGTTTTGATCAGAATTCTCCTAAAATCTATTTCTGTTCTACAAGCCTCAGGATAATGTGGGATCCATTCTCATTTCCCAACCCTAGATCTTATGTTGATAACTTTGTCCCAATAAAGAGTTCACACTGCTTCGCGATTTTATATAGCATATTCTTGAATAGATTAGTAAATGGAATACAGGGAGGTCAACACGAAGAGATGTAATATGCCTGACAAAAGGCCTAATAGTGTTTTTTTAATTTTTATTTTTTAATTAAAGTATAGTTGATTTACAACGTTTCCGGTATCCAATAGTGCTTTTTAAATTAAAATCTTATTTGAGAATTTTTATCTTCCCTTGTCATTGACAAGATATCCTATCAAATTACATCCTGCTGTCCTAGCAGTATTCTGTGACATGACATTAAAAAAAAAAAAAAAAAGACACTGCTTATCACAAATGATTTGATAACAGGCAATACTAGATGTGTATCCTGCCAAATATACAAGATACTTAAGCACCTGATAGACTTCTTTTAACTGTATTAGATACGCTTCCATGGTTTAGGGTCTGGAGGTATACTTAAGTATATTTAATGGAGCTTGTGGAATTTTATTCCGTGAACCAGTACGTTTTCAAGATCACCATAGATCAGTACTGCTAGTTTTGTCAATTATGGTTCACAAGTGACCTTCACAAATCAAAAATGCAGAGAGCTTCATCTTTCCAGCATAAAATTATACAAGCATTTAAACCAAAAGCTTGCAAAGGAACAAGGACTGTGGTTATAATTTACGTTTGTTTTTTTTTTTCTCTCTTGAATGGATGTTAGGAAGAAAACAGACACACAGAGGCTAAGAAAAGGAAACTAACCTTTGCTGTATGTTTACTCTGGGCCAGCCTCTATAGAAAACAATTTTTAAATTCTTACAAGAATTCTTTATAGTAAATAATGATTATTCCCACAGGATTGGGCAGATGCAGAGAAGGTAAATAATTTGTTCAGGATTACACAGCTACCAACTGGTGGTACCTGCATTTGTACATGTGTTGGTCTCTGTAAAAAGTCAAGTGTTTTTTTTAATCTTAAACAGTTCCAGAGTACTGAGATTTCTTAACTTTACCAACTTTTGTCTGGTAAAGCTCTTGCTCTTATCTAATTTCCCAAGATATATGGTAGAGTAATTATTCAGGCTTGTTGCAGCCATTTGGTGTCAAGCAAGACCATGAGTTCCTCCTACAAGACATCTCACAACAAATGCTATGAGAAAGGTTATGATTGTATGTCAATCTGCAAGAAGATTCTGAGATCCCATATTAGTACAAATTAATAACTAAGAATTTTTAAACAAAATTCACATCTGCTTGTAAGAAATTTTAGTGACTGTAATTTTGTACTCCGGTACCAAAAAAGTCACTATCCTTCATGTAGCAGAGAGATACACAAGCTTTACAACTGAGTCTTACATTTCCTTTCCTCCTCAGTAGGAAAGAAAACCATAAAAATTTAGAACTATAAAGCTTCGTTTTCTTTAAAACAAAGGCAATCACAATAAATGGCGCAATAAAAGTGTTATTAGAGGTGACAGGATATATTGCATATGCCAGTTGGTATCTTTTCTCTAAGTTTAGCAATTTTCAGCCAACTTGGGCTGACGTGGTGAAAGGAGATTCGTGAATAAAATATGCACAACAGGAAGGAAGCAGCTGAGATTCTCCTCCAGGAGTTCAGTACGTATCATCACCTAGAGTGCCATAGTCCTCTAGAGGAGAAGCCACCTCCTTCTGGTCAACAAAGGCTGCCATATCAAAGGTGGACAGACTTTAAGGAACATACCATCACTGCTTCTTCAGTAAGATGTCTAAGAAGTTGTTTTAGAGGGTCTACCCCTTCTTCATGACTTTGTAAAATTCCAGAAGAAAGTTCAATCCAATCATTGTTAGATAACAACTAACAGAAGTTTATCCTTTTTTTCTCTCCTGATACAAACCCTCTCACAAACACCAAGTGATATGGAAGACAGTTTTTTTTTTTAGTATTTTCTGTTCAGAGCTACCAAATAAGGACATTTTGAATTGCTGGAACTAATCAAAAGTTCGAAGGAAAGATTTAGTTTCTATTCTGTACTTTTTGAAAACAAGTTTGAGAAACAGAGTAGTATATATTAAGGAGAAATCAAGAGCAAAATACTGTCATGCAGGCATATATGATTCCTCAGGGAGAGACTGGCCAGCTGAAAATGAAGCAATATTTGGTAAGGATGACAGAGCAAGCTGAGCAAAGCCCTTCCGCATGAAAGGATTCAAAGTTCTTTAATGATTTCCTCATGGAAACACATTCCTTGTGAGTTTACATTAATTTACAACCTATTTTAAATATTTCAGTAAGTTACTTCTGAAGCTCTTTTTCACAATAATTAATTCTGTTCAAGCTCACTGTCAGAAATAAATGAAAGATTTTAAAGATATTTTTACTTGTTAAGCATAGGGGAAGATGTCTTTCACATTAATCAAATCCATTGCTCTTGGGGTTTGGGGGGGTAGACTTACCAAATCCACAAAGAAAACTCTCCTAGAACTAATGGAATTAGATTACCTTTGAATTCTCACCCCTACTTCGAATAGTCACTAATTCCTTTCTTTGCTCTTTTGGTGTTTGCAAAGGGGTTCACTAAAGCCTGAATCGATACAATTATTGGCTCAGATCGTGAGAGGTCTATGCCGGATGGCTATGGGTTTCTAAAATCCCAGTTGCTTGTGGTAGTTTTCCCAGTTTGCCTATAGGGTTTGGGGATCAGCAATTTGAAAGGGCTACAAACTTGTGAAACAGTTTATTCATGGGGGCAGAATGTTCATCAGCGTGACCCAGTACTAAATACATACATTATAGGCATTTCTATTCTGCACAATTTGCCACACAGCACTAGTTTCTGGGGGTGTGTGGGGGGAGACAATGGCTTATAAAATGCTTTTGAATGCCTAAAAAAGAAGGAGAGGTTACGCTACGACTCCGACTCCTCTGCTTTCTTTTTTGGAAAGAACCATCTTAGTTACTTTAGCTGAGCTCTGCTGAGAGTAAGCAAAGTGGAAAAATCAGAAAATTACTTTTTTTTTACATGTTTCTGGGGGCAAAAGAGAGAGTGGGAGAAACTAAATGGAAAAAAAGTGACAGTGAGATTATGTGAAAGAGCAAATATGCAAGTGGATGAAGACAGCTGAGGAATAATGCAAGAGGTATGAAAAAAAGCAGCAAGGAAAGAGCCATGATGGTAAACTTAAAGGGAACTGCAGAGCAGAAAGAACATCATAAATAATCACATTTTCAAATAAGACTAACATATCGGTTTCTGTGACCTGGGTAGAGCACAAACCTCCCATGATATTTCCTTAGCATTTTGATGCACACAAAATGCAATTTTCAGCTCAGGCATTTTATTCTTCAATGTAAACAAGCTTTGGGTTTTTAAAATACATATCCTAAAAGTGTTTTCATACAGAATACATATATCATAAAAATCTGACTTGTAAACTACTGAGTCCATGTCCCCCCAAGTATTCATCGTGAAGACTCACCACGTATTGATAGTACCTTATGGTAGAAATTGACATGCTACAGCATGAAATGTCTGTTACCAAAGGCAAATAGGATTTTTTGAAGTACAGGACAAAGAAACATCATAGCCAATTTTGCCCAAACTCTAGGAAGGAAGTGTTATGAGGTAGAACTCTATTGTTAATTAGTTTCAAATGCTTTGGTGTTCCTTTAAATCTTGCTAATTAAGAGAAATCAAGAGTGGAAAATAGCCCCTTTCTTATCTTCAAGGAATAAAGATGAAAGAAAAACAGAAAATGAAACCTCTTTTCTTGTTCTGCTCTTTAAAACAGAGCCCCAAGAAAATCTGCTTGTGCTCACAGGAGAAAGCCCCACGTATTTACAGAGGGGGAGGGGAAGGAGGCGGGCTGAGAAGCATAATTAGAAGCAAGTTTTCACATTTTATTAAATTCCTCCACCAACAAAATGCACTTAGAGGTATTTTAAGTTAAACCAGTACTTAAGGACTATGAAAAGCAAGATGATTGCATGTTTGTGGAAGAAGAAAGGGCAATTAAGAAAACCAGGCCAATTTAAAATGCCATATAAATAAAGGCGACCAGAAGTTGATTTAAAGTTTGTCTTCTGTAATTTGTCTCTCCTTTGTCGTGGCACGCTCAGAGAAAGTGAACGCGGGGGACGGAGGGGGGCAGGGGAGGGGAGGGGTGGAGGGAGGGAGCCTCTCGGACCCTCCTCCTTCGTCTCGCTCCGTCTCCCTCCCTCTCCCACCCATCCGCCCTGCCTTCGCTTTGCGGACTCCATCGGCTTCTGATTTGGAAGCACGCTGATTGGCTGGAAGCGATTCAACGCACGCGGGGCAAGAGAGCTTTGTCTGAGTTGAAGTGAAGTTGTACAGATCTTAGACTGGAGTCAGCAATCACGGGCGCTTGGTCTGCAGCCGAGCGGAGAAAAGGAGAAAGAATCGCTGGGGAAAGAGCCACTGCAGCCTCCGCCGGCGCCCTGCGATAGATGGACGCCGACTGCACAAGGGGGAAAACGCGGACGTGACACTCTTTCGCCTGCCAAGAGGACAAACAGCCGCACAAATGCAAGGACTGGACTCCATGCCGATTATATCTGGAAGTCGTGACACGGTGTGTATAAAACAAAAGTTTGCGAGCTGTTAATTGCTGTGCTGTGTTATTAAGAGACGCTTTCAAGTTTCGAGTACCAAATGTAGCCTAGCTTTAAGTTGCCAAAGGAAGCTGAGGGAATTGCTTTGCTGTTTTAACTTGCTCTGTGAGAGGAATCTCATAAACCTGACCGATGTACCAAATGAATGCTAAAATGCACTTTAGATTTGTTTTTGCACTCCTGGTGGTATCTTTCAACTCCGATGTACTGGGCAAGAATTTGAAATACAGGATTTACGAGGAGCAGAGGGTTGGATCGGTAATTGCAAGACTATCAGAGGATGTGGCTGATGTTTTAGTTAAGCTACCTAATCCTTCTACCGTTCGCTTCCGAGCCATGCAAAGGGGAAATTCTCCTCTACTCGTGGTCAACGAGGATAGCGGGGAAATCAGCATAGGGGCAAAAATTGACCGCGAACAACTATGCCAGAAAAACTTGAACTGTTCCATAGAGTTTGATGTGATCACTCTACCCACTGAGCATCTGCAGCTTTTCCATATTGAAGTTGAAGTGCTGGATATTAATGACAATTCTCCCCAGTTTTCAAGACCTCTCATACCGATTGAGATATCAGAGAGTGCAGCAGTTGGGACGCGGATCCCTTTGGACAGTGCATTTGATCCGGATGTTGGGGAAAACTCCCTCCACACGTACTCTCTCTCTGCCAATGATTTCTTTAATATCGAGGTTCAGACTAGGACGGATGGAGCGAAGTATGCAGAACTCATAGTGGTTAGAGAGCTGGATCGGGAGCTGAAGTCGAGCTATGAGCTTCAGCTCACCGCCTCGGACATGGGGGTGCCTCAGAGGTCTGGCTCATCCATACTAAAAATCAGCATTTCAGACTCTAATGACAACAGCCCTGCTTTTGAGCAGCAGTCTTATATAATACAGCTCTTAGAAAACTCCCCCATTGGCACTTTGCTGCTAGATCTGAACGCCACTGATCCAGATGAGGGCGCTAATGGGAAAATCGTCTATTCCTTCAGCAGTCATGTGTCTCCCAAGATTATAGAGACTTTTAAGATTGATTCAGAAAGAGGACATTTGACTCTTTTCAAGCCAGTGGATTATGAAATCACCAAATCCTATGAGATTGATGTTCAGGCTCAGGATTTGGGTCCAAATTCAATCCCAGCTCATTGCAAAATTATAATTAAGGTTGTGGATGTTAATGACAATAAACCTGAAATTAACATAAACCTCATGTCCCCCGGGAAAGAAGAAATATCTTATATTTTTGAAGGGGATCCTATTGACACCTTTGTTGCCTTGGTCAGGGTTCAGGACAAGGATTCTGGGCTGAATGGAGAAATAGTTTGTAGGCTTCACGGACATGGTCACTTTAAACTTCAGAAGACTTATGAAAACAATTATTTAATCTTGACAAATGCCACGCTGGATAGAGAAAAGAGGTCCGAATACAGTTTGACTGTAATCGCTGAGGACAAGGGGACACCCAGTCTCTCAACAGTAAAACATTTTACTGTTCAAATCAACGATATAAATGACAATCCACCCCACTTCCAGAGAAGTCGATACGAATTTGCAATCTCAGAGAATAACTCGCCAGGGGCATATATCACCACTGTTACAGCCACAGATCCTGATCTTGGAGAAAATGGGCAAGTTACATATACCATTCTGGAGAGTTTTATCCTGGGAAGTTCCATAACTACATATGTAACCATTGACCCATCTAATGGCGCCATCTATGCCCTCAGAATCTTTGATCATGAGGAAGTGAGTCAGATCACTTTTGTGGTCGAAGCAAGAGACGGTGGAAGTCCAAAGCAACTCGTAAGCAATACCACAGTTGTGCTCACCATCATTGACGAAAATGACAACATCCCTGTGGTTATAGGACCGGCACTGCGCAATAATACCGCAGAAATCTCCATCCCCAAAGGGGCTGAAAGCGGCTTTCATGTCACAAGAATAAGGGCAATGGACAGAGACTCTGGTGTGAATGCTGAACTCAGCTGCTCCATAGTAGCAGGTAATGAGGAGAATATCTTTGTAATTGATCCACGATCATGTGACATCCATACCAACGTCAGCATGGAATCTGTTCCCTACACAGAATGGGAGCTCTCAGTTGTCATCCAGGACAAAGGAAATCCTCAGCTGCATACCAAAGTCCTTCTGAAGTGTATGATCTTTGAATATGCAGAGTCAGTGACAAGTACAGCAATGACCTCAGTAAGCCAGGCGTCCTTGGATGTCTCCATGATTATAATTATTTCCTTAGGAGCAATTTGTGCAGTGTTGTTGGTTATTATGGTGCTGTTTGCAACCAGGTGTAACCGAGAAAAGAAAGACACTAGATCCTACAACTGCAGGGTAGCGGAATCAACTTACCAGCATCACCCAAAAAGACCCTCCAGGCAGATCCACAAAGGGGACATCACATTGGTGCCTACCGTCAACGGCACTCTGCCCATCAGATCTCATCACAGACCATCTCCTTCTTCATCTCCTACCTTAGAAAGAGGGCAAATGGGCAGCCGGCAGAGTCACAACAGTCACCAGTCCCTCAACAGTTTGGTGACAATCTCATCGAACCACGTGCCAGAGAATTTCTCATTAGAACTCACCCATGCCACCCCTGCTGTTGAGGTAAGATCATACCCTCCACCTATTCACTGACAAAGTCAGCTGTTAGTGTTCAGAAGTTGTGTATGTGTTAGTTCTTAAACGTTTCCATTACTAAGTAACAATACTAAAGATATGCAAATTAAATAGGATACCAGTTACGTTATGTAGGTATAGCAAGTATTCACACCTTTTGCATACTGTCTTAAGTTTTTCATAAAGAATTTACTTGCATGTACCATGTGTAATATTGAAAAGTAAATGTGAAGCTAGCAAAGGACTATCTAATTAGAGTCCCCTTATCCTCAGATTATGATACTTCAAGCTAGAAATAAACAGGCTTGCTATATTCTCAGTAGTTGTGGTCTCTAAGAAAAATAAAAAACTGGGGTCTCCAGAATCCCATCTCGGTGCATGTGTATTTGTTCAGCTTTTGAAGCGTTTCTGACATTATTTTAACTACATGTGTTAGAATGTATTTTACAGCAGTTTCCATGCATTTTTATAACTGATCACTTTAATCTGAACTATAAGATAGAAGGAATCAATCAGTTTTCTATAAAGGAGTCCTCTTTCAAAAAGAGAATGTCAGCTGTATGAGAGCATCCACATTTCTCTGGGATGTGTTTCAGTTCTGTTTGGTGGCTGGCTACGTGGTCCTTCAGAGTCCAGCATATGTAAATCTTTAAAACGGAGATAGTATTAGAAGACAGAATTAGATAATTAGCATGAACTAGTGAGTAACTGTATTTGCTTGCTTCAAGCTTTTGAGTACTGGGGGATTTGTTTCCAGGAATCAGTACTGTCTGTTTCGTTTCCAGCAGGTCTCCCAGCTTCTTTCAATGCTTCACCAGGGACAATATCAACCAAGGCCAAGTTTTCGAGGAAACAAATATTCCAGGAGCTATAGGTATGAATTTCCCTCGTGCTACCTATTAAGTCTCAGATAACACGAATGCTGAAGACTAAAAACTATACTTTCTCTGATTTCTCTTTCTAGATATGCCCTTCAAGACATGGACAAATTTAGCTTGAAAGACAGTGGCCGTGGTGACAGTGAAGCAGGAGACAGTGATTATGATTTGGGGCGAGATTCTCCAATAGACAGGTTGCTGGGCGAAGGATTCAGCGACCTGTTTCTTACAGATGGAAGAATTCCAGCAGGTAAGAGCGTGGTGATAGATAAATCCTTATTTTCAGATCGACTACACCAGTGAAGTGAGCAATTTCTCCCGTGCTTTTATTTCTTCTTTGTTCTTTGCACTAAAGTATCTGTAATACACACACCATTAGCTGTGAACATAGACTGAAACAATTTTAAATTGTTTAATTAAAATTCATAGTAAACAGTTGGTAGAGAAAGGGAATAAGCAGGAGAGCTTAAGAGGACAAGAAGGAAGGAGTGGGGAGAGGAGGAGAGAAAACGACCCCACTCCCCTCCTCTCTCTCTACCCCATCTACTACCGCCATAAGACATTCTTGAGCAACTCTGTAAAATTACTGGGTGGTTGTTTTTATTCAGAGAGCCTGTTTTGGTGCCTAGTGGTGAACTGGACTATAATTTGGAGGACACATTTCCTGTGATGGGAACCAACTCGCATAATCAGAGATTAAAATACACCAGGGAATGGTACACTTTAATCACTAAAAATAGGAGAAAGAATGCATCTTTGTAGGTGGTAGGCATGGAATAATTTTGCCACCTTTCATTTTATGTGTCCACTGTAAATGGAAGAGGAACAGAAGTCCAAGAGGGGAATTTATAACTACACAGCTAGATGGAGGAGACCCTATTAAGTTACGAGCTATGTTTTCCTTAGACTCCCTTCTCTCTCATCGTGCAGTAGAAACTCTCAGATCCCGCAGAGTAAATACTGACTGCATCACTGTAGCAACCCTGTCACTAAAGACTGTAATAATATATCAACCCTTAGAAACATATTCCTTTGGCTACTTATGTTTCTAAATTCCACGGAATGTTGATCAAATAACTGTCACTTGACAAATGAATAAGTGAAGTGATAAATGAAAGAAAGGCAGAACAAAACTATATTACCTTGCTGAGTCCGTGGAACAACTGCTGTCTAAGTACAGATAAATAAGAGAGTTTAGGAAATAGACATGGGAGAGCTTCAGAGAGCCAGAGAAATTCAGTGGAAATCAGTACATAGGAACTCTCTCTCGTAAACCGGAGTAGTAGTGGCGGCAGTAGCTGCAGCAGTATTAATATTAGTCCTAGCAGTCGCAGCAGTGGTTACCAGCGACGCCCTAGTACTTACTCTGGGCCCATGAGGAATTCTATACCTGAACAACCTCTTGCAGCACTTTGACACAGGAATTAATGGTGGCGGTAATAACAGTAGTGTTCATATTTTCTTTTTAGATTTGAAAACTGAAGCTTATAAAGGTTAAAAAAAAGTATCCAAAATCAAGCAATTTGTACATGATAGAGGTGAGATTTGAACCTATCCCTCTACTCATTAAACACTAATCTATCAAGAATAATATAAAGTAACAGGTTTTTATTTTTTTGTAGTATGTTGAATGTCATGTTCTTACATTCTAAAGTTTTACAGTACTACTGTCTGTAACCTATTAAATGCTGCTTATTTAATTATGCTATTACCGTAATAGATACTGCATTTCTGGCAGGATGAATGTATGGGAAGGACTTCTAGTGGCATGAAGGGCTATAATCAATGTACATTGAGAGCCAAGATACTTACAGTCACCCATGGTGTCTTTTTCTTTTTTTAATGCATAGACTCCCTAGACCCATTTAAAGAGAAATCCTTGAAAACCTAGTGGAATACCTATGGCCTAAGACAACGTGCTCAAAGAGAAACAGTTTTATCTTACCCATGAAATGAAAGAGCAGGCTGAGTTTCTATGATTCTGTGATCCTGATAGAACTCTAATTTTGAATACTGATCCCTAATTTTGAATAAGATGATTTCCCAAATTACATTATTTCATAAAACATAACATCATGGGTATAATATCAATTATCTCATTATATATGTTATTTTTTCAATTGTAGAAAGTTGACTCATTGACACAATTCTATCAGTATAGTTAAAAGGAGAATAACTGCTCCTACTTAGATAACCTTGCCATTTCTGAGCCTAAATTATACCTTAAGTTCTTTTATAATTCTGAGATTGTATAATTCAATAGCTAATCATGGTCTAATTTTTTAAAAAAGGGCACGACGCCTCTTTCACTCTATCCTATATTTTCAAAGTTACCATCACCAGCTATGTTCACGGCAGGAGAGTTACCTAATGCTTGAATTAAAGTAATTAAAATAAATGTTAAAGAATAAAGGCATCTGGGAAACAACAGGTAGACACTGATAAACTCTAGATAATAGTGAGTCTTATTTAGTGAGTAACTTGAGTCTCCTAAGTTACATTTCTTTTCAAAGTTAGAGGCTCACCGTTATATTATCACCAACACCAGTGAATATACAGACAATTCTTTACAAAAAAATTCCATATTTACACAATCATACTTAATCTGGGTGTGTGTGGTGGGAGAGCTGGGGTATGGTGTCATACTGCAATAGATTGTATCAGAGTACATACACTTCTGCCTGACTAGCAACCTGTCTCTACGTGGGGTGTTGTAGAAAGTATTCTAGAGGCATAGAGCACCAGGAAATCACCAATGATCCATAAAATATCCTAAGCTTTATGCATGGTTGGCTATTAGAAATGTGCATAATCAAATATCTGTACAAAGATAACCATCCCTTAATTATGAACAACATTCTGATGATACATCACCCATATTCTGGCTTATTCTTCACCATGGCAGCTTCTGCTGGCACATTAGGGTGTAAAATTTGTGATTTGTAAACTTTATATTCCCAGGAAATATCCCAAGTAGAAAAAAAAAATAGTAAAAAAAGTAAGTCCACATCTGAATGCCATTAACAGAAATCAGCACAGTTTTTCTAAAGCATGAATATTTTTAGAACTTCAGTGTCTTATTCCAACAATGTTTTTCCTGCATTAGACTGTGATCAAATATAGATTATGTTATGTTGCTTTGCCTGCCAACAGGGTCATTTCTGGTCATTCATGCTATTAATTCCCACAGGAGGATCCTGCATTCTGAGCAGTAAAGTCAGCGCACATTTTTGTCTGTTGGCTCACGTTTGTCAACATACTTTCTTCCTTACTCAGTCAACTTTGAACCACAACACTACATATACGCTTGCAAAATCTCGCTTTTCCCAAAGTGTCAGCTGCACCAGGATGTTCTTGTGATACTCCTCCTTGACTGGGCGCATTCCATTTTTTTATCATTGTGTCATCTGTGATTACTTAATTCAAACATTTGTCTTTAATTCTATGTCCTCATCATTCTCATGGCTGGTATCCTACTTCTGGCCTTTCTTCCATGGCTGGTTTTCTGTACCAGCACATGAATTGATATTCACTCTCCAGTAGCTTCTTTCCTTGCCAAATCTTTCTTTCATACAGCTTGAACAACTTTTTCAGAACATTTTAATTTATACTTTTTGTTTCAAAAGCAATAATTGACTTTTGTTGCCTGGAAACACCTAATTCAGCTATTTATCTGGGCATTCCAAGGCCAATGAAATCCACTCCTAGCTTATTAACTTTTTTTTTTTTTTATCTTTTGCAATAGGCAGAGCCATCTCTTCACGTGACACACCAATCCTTTGCTCATGTCACCTTTCTACCTGAAAAACTGGCTTCTCTTCACTTTGTCTTCTATTCATCTCTCAAAGTTTGTTTCAAGCTGCTCTTTCTTTAACTACTTCAGCATCATCCGCCTCTACTCTTTTTTCTTTTCTTTTTTCAAATTTTATTTTTACTGAAGTAGAGTTGCTGTACAATATTATATAAGTTATAGACATACAATATAGTGATTCACAATTTTTAAAGGTTATACTCCATTTACAGTTATTATAGAATATTGGCTATATTCCCCGTGCTGTACAATATATCCTTGTAGCTTATTTACTTTATACCTGTTTGTACCACTTAATCCCTTACCCCTATCATGCCTCTCCCCACTTCCCTCTCCACTGTTAACCACTAGCTTGTTCTCTACCTCCGTGTCTGCTTCTTTTTTGTTATATTCACTAGTTTGTTGTAGTTTTTTAGATTCCACATATAAGTGACATCGTATTTTTTTTTTCTTTGTTTACATGCCCTCATCATTGTATAGTTTGGCACTTTAACTGGGCATTTATGACCTCATTTGTAACACTTGATTATTCTTATACCAGAAGCCATTTGAGGGCAGGAAGCTATCATAGCACTTTACATATGGCAGGCTCTTAATAGATAATTGATTGATTACTCAATCATATCAATGGCTTGATAGATGTTAGGCATATGTTTTTCTCCTTATGTCCCATGCTTGCTTCCTGCCCTACCTATAAGGTCTAGCACAGGGGCAAAATTGGCCATCATGCTGTGGGAAAAAAGAGTTCTCTATTTCTCCATGACTTTCCCTTTCCAGAGGAAATTTAACCACCTGACAGAGTTTTCAAGGAGCAACAGGAAGGTTGGCCACTTGCACCACTAGCCAACAAGTTCTGGTTCATTGGATACGGTGTGGAACATCTGTGGCACTAAGTTACATGTACACTGAGGATGATTTCGAACAGTTGAGTCTCAGGAAAATGGTTGAAAATACCAATGAAATTAAGAAATGCCCTCTTCTGTGTCACTGCTCTTCCATCTCTATTATTTTGGCCCTCCTTCTCTCCATTAGTCTTTATTCATCAATTTTTCATATTTTTTGAATTTAAAAATTTTATGTTAATTAACTTTTTTATTACTAAAGCCCCATTTATTTACTGTGAAGTTATAAAATAGCATTCCCTGTCTAAAAACTCCTATGACCAAATTTATTTTTAATATGAACTGTTTGAATCACCCAGATGGTACTGATGGTTATTTTCATTATGTTCAGCTCTCTAGAAAGTTGATCATGCTCAGAATTCTTAGAAGCTTGTGTAATTTTTCCCTTTTCCCCCTGTCATTAAACATTAAAACAAAACAAAGCCAATCAAACAATTAAGTCCTTCCCACAGAATTAAAGACCAGAAAACAAATGAAGAGGTGTCATCAGGTCTGTTCCCCTTCCTTCTAAAAGGATGTGAGTAAGACAATATGGACAGGTCTTCTTTCCAAATTCAGAGACTCAGGGAATTAGGAACAAAAAATTCATTACCACTTTGATAGTTATTTCAGCACTTAGAAAACCTCACTGCTATGAAGGTATTCCAGTTACTTTCAACACATTTTGGTTTTGTCCACATTTAAATGATGAACGATAGTTGGTAAATATTTCCAAAGAGTAATGCATTAAGTCATTACATCTAAACATCTTTTTATTCTTGCTTATTTAAATTTAACCCTTCTTCATAGCAAAATGACACAAGGATTCTCAATATTGCTGTCTCTCTCTCATGCCCTTGTGATTCCCATGGGATTGGCATTCACACTATCCAGCATCTTCCCTACTTTGAATTTCTAGCCTTCCTGGCAAGCAGGCGTTTCTTCTCACAGTTCTAGCTCTCATTTTTGTCCCTCAACTTACCCCTTCTCTATTAAAAATTGAGGCCCAGAATGGATGAGGTATAAGGACAGAATTATCTTCAAGGCTCAAATGATGAAAAGCAGTGACTTCCACACCTTTGAACAAAGTCCTTTACTTCTCCTTTCCTGAAAGGCAACGTTTATTCTTCACTTTTCTTTTTTGTGCATAAATCTTTTCCAAAATTTTGTTTTAAGGCATAAGAACACTAAATACGGGATCTACCCTGCTAACAAAGTTTTAACTGTACAATACAGTATCATTAACTGCAGGTACGGTGTTGTACAGCGGAGCTCTTGAACTTAATCTTGCTTAACTGAAAATGCATGCCTGTTAATCAGCAATTCCCCATTTCCCCCTCTCCCTAATCCCTGCCAACCACCATTTCACTCCTGGATTCTATGAATTTGACCATTCTAGATGCCTCATATACAGGGAATCACGCAGTTATGTGTCCTCCTGTGACTTGCTTATTTCGCTAAGCTTAATGTCCTCAAGATTCATCCACATTATCACATATTAGAGTTTTCTTCTTTTTTAAGGTGGAATAATATTCCATTGTATGCATATACTACATTTCCATTAAACATTCAGTGGACATTCAGGTTGTTTTCACATCTTGGTTATTGTGAACAGTGCTGTAGTGAACAGAAGAATGCTAATATTTCTTCGAGATCCTGATTTCAATTCTTTTGGATAAATATCCAAAGATGGGATTACTGGCTCATATGGTAGTTCTCTTTTTTAATTTTTTGAGTAACCTCCATATTATTTTCCATAGTGGTTGCACCATTTTACATTCCCCACAACAGAGTACAAGGGTTCCCAAGTTTTCCTCACCCCCCCCTCACTTGTTATTGTTTAGGTTTTTTGGTTTGTGTTTTATTACAGCCATCCTGTAAGAAAACTGGTTTGAGGTGATTTCTTATTGTGCTTTTTGATTTGCATTTCCCTGATGATTAGAAAATATGTAGTGAATGCCTACTCTATGCAGACACTTTAGACCTTTCCCAGGTGCTGTGGGTACACCAATAAGCATACTGGACAGCTAGCTTCCCCTAACCAGGAATTTGGCATTGTTCAAGAGTCAGCCTTTTTTTTTAAGCAATAACTTGGGAGGAAGAGAAATCTTTCTTAAGCAGCCAGATCTACAGAATTAGCTCTGAATATGTAAGTATGGCTGATATCAATCCAATTTTCATTCAAATCTAAGATGATTACTTTGCATTTTCTGAATTCGGTCATTTGCTCTAAAATGAAATCATGATATTGAAGAGACCTAAGCTGTCACTGAAAAAGATGGACGGTTTGTGGAGTATGTTTTACATCTCCACATTTCTTGGTGGTTCTGTAGTTTAGTTATCACATTTGCCAAATTTAGAGTTTTACCCTCTTCATTCTTCTGCTTTTCTCATATCATCGATTATTTTCTAAGAGTGTAACCACTCACATTCCAACAGTGCATCATGACATCTGGAAGAACTAACCAATGGTTTTTCATATTCTTCATCTTTTGATGACTCTTCCAACTCTTTGAATTTCAAACCTCTAAAAGACTTCTTAACAGGGTAACTGCAGATGCCTGGTATTTGAGGATAATTTGCACTGCTGTTTTAAGGAACACGTCGATAAATAATCCAGCATACTTGTAAGAGAGATTGATAAGTATAATTACCTGATAGCTTATTATATTCTCAATGCCTCCATTAAAAGTAAAATAGGTCAGATTGACCTCAATATCTGGAAGGTACTCAATGGTATTATGCAAGGTTTATCTGGTGGCATTCTAAAGTTATGGATTTCCCCTTACAGCTCTGGGTTTTTATAGAGTTTATGTTCAGCAAATATTTCATCACCCACACCTTAGCTCTTTTCCAAACTTCTTCATTAGTAAGTTGCCAATCCATTTTCTCATTACATGAGCAGCAGACGATATCCCTGAGAAGTACATGAGTCATAACCCTCCTTTGCTTATCTGAGAGACAAAAATATATATATATCCCAGGTTCATAAAACCAGTAGTCAAATCAAAGTTGTAACGGTAGTCCACCTCATATGTATAATAATGGGTTAGTATCATGGTCATAGTTTAAAATTGTCTTATTCTATGTTTTAAAAAATAAAATGATAATTTTTTCTATTATTTTGAGTCACACGAAGTATAATAACGAATCCCCACTGCTTTCCTTGAGTACAGCTATGAGGCTGTGCACGGAAGAGTGCAGGGTCCTGGGACACTCTGACCAGTGCTGGATGCCACCTCTGCCCTCACCTTCCTCTGATTATAGGAGTAACATGTTCATTCCGGGGGAAGAATTCCCAGCACAGCCTCAGCAGCAACATCCGCATCCGAGTCTCGAGGATGACACCCAGCCAGTAGATTCTGGCGAGAAGAAGAAGAGTTTTTCCACTTTTGGGAAGGACTCCCCAAACGATGAGGACTCTGGGGATACCAGCACGTCCTCTCTGCTCTCGGAAATGAGCAATGTGTTCCAGCGCCTCTTACCCCCTTCCCTGGACACCTATTCTGAGTGCAGTGAGATGGATCGATCCAACTCTCTGGAACGCCGGAAGGGACCTTTGTCAGCCAAGACTGTGGGGTACCCACAAGGGGTGGCGGCCTGGGCGGCCAGTACGCATTTTCAAAACCCCACCACCAACTCTGGCCCCCCACTTGGAACTCATTCCAGTGTGCAGCCTTCTTCAAAATGGTTGCCGGCCATGGAGGAGATCCCTGAAAATTATGAAGAGGATGATTTCGACAACGTGCTCAGCCACCTCGGTGATGGCAAACATGAACTCATGGATGCCAGCGAGCTAGTGGCTGAGATTAACAAACTGCTTCAAGATGTCCGCCAGAGCTAGGAAATGATAGCAAAGCATTTTTGTTTCCATATCTGTGGAAACAGGGGACAGCGAAAACCCTGAAAGAACTGGCATTGCCACATAGTTGCATTTATCATAAATGTGTCTGTGTATATTGAATATTAAATACTGTATTTTCGTATGTACACGATGCAAGTGTGATTATTTTAATCTGTATTTTAAAAATACATTTGTACCTTATATTTATGTGTAATTTAACAGACAAATTTTATTTTTTTACTCCCATGACAAACATGCGTCTCCTTATCATGTAGAGAAACTAGCCACTGTTCAAACCTGATATAATATTCAACCACAAAGTATAAAGGCACTGCTTAGATTAGTTATGTTGGGGAAGAAATTGTTACGCTGAAGGAACAATCCCACTAAAGCATTATTCAATTCTTAGTTCTATTAAGTGATCCAGCTTCTTTTTTCTTTAACTTTTTTAAAAAAGCATCAAGAAAAATGTTTAACTCTTTTATTATTATCGTTGTTCTTATTTTTACTGGTCTCTACTCGTTCTGGTAGTTCAACTCTTACCGTAAAATTGGAACATGAGGTGAAACTTTATTTCAGGACTGGGAAGTATCTTTCACAGACAATGGCGTAAAACAACAGGACTAGAATCCGTTTTCTCACTCCCAGGCTCCTACTACTCCAGGGCATCACACTGGCCTGTTCTTGAGAATATTTCTCCTAAAGTATTATCATCTATTTATAATCAAGGTAAACAATGAATTTTATTCCATCCTTGTAATATGAGAGGTGCCCCAAGGAAATGGAATCTGTCTTTTAAATGGATAACAGTGTGTATTTTAATAGCCTAAAGTATTAATGGACAAAAACAATTATGTCGGTGTCCCTCCCAGGGTAGTAAATATAACTGACTTATCCTGCAACTCTTCTATTCGAATCTTCCCCTCTCCTCTCACAATACTTGAACATGTTTATTTTTTGTAATGTTTTTTGCTATAACTCTTCACTCTTAGCTTTTGTCTCTAGTGCATGATCTCATATTTTTGCTTTTATTTTTAGTATAAGAACATTTATAAATTTACAGTTTTTGTTATTGCAAGTCTGTTTTACTTGTTGTGTGACAAACGGCAAATTCTTTATTTATTGTGCTGTTATCTCTCTGTGTGGAATGCCTTGGAAAGGGAGATCGTTGTTATTATGACTGTTCTCATTTATGACCTAGCTTCTATTAATGTTATTTCTATGAATACATTATCTTGATTGTACTCTCCAGAAAATTTTACTGTCAATGAAAATAAAAGGAAAATTGAAGTAAAGTTGAAGAACTGTCCATACATCGGAGTCCTGTTCCTACATATATGTTCAAAAGTTTTGCATGAAGCATACCCCTCATGAGAGGGTAATTCAGAGTTGGGTTTTGAATAGTAGAGAGGGAATATTCAACTGGCTTGGAAACAAGAGAAACCACAATGGAAAAGGAATGAATTTGAGATCTGTAATGGAAATGAAAGCAGTCTACCATATTTCCAGTAGATTAAGGAATTGAAATGCACTTGAAGTATAAAGAAAAAGGAGTAATCAATAGTAACCACTTGAACATTTCTCAAATTATTTCTCAAAACATTTTGTGTTGTGTCAGGAAAAAAAGTGTACCCTTACAATGTTTCCAAGAGGTGAAAATATTATCTTCTTCGGTTTACTAGTAGGGAAATGAAATACTAGGAAAGTTAAATAACCTTAAAATGGAGGAAACTCAGATATCTTAATTCTCAAATGAGTACCACATCAAATAGATGTGTTATGTCTTTCAAAAGGCACATTTTCCTTTGTAGAAGGGATTACAATTACAAGTGAAATTTCAGTTTATTTTTCAATAGATTACACACACCAATGCTCACCACATTGAAATACATTTTGCTTTTCAACTTCACTTCCCTTCAGTACATATTATCATTAAGAAAAAGACTTTCATAACTTCTCTGTTCTTAATTTAAAGCACCAACCGTAATTTAGGAAGCAAAGCTGGAAATCAATGTTCGAATGACGTGAAGTAAATAAAATGCAATATTGTGTTAAACAGAAGACCTTTGTACATTGTCTGGACAGGAAGCATTCTGTGTCTCAGGCTCCTTGTTTCTCCACCCTCCCCGTTCTTCTTACTTCCCATGCCCCAGGTTAAGGGATATTAGGGCAAGCTTTTCACTTTTCACTCTTGTTCTTTTCACAGGTAATATTATCTCAGTAAAGGCTGGAGTGTCTGGTGCCATGATAGCAACCTAACTTCTCATCAAATTTATATTTCCTCTTCTTTGATACCATGCCCTTGCTCAGACTGAAACAACCGAAAAGCACTTCAGTCAGGGATATCCCTTTCTCTATGTGGCCCCAATGGATTCCCTTAAATGTTCTTTAGTGATAATCGTCTTCCAATAATGTAATTTGACACTGAATCTGTTGCTTAACAAACCTTCCTTTTAAATGCTCATAGGGTGATTAGAATTGGCTTTCTTCAGATTCTTATAAGTTACTATATTAACACGGTTATTCATTTAGCATTTCTTTCTTGGTATTCGGCAGATGGGGCTTATAACTTTGTTAAGCATTTAAATTCTTGTCCCTCCTGTCACACATATATCAAATTTACCACTTACCAATAGATAACTGTTAAGGCAAAAGATAGGTAAGTTACTGTCTTATTGGAGTCACTGAAGAAGTGTCATTTGTGAAACTCAGCTTAGCTTCCTTGTTTCATCCATTTCATAGCAGCTGATGTCAGAAAATATTCAAAACCGAGTTTGAATTACTGACACATTAAAATTCAAAGAATAGTGAATCTATGTAAAATTTAGTTGTGTGGGTGAAAAATGGATTGTCTGACATAGCAACATGCAATCCTGCATGAACTCACAGAACTGATCCAAGACAATTCAGGCAATTTGCCGAACTATCAAAAAGTTTTGATGTCTCTGTTCCAATTCAATATATCTTGATTAAACATCATCACAGTATCAAAGATAAAAGGACACACTGAATAGGCAATAAATATTGCTATATAAAATTAAAGTCAAACCACGTGAAAGTCTTAAAGATTGGTGTTGAGTTTTAAAAAGGAAAAAAAATGCAGGAATTTTTTTTTAAGGCCAGCATGTTGACTTCCTTAACTGCAGGTTAAATTCATAAAACAAAGCTATCATACATTTATAAGCTGCCTTATATATTGTGAAAGTGTCAGATGCCAAACTGATTGTAATCATTTTTAATATGTTAGGATGTCTCTAACTGTGAATGTTAGAAACATTTCTATGTGGTTATATAACATTTTAACTTAATAAATTAGGTATTTGGGCCACTGAAGATTCATCTCATTCAGTTTAGTTTCTAGAACAAGCAGTAAGTCACTTTTTTGAAATAACTGAATAATACCTAAAGTATTACATTGCAATTGGAAAAAAAACTTTATTGCCCAAATTGTGGTTTCATTCTTCATCTGTGTAACTGGAGTCATAGTTAAGTACATACATATTGTATACCAGAAATAATAGGACTTTTAATACAATCTAGACCAGAAAATAATTAACAGGTAGGCACTGTATAATAGATGTGAAAACGATAGTCTATACTTCTCATTAATTTAACTTTTTATTATAAGATAGCTTATACAACTTGTGGGGCTGTTAAAAGAATTTTATGGGGAGCTGGTATTGCAAGAATTGCTACCAGAATTTACTGACTTCCTGACTTCTAAAATTGCAATAACACATCCTACCCTGGCACTTAAAAATAATAGTTTTCTATTTCCTTTTATGACTTCTGAAAGTTGCTCCTAATTCTTGTTTGCTTTTTTCAGATTTTATCTCTTCAACTTATTTATTTTATGGTACTCCTCCTTGATAATTTATCCTACTGTCCATATTTTATAACAATCTTCTCCAAATTTTTGCATGGATATAGTTCTTTATACAACCACCTAGGTTTTTTATCCATCTTTTCATGTCTTTCCTTTGTTATTAATATTACAGGGATCATATTTTTGAGATATGAAGCCAATATCTTTTCATTCTCAATAAACCTTGCTCTTCTGATTGACTAGTTTAATAGAAGGGTAAATTTATACAATTAAGAACAAAGGGGTCATTTCATTTGTTCTATGTTTAAAAAGGTTTTGAGTGCTTATAGACATACTAACATAGAAAATTTGACTTTTATTGAGGGAGGAAATTCTTTTTTCTAAATATAAAACACTTCTCTTTATGTACTAAGGGTTAGGCTGGGAAGGGTGAGCTTGGAGTTTTACTATGAGCCAAAGTTAAGCGCAAGAGAATGAATATTAAGTAAGAAAGGTCCATAACCATAAAAAAGAAAGATAAGTTAGGCAACAGTTGAGAGTATAAGGCCCTAGAGGTGAATAAATTGAGAAGGGTAAAATGTCAGGCTTTAGTGTCTCTAGTCCCACCTCCAGCGATCTTTAGAAGAAGCTGTACAACAAAGCAATACCTCTGGGGGAAGGTGTTCCTCCTTTCCCAGACCCTCCCTGCTCAGGAGTGCAGACATGGAAGGAAGAGGTGCAGGTGTGTATGTATGCCTCTGGGGAAGCACTTCTCCTCCTCTCTGCCTTTCGATGGCCTGCAGATTCAGACTTTCTTCCTTACCCAAAATGGGGGAGAAACTGATAGTATCGACTGTATTACCTTTCAAAGTGCTTTTATCTAAATGAAGGAAACCTTTCTAAAAACCCCAGGTGCATTCTTGTTTTATTAACAGATACATTCTGCAGTTTAAAATAACTAACCACAAAATAGTCTAGGCAGAAGCAGCACAGACTTTTCCTTTGGAAGAAGACCTTCGTGTTAGAGTTTTAGGTTCCAAATAATCTAGACAACTTCCAGGAAATCTTGTTACACTGAGATGCAACATCCAGAAATGGAAGTAAGAATATTTCATAAATTCTCACCAGAAAAATATTTTGCCAGTCTCTGCCTTGTGATTTGTATCTCTTCTGCAAACGTATGCCTGGAGGCTGTCAGTGTGGATTTTGTGAACCTCCTCTAGAGATTTTCGGTAATTGCCAAAAGTACAGGCGGCAACTATATGACAAGTCTGCATAGCAATAAGCAAAGTATCATTGAAGGAAAAGTCTACAAAGGACCAACCACTACAAATGACTTATTCCTTCACTGCTTTTTCTCCCGTCCCTTTCTCCTCATTTTCTCCTTGGGTGGCATCTGAGTAGAGAGGCAGTATGTAAATCATTCCTTAATTCAACAAATACTTATTGTGCAATTACTGTCAGATAATGATCCAGGTGTTTGAGATACACTGTTGAACAAAACAGACAAAAAAGACATGAAGACCACTACATACCTATTAGAACAGCCAAAATCTGGAACACTGACAACACCAAACGCTGACACGGATGCAGAGCCAACAGAAACTCTCACGCACTGCTGATGAGAATGCAAAACGGCACAGCCGCTTTGGAAGAGGTTGGAGTCTCTTACAAAACTAAAAATACTCTTACCGTATGATGCAGCAATTGTGCACCTTGGTATTTAAACAAAGAAGCTGAAAGCTTCTGTCCACACAAAAACCTGCACCCAGATGTTTACTGATGTTTTTCATAACTGTCAAAATTTAGAAGCAATCAAAATGTCCCCCAGTATGTGAATGGAAAAATAAACTGTGGTACATCCAGAAAATGGAATATTATTCAGTGTCAAAAAGAAATGAGCTACCAAGTTATGAAAAGACATGGAGGAACGTTAAATGTACATTATTAAGTGAAAGAAGCCAATCTGAAAAGGCCACGTACAGTATGACTCCAACTATATGACATTCTGAAAAAAGACAAATCTATGAAGACAGTAAAAAGATCAGTGGTTGGGCTTCCCTGGTGGTGCAGTGGTTGAGAGTCTGCCTGCCGATGCAGGGGACACGGGTTCGAGCCATGGCCTGGGAAGATCCCACATGCCGCAGAGCAACTGGGCCTGTGAGCCACAACTGCTGAGCCTGCGCGTCTGGAGCCTGTGCTCCGCAACAAGACAGCCGACGATAGTGAGAGGCCCGTGCACCGCGATGGAGAGTGGCCCCCACTTGCCGCAACTGGAGAAAGCCCTCGCACAGAAACGAAGACCCAAAACAGCCAAAAATGAATAAATAAATAAATAATAATTAAAAATGAATGTCTGGGGCTTCCCTGGTGGCACAGTGGTTGAGAGTCCGCCTGCCGATGCAGGGGACACGGGTTCGTGCCCCGGTCCGGGAAGATCCCACATGCCGCGGAGCGCCTGGGCCCGTGAGCCATGGCCGCTGAGCCTGCACGTCCAGAGCCTGTGCTCCGCAGCGGGAGAGGCCACAGCAGTGAGAGGCCCGCGTACCGCAAAAAAAAAAAAAAAAAAAGAAAGAAAGAAAAAGATCAGTGGTTGCCAGAGGTCTGCTAGGGGGAATGAATAGGTGGAACACAGAGAATTTTTAGGGCAGTAAAAATATTCTGTATAATACAGATATATATAACTATAATATAATAATACTCTGTAAATATATAATGATGGATATATGTCATTATATATTTTCCCCAAACCCACAGAATGTACACCACCAAGAGTGAACCCTAATGTAAACCTTGGACTTTGGGTGATTATGATGTGTCAGTGTAGGTTCATCAATTGTAACAGATGTACCATTCTCATGAGGGATGGTGTTAATGGGGGAGGGTCTGCACATGTGGGTTCAGGGAGTATATGGAAAATCTCTGCACTTTTCTCTCAACTTTGTTGTCAACCTAAAACTGCTCTAAAGTAATAAAGCCTTAAAGAGAGAGAGAGGGGTAAAGAGAAAAGCCAGCAGAGAGAAAGCCCCAGACCATAACAGTCATGATGGAACAGACCACACACACCATCAGAGCAGGCAGACACTTCATATCAGGTGTAATTTGCAACAGGACAGAGAAATGATCAGAGGCCCTGCTTTGTTAACCAATACACCCCCAGTGCCTAAAACGGCAGCTGACCCGTGATAGATGCTCAACAAATATTTGTTGAATGCAGGGATGACTTTATGCTTCTCCTTGAACCTGTATGCTACCCAGGGAGAAAGACTGAAAAAATATTGCATGATTACCATTAAAATTCTCAGTTATGACCCAAGCATGCTTAAGTTTTAAGCCTCAAGGAACTAAGATAGCAGTAACGAAATAAAATTCAGTGTTTTCTCCTAGCAGCATGAATTGGAAATCAAGAAAAGCTGAGACCAAATATGACTGTGTATGTCTATTTCTTTTTCGCTTTTTCTAAAGAACATTTTTTTTATTTTTTTGGCTGTGCCGGGTCTTAGCTGCATCATGCGGTATCTTTAGTTGCGGCATGTGAACTCTTAGTTGCAGCATGCATGTGGGATCTAGTTCCCCGACCAGGGACTGAACCCAGGCCCCCTGCATTGGGAGCACAGAATCTCACCCACTGGACTACCAGGGAAGTCCCTTTCTAAGGAACATTTAGATATTTTGGAATATTTTGTCCTTTTCTTTGGGCATTTGTGTCTAGATTGGGTGCTGCAGTTCAAATCTGAAAGCCACCCCTTTCTGGCAATATGGCTTTTAATAAGTCACATGACCAGTGAAAGATTTGGTCTCCACACTTGTACTACAATGTTAATAAATAGTAATAGCACATTCATGTCAAGTGAAACAAATAATGAAGCCTTTAAATTAGAAGAGGAAAACGCAAGGGAATTTATAACAGGAACCATCTGTTTTCTTGTGTTATTTTTCTGCAGAAGAGCTCATCAGTTTCGGTGCAGATATGGGGAATTAAATAATACGTTCCTTTGACATCTGAGATTTCAGCAGATGGCTTGAAAGGAAAGAAATTAATTTTATTTAAAGAAAAGAAACTATGGTTTATAATGCTATCAGTGGGGAAGGCTAACAGGTGCAAAAAATGAACTCAAAATGAATAACTTCTCAAATGTAGCAAAAGTTCCTTTCTTCTCATGTAACAGTCAGTCTAAAGTGAAGGTCATTTGAAGAGCAGCCTCATGAAGACTCTACCATCATTAACCCATCATTTCCCAAGGTTACCTTGCAGGGAGGGAGCTCCTTTCCAGACAGACACGAGGGAAATGGTTATGGAGTAGTGCAATTAGGAGATGATTAAAAACCAAGCCTGAAAGTGTCATAAGTCACTTCCACTGATGGCTCATTGGCTAGAAACAGTCACATGACCACAGAGGGAGGCTATGAGACGCTGCCTGCTGTATTTGGTCAGCAGCACAGTCTCTACCACACAGTCTTCAGGAGTGCCTGCACTCTCAGAATGTCACAACAAGTCATCAGTATAATTTCTACAGTCATTTGCAGTTCACTGTTGTAATTCTCACACTAGAATCTCAGTACCTTGAACAAAGAAACTGTATGTTTTTAGTTTTGATCCATTTCTGTGTCTCCAGAGACTGGTGTAGTTTTTGACCTGTCGAGGGTACTCAATCTACAAATAATTAAACTCAAGAAAAAAGATAGGGTTTCCCTGGTGGCACAGTGGTTGAGAATCTGCCTGCCGATGCAGGGGACACGGGTTCGAGCCCTGGTCTGGGAAGATCTCACATGCCGCGGAGCAATAGGCCCGTGAGCCACAACTACTGAGCCTGCGCATCTGGAGCCTGTGCTCCGCAACGAGAGGCCGCGATAGTGAGAGGCCGGCGCACTGCGATGAAGGGTGGCCCCCGCTCGCCGCAACTAGAGAAAGCCCTTGCACAGAAATGAAGACCCAACACAGCAAAAATAAATAAATTAATTAATAAACTCCTACCCCCAACATCAAAAAAAAAAGATAATATTTAAATCCTACACAGTTATCTTTTGTGGTGGGTGGGGGTGCAGGAGGGCAGGGAGTGGGACGGGGAAGGGTTGGTAGATACAGTTATTATCAGAATCAACCCATTTTCCAAAATAAATATGACTACTCTACCCAGATTTTGATAAGTATCAAAAAAGTGCTTCCTGGTTGTGGCGGTAGGGAGAGGCGGGAGTGGAGTCCGCCTGCAAAGCAGAGAGGGAACGCTTGGTGGTAAAGAAAATGTTCTTTATCTTGATTGCGTTATATTTGCCAAAACTCACCGAAATGTACATTTAACGTCTGTGCATTTTATTTGTAAACTATATCTCAATAAAATGGAAAAAAGTCCCCATTAAATCATAGCTGAAAGGCAAAACTAGAGAAGATGAGGACTGCTTACTGAATCAAATCAAATCTTCTCTAATTCCCCAGGTAGTCAGTTCAGAGAAAGTCCCCAGCAGGATATTCTATACCATGTCACATTAGCAGTGACTCAGTTCTGTCACCTAACTGCTAGTCTTCCTGTTACAACTTTAGGTTTCTTAGGGAAGAGATCAGCTAATTACTTCGAATCATCTTAACTTTACACCATCAGCTGTGACAAGAGAAGCAGTACTGAAGAAACCACCATGAACCCTGAACACCCAACTTCATTTAAGGAGCTTTCCATATTTAGGAAAAACCTTATGATCTGGTTTAGTTTTAACAGAAACCCAAATTGTAACACAGAAGAGAAATCTGTGTGCATGACCAGGGTAGCAATATTGTGAGAAAGTAAATATATCCACCCCCCAATCCCACGCCGGCAAATATATCGTGAGTGTGCTTGTGTTGGGCTGTACCCCACTGTTCTTGCCCAACTTCAAGACCGAAGAATGGTTTAATGGATGGGGGAGCTTACAAGTCTGAAGCAAGGTCTTAGAGCAGGGGATGGACACAGCCCAAGAGAACAGCCATCCTGGGCGGCCTGATCCTACACTCCACCCCTACGTACGCTGCACGACCCTCACAATCTTGGCCCACCCCTCTTCAGCAATATCCCTGGGGTCAGGGGCACTGCAACCAGACACCACAAATACAACACAGACAGCAGCAGCCAGAGGGCATCAAGAGTGAGACACCCAGTATGCTCCGAACAGTCATTCACAAGGATGTGGGCAAACTTTGGAGTCAAGCGCTTACCGGGTCAAAGAGGGAGTCAATGGCGGCAGCATCCTGTCCAATTAAAAGGAAGATAAGGCCACCCCTGTTTTTCACAAACCTAGAGCCACCCCCAAGGGGAAGGGAAGGCCCTGGCTTTAAAGGAAACATTCTGGTGGCCTAGCCAGGAGTCAGCAGTCACAGTACAGGTCTCCACCCCATGTTATGTTGAGTGTCATTAGGGGTGGACCCACTAGGTCTTTCCAAACAAAAAACAGTTAACCCACTAGTTCGACTTGTGTGTCCAAAAGTCACCCTATTCCACCCCACACAGCAGATCCCAGGGGGACTCATGGGCAGTCGGTTGTACAGTAAGGCTTTACTGATGAGGGTCCTTCTAACGTATTGGCAGGCAGGGCAGGAAGATGGTGTGGGTCTTTTCCCCTTATGGTCGGCTGTCCCCACATAGTCACATTAGCCAGGTCCACTTTTCCTGGAGGTCCAGAGGAGGATAACAATGGCATCTCACTGTAGACCCAGCAACTAGACTCATTTTGCAGTGAGGCCATGGTTGCTTCCCAGCCCTCAAATAGATTTCCTT
This sequence comes from Leucopleurus acutus, assembly GCF_964270905.1. Taxonomy (NCBI): domain Eukaryota; kingdom Metazoa; phylum Chordata; class Mammalia; order Artiodactyla; family Delphinidae; genus Leucopleurus; species Leucopleurus acutus. The sequence continues at coordinate 6,492,378 of NC_139146.1, forward strand.
TACTCAGGCTGGGGATAACGTGCAAAACATTTAACAGACACAACACAGGGGGGTTCAAGACCATTCAGCAAAATACTAGCAGTACCCGCATTCTGAGATCATACCATACCCACCTGTGGATTTTGTCCCAGTCTGCAACAGAGTTCAGAAAACTCAAGTTTTCAGTAATACAGCAACATGTCGCAAATCACATTACAATGGCCACCTAGTTTTAACCTTGGATTTCTGAACCACAGCTACTCCATTTTGACTTTCAAATGTATTCCCCTCTTCAATGGCCAAAGTAGATGTACAATGCATGCTCGACAGGCCACAAAACAGGACACCCTGGTCAGTAAAGTTTAAGTTAAACCATGTATACACCAGAATGACTTCCCTATACCTCCATATGTGAAGATTTTTCCATCATTTCCCCTTTTGATTGCAAATCTTTTGATAGACCAAAGTACATGTCCCTTGAAGCCAGGGTGAATGTCGGCTGCCCTGAGTCCCTGAGTCTAGTCCAACCATGTGCCTTGGTTCTAGGCCTCCTTTATTTTTGCCTACTTATCCACGTTGGGGGAAAACTGATCAGATATTGTGAACAAGCTCAGAGGTATGTTAATGGGGAAACATTTTATAGGCTATATATTTTAACACTTATAATTATACAATTTATCACATTTTATCACATCAAATTTTTACCCAAACATTAGTCATGTCCTTTTAGTGGCAGACTTACAGCAAGCAGTGATACATCATGAGTAGTTATACTCTGCGACAACCTCGCTAGATAATTTTCTTTCCATCTTGAACATCAGAGAAAAAGTACGGCTAACACAATAACTTTCATAAATACAGACCTCAATTAGCAGAACTAGAATCCACTGAACCAAAATATTTTTCTCTCTAAAATTACCCTCATCTCCACCAAACAAAGACAAATCAAGAAGAATTTGTTTGCAAAATTAGTCTGGTGAATTGACCACACAGGCTCCTCAAAACTGCCTTTGGCAGAACTCCTCATAAGGAGTCTCAGACTAAATTCCCAAAAGGCCTCTCAAGGCCAGGAAAGGCATGCCAAAGGCCTGCCCTCAGGCTCCACCTTGGTGGATTTCTCTTTTCTAGAGGTCCCCAAAATACTGAGATTCCTGCACTTGCTAGGAGACAGTCTTTCCCATTCACCTGATAAGGCTGCTCAAAATGCAAGAGTCTCCAGGCAGAGAGAAAAGAAAAATGTTTCAATTCTACCCACAGGTGTAGTTTACCAAATTGCTGTAAGTCATAACTAACTTGAGGGGGAGGGCTTCCCCATATCTGGAAAACACAGATCAAAACCAGTAATAAGGGCTTCCCTGGTGGCGCAGTGGTTGAGAGTCCACCTGCCGATGCAGGGAACACGGGTTCGTGCCCCGGTCCGGGAAGATCCCACATGCCGCGGAGCGGCTGGGCCCGTGAGCCGTGGCCGCTGAGCCTGCGCGTCCGGAGCCTGTGCTCCGCAACGGGAGAGGCCACAACAGTGAGAGGCCCGCGTACGGCAAAACAAAACAAAAACCAGTAATAATATTCCAGATAAAAACCATAAAAATTATAACCATATTCACCAGTTCACTCAGTAACCAATTGTTCTGTTAACTTTTTATGAAACCATCAGGTTTTCCCTTAGGACTCTTTAATTCCTTACCCAGTTCAGCAGTATGACCTGAAATTTATCAGAGACCTGTACTTGCCAAAAGCCCTTGACTCTCTTTGAAGATGAAGCGCTTTTGCAAAAGCATCAGAGTACAACAATAACTGTCTATAAATGACAAAAGACTTAAAAAGCCACAGTTAAACACTTGGTTACGATGTCATCGATAAAGAAACTTGGTGATAATAACTAGAATTATGACTGACTTTAATCTTAACCATTCAAAAGCTTAATCTGTGGCAAAAACCAAGAAGCAAGTTAATTGTCAACTCCTTGTCATACCAGCATTTCCTGTTTAGAAAACTTATGCTTTAGTCTTCCTCTTCTAAGAAGGAAAAGGTAGGGAAACTTAGACCAGCCCAGCAATTAATGTTCCAATATTTTATTCTATTTGAAATGACCCAAATAATCAATGAATTCTCTTCATTTAACTTAGTTTAGTTTCAAGCTACCAAAATCTGGAGAGACTATTTTAGATAGACATGCCCAAAACATAGTTATTTCTACAGAGTTTGAAAAAGTCCTTCTTTTTCCTTCACTCTTAGAGATCACAGATGATTAAAGTTCCTGAGAGCCCAGGTAGATCATTTACATCTCAAAGGCAAAGGAAGAGAAATACTGATTCCTTCCAGAAAGCTAACTTCCTCTAATGGTATATGCAAAAACCAGTTTTAGAATGTCAAAAAGAGGACATCTTCAGGGATGCTTTTCAGTTTTTCAATCGTCAATTCAGTTTAAACAAATAACAATAATAGACAATAGTGCATAGCATTCACTCACGTTCACATGCTTCATTTTCAGAGAAACATGAATGAGTCAGCATTCAAGTTAATCTTCACCCCAGCTGCCAGCTCAGCCGCTGTGGTCTTCCTTATATAAAAAGCAATGGCCAGCCCACAGCTGTGGCCACTTCTTTTTCCCCACTGTAATGGCGGCCAGCATCTCTGCAGCAACCTTAGGGATGTCTATGAGATCTCCGTACTCTGGGAGACCCCCATTCATCAAGGACAGTCACCACAGGACCCCACATGCTAGTGGGAAGCCACCCCAGAATTTCCCCTGCAACGTTCGGGATCACGCCTGCAGCTTCTGGACTCCACATTAGCGGACGGCCACCCCAGGATCACCCTCACAACTTTCCACTGTCGGTTCTTATTTCCTGACATCTCGGGGCTGACAGGAGTTTCCTCTGTCTCCTGGCTGCTCTGCCAGGAGCAGGCCTACAAGCCCTGTACTTGCCGCTCCTCGAGACCAGAGAAAGAGCCCAGAGTCGGCGACAGAGACATCCATGGTTTAATGGAAGGGGGAGCTTACATGTCTGAAGCAAGGTCCTGGGGCCACTCCCCACCGTGTACCGCAGATGGCGCAGGACGTGGTGGCAAGTCTTCACTCTGGGGGGAGAGGGAGGTTACCGTTATAGGGGGAACTGACATCAGCTTGGCTCATCAGTTTCAAGGGAAACCAGCAGAGGAGCACGCCCCTCACCATCCCCCTGATAAGCTATCAGGTGGAGATGTTCTAATCTAAAAGTCAGAACAATCACTAGCTGGGGCCCGGCCAGTATGCAGGAAGGTCAGTCCTGTGATTAGGGTGTAAGTGAAGCAGGCAGGCGGGAGATGTAGAGAGAGCAAGGGAACAGCCCTCTTGGGTGACCTGAGCATACAGTGTGTGTGTGTGTGTGTGTGTGTGTGTCTGTGTGTGTGTGTGTGTGTGTGTGTGTGTGTGTGTCTGTGTGTGTGTGTGTCTGTGTGTGTGTGTGTCTGTGTGTGTAGTGCAATATATATAATGTATGTAACAGAATTCTTACTAACTTTTCTGAAAGTACTTTTGGAATATTTCACATCAGTTATAAGAGAAATCTGAGACTTAACCAGAACTATCACATGAAGATTTGAGCAGCAAGATTGTTGCTCCAAAATTCTATTAAAACGGCCAGAAAATCTGTCAGAATGAAAATATCAATATTCAAAAGTACTTACTAATTGATCTTAGTTTTGATGATGACCTGTCAGTTTAGAATTTATACCATGCCTCAGGCATCCAACCCGCCCACAGAGTATTAGGCAGTGCACATGAAATTAAGGGAGATGCTACTCGCCCCTGGGAAGTGTTTGCAAAAACTTCCTCTCCCATTGAGTGAGTCATTGTTGAAGGTTTGTGATTCACAGCATTAGCTCTTTTATTAAAATAAACAAATAGCAAAACAAAAGCATAATGTCCTTCTCCATATCCCTCATTTTTATTATAATGCATCCACTTTGATAAAAGCAAAGACAGGCCAGACGTTAATGTCCCAGATGAAGGAACACATGATGCGAGTGATTTATAGACTATCTGGCTTTCCACAGAAAGAATCTCTCAACTCCATAATTTCTTTTAATGTGAAGGGATGCTTTCTTCTCATTTAGCATGAAAAATTTCCATTGGTGTTTAACTTTCAGCTTCAATGAAAATATCCAAATTCAAAAGTGCTCACTAATTACTCATAGTTTTGATGGTGGTTTAGAATGTGACTCAGAATAATCCATTTTACTCCATGATAGATCAACTTTTCTTAAAGAAATTATTTTTTATTCTGAGTGTTTTTTGAGTTTCTTTTCTCTGCTACCATGCCCTCAAAAAGTTAACCACTCTTCAGGATATTATATCCTGAATAGTACCCTCTTCTATGAGAAAATTTGATTTAAGCACGTCTCTCCTTGACTCTTCACACTTTTCTTATTTTATTTAGCTCTAGTGTTCTCCTTCAATTTGTATTATACGTTTCTTTGATAGAACTCTCAGCTGTGTTTTTTGTAATCTTTTGACTGAAAACAAAAAAATGAATTATACGATGTTGAGCACTTGATTCGTTTCAAATTTAAAAATAAAACTAATAAAAAATAATGTAAAAATATCAACCTTGTAATGCTTGACAGTACATAAATTGCCTTTCTATTCAGTATCATGCTGTTTTAATTATTACAAGTTTAAAATGATAAGAATAGAGAATCATAATTCTCTCTCTCTCCTTTTGTCTATTTTTAGGACATTCCTATTTCATTCTTATTTTAACACTGGCACCAATTTGTCTAGTTTCCAAAAATATACTGTTGGTATTTTTACTAAGATCACATTAAATTTATAGATTAATTTGAGGGAGAACTGACATTCTTATGATGTTGCATTTTCTTTTCCAAGAATGTGTCTTTCCTTATGCTAAAGTCCTCCTCTGTGTTTCTCAGTGGCAGGAACAGTTTTCTACACAGAAGATTTTACTTGTTTCTTGTTGGGTTTTGTATTTTATCTTTTGGTGTTTTATTCTCATACATTGTTATCACCCATATGAGAAACCCATTTATTCCCCATATATCAATTTTGTGCCCAGCCCTGTAACTGTTTTGGCTTATTATTTATAATAGTTTTCCAACTGGTCCTTTTAGATTTTGCAAGGAGGAAATATATATTATTCTCAAGTGGTAATAATTTAAAATTCTGCTTTCCAATTTTTGCTTCTAAATTTATTTCCCATTGTATTCCACAGTATCATTGGCTTATGCCTCTGGAAAATTTTATAATCAAAATGTTCATACCAAGTTTTGTTGCTTTATTATTGATTTTATGGAGAATGTTTCTAATGTTTTCTCAATTAGCATATACGTGTTATTTCTGCATATATAAAACAGGGTCATATGGAAACTATCTTATATTATTATGATTTTTAAAATCAAGAATAGACATTGAATTTTATTAAAAGAATTTCTTTATACGTAGATTTATATGTCTCTTTTCATTTGCTAAGTATGTTGATTTATATTTATAGCTATCCTAATATTTAACCACATTAACATTCCAGGAACAAACTGTACTTGCTTTATTATTTATTAAATAAAGAGCTGAATTCTGCTAGTTATTTTTAAAATGTTTTTATTTTAATATGTTTGAATGTTCTGTGGTTTTCTTTTATGTGTATTTCTTCAACGGGATTTTGGTATCAATGTGATGCACATTAACTTTAAAAGAGGTAGGAAATTTTCTTTTTCTTCTCTATGCTTTGAACAATTGAAGTTTAATTGCAGTTATCTATTACTTGAAGTTTTGTAAGAATTCCCTTGTGAAACCACCTGGGAAATAGCTATTAGACAACCTTATCTCTTGAATGTTAAATCACATGTGCGGTTTTCCAGACCCACTTTCTGGAGTCAGTTTCCAAGGAAAGCATTCATTTTATCCATGTTCTCAAACTAAATTGCAATGACTTGAAAAGATTAGTTGTTTAGAATTCTACTAATTTCTACAATGTCTGTGGTTATTTCTTTATTGTCATTGGTAAGATTAAATAACTATTCTTTTTATTCATGTTATCAATTTTATTCACAACAAAAAGGGCAATAAGCTTTATTTATTGATTCTAACATTTAACTGTTTATGTTTCATCATTTTTTGCTTTTATCTTTACTATTCACTCTTCTCTTACATTTGTTTATCTTTTTTCAGACATTTAAAAGTTGAATGCATGCTGCTTTTGATATATATTGTTTTCCTCTGTGCACTATTTTAGATGTGTTTTTCAGAGGTTTAGAAATATACATATTTTAATTGACATAATTTCCTAAATCATTTCCTATTTTAGTTTGATTTCCTGTTTTAGATAAGAGATGTATAAGAGAAAATTTACATTTCCTGGTAGAAAGATCGTTCACTTTATTAATTTTTACTTTATTGCATTAAGGTCATATTATTTTAACTCTAGAATTGTTTAAGCTGTTGGTTAATACCCAATATAAGGTCAATTTGTGAACATTACTTAGGAATTTGAAAAGAATGTGTATTCTCTCATCTCTTGCACATGCACATACATATTTACATGTACATTTAGTATAGAATATATTAATATATAATGTTCATACTATTGAGAAGTAACTCAAACTTTATACCTACTATGTGTTTCTATTCTCTGTTTTTTCTGTAGATTTAACTCCATTAATGTTGAAACTTTTCTTTTTTGGTGCATAATTGCCTGGTATACCTTTGCCCATTTATTAATTTCTAGGCAATATAAATATGTTTGTGTGAAGAATGTTTTGTTATTATACCACATTGTACTTTGAGGTCCAACCTGAGAATTTATTCTTTTAATAAATAAGTATAGTCCATTTACATTTAGTGTTTTGACATATGTTTTTTTTCCCTTGTCCCTTCAAATTCTATGTTTAGGTTACCTTATTTATTGTTTCTTTTTGTAATTTTTGATATTAATTTCTTTTTTTATACATTTATGATTCTAACTTTATATAAAAAATTTTAATCCTTTTTCTTTGACAATGTCTGTTAACTTCCTGCTATGGACAAGGGCATAATTCAGTGTTTCTACTTCCTTTTCTCTCCCTTTTATTCCCTCATACCCTATTTTGTTGTTTAGCTTTACACATTAAAGTATGCACTTGTAATTTTCTTTATACCATTAAATGGCTTATTCAACTTATATTTATAAAAGATTAGACAATCATCCCATTCATCATAGTTCCCATTATTTTCCTCCTAGCAGAGTTTTAGTTAAGCCATTTCTACATTTCAGAGCATATAGTATTTTCATTACTAGTCTTGTTCTTCACATTTGTCTTTATCCTAGTTGTTCATGTAAATTAATTTAATGTCCACTGTCAGTTCTTTTGTCATAGGTGCCTTGATACTTAAATAAGCTGACATAGAATATTTATATTGCCTATTCCTACTTTGAAGGCTTTATAAACATGCTCTCCTATTTCCAGAGTTAAATGATGCAACAAGGAATAGGGAAACAAGAATAATTTTGTTCCCTTATAGATGACTTGATTTATTTGCTTAGATTCCTAAAATTTTTTCCCTCTATTTAAAGTGCAGTAATATCTACCAGGCTATATTTCAGTATTCATGTATTTGTTAGTTTTTCTTGTGACAGGTGACTTTTTTTTAATCTATAGATTCATATCTTTTATTTTTAGAAAGTTCATATGGTTTTATTTTGGAAAGTTTTGTTTTATCTTAGAAGTTTTATTGTTTTCCTTTGTAGTAAGCAATTCATTTTCTTTTGGGACACTAATTTTGCAAAATGGAATACCATTTGCCTGTCTTTCCTATCATTCACTATTCTCTATTTTTAAAAACACTTTGTCTTCATTTTATCATACATCTACATTTTTTTCCCAATTTTATCCTCCATGTCAGTGACTGTTTTCAACAGGGTCTAATTCATTAATTGCTAAATGTAATAAGGCTTCATTTTTTTGATGGTTTTGAATATGTATGGATCCATGTTTCTGCTTTTCTAGGCTTTCTTCCTGTGCTTTGCCTGTTCATATTTCATTTCCTTCTGAATTCTCACCATAAGTCCCTGAGCTTTTAGAACTATACTTTGTGTTTTTGTTTTTATTAAGGCGGTCACTTTGCCAAACTTGAGAATTCTTCCTTGGAGTTATATCATGTGCGTGTGACTCCTTTTTCAGGCCTGTTGTCTCTGAATCCTGAGGCTTTAATCTAAAGCAGTTCCTCTGAGGTCTCACTGTTCAACCAGGTTTCCAAACTATTGTTGAATTGATGAACTGTTGAACTGTTGATGAACTGTTCACAGAGCGGGCCCTTATTTGATGAATGTGCTCTGCTTCTTTTTCTGAATTTTAAAAGCAAGGGGATCTGTATTCATTTCCCAGGGCTGCCAAGACAAATTACTACAAACTGGTGGCTTAAAACAACAGAATTAAATTGTCTTGTAGTAATTTAGGCCAGAAGTCTGAATCAAGATGTCAGCAGGGTCATGCTTCCTCTGAAAGCTCTTGAGAACACTTCCTTGCCTCTTCCAACCTCCAGTGGCCCCTGGCATTCCTTGGCTTGTGGCAGCATCACTCCAGTCTTAGCCTTTATCTTCATGTGGGTTTTCACATGACCTTCTCGTCCTTACCTTCTCCCCTTCTTTTAAAAGGACAAGTGTCACTGGATTTGGAGCCCACCTTAATCCAGAATAATCTTATCTTGAGATCCTTAATTTAATTACATTTGCAAAAACACTTTTTCCAAATAAGGTCACATTCACAGGTTCTGAGTGAACCTATTGTTTTGAGGGCTGCTATTCAATCAACTACAGGAACTTAACAGATTTCTATTGATCTTTCTAACTTTGGCAAAAATGGTCATTTCTTCATAATTTATGGTTCCAAGTTACAAATATCTCTATGTTTTATCATAACATAAGCATTATTTTTGTTATTTTTATTACTTTTATTGATATGTAACTGACATATAATATTGTATAAATTTGAGTCGTGCAATGTGTTGATTTGATACATTTATATATTGAAAAGTGATTACCACCATAGCATTAACTAATATCTCTATCCCATCATATCATTACCACTTCTTTTTTGTGGTAAGAACATTTAAGATCTACTCTTTCAAGTATATACTGCAGTATGATTAGTTATCATCAACACTGTGCACAGTAGATCCCCAGTTCAATTAATTATTGATAGGTAAGGACTTACTAATGCCATCTTCTTTATTGTTTTCTGGATGTTTAATAGTTCCTTTGTTTCTTTTTTCCTCTCTTGCTGTCTTCCTTTGTGATTTGATAATTTTCCATAGTGATATTCTTTGATTTCCTTCTCTTTATCTTTTGTGTATCTATGTGGATTTTTTTGTATATTTACCATCAGGCTTCCATAAAATGTCTTCTAGAAATAGTCTATGTTAAGCTGATCACTTAACTTTAATTGCATACAAAATTTCTACCTTTTTACTCCCTCTCCCCCACGTTTTATGCTCTTAAAATCACAATTTACATACTTTATATTGTGTATCCATTAAGATTTATTGTAGCTATAGTTATTTTTAATATTTTTGTCCCTTAACTTTTACACTAGGGTTAAGTGATGAACACACTACCATATTACAGTACTGGAATATTCTGAATTTGACCTGTACATACCTTTACCATATGTTTTCATGCATATGTTTTCATGTTACCAATTGGCTTCCTTTCATTTCAGCTTGAAAAGCTCCTTTCAGCATCTTGTGAGGTAGGTCTGATGTGATGAATTCTTTTAGCTTTTGTTTCTCTGGTGAAGTCTTACTTCTTCTTCATTTCTGAAGGACAACTTTGCCAGGTATTCAAGTTTGACTTTTTTTTTTTTTTCAGCACTTTGAACATAACATCCCAGTCTCTCCTGACCAGCAAGGTTACTGCTGAGAAATCCACTGATGGCTTTATGGCAATTCCCTTGTAAGTGACTAACTTATTTTCTCTTGCTGATTCTCTATGTTTAATTTTTGACAGTTTTATTATAACATGTCTTGGGGAAAATCTTTTTGAATTGAATTTGTTCTAGGGGCTTCATGAACTTGGCTGCGAGGGCTGTTGAGGTCCTCAGTGGTGCCTCAGATCCAGGGCTAGGGGCCACGACAGGTGGTGTTGGTGAATTGAGCCGATGTCACATACTTGGCTGTGGGGGCAGGGTGCAGGTGCCTGTGTGGTGGCAAGGGATGGGGCCAGCAGAAGGGGCAGGGCCAACTGGGGGTGTATGAGTAGCTGTGGGAGCCCTAGTCATTGTTGTGACTTTGAGTGACTACAGGAGCTAGCTGCAGGGGCACACGCTGTGATGGGGGCCAGTGATGGGAGTCAGACCAGCAGCATAGAAGTGTGTCTCTATGGGGGGCTAGTTGCTGGCATGTGTTGTAGGGCAGGCCAGTGGCAGGAGTTGGGGCCAGATGCAAGCCCACAGAAGCTGTGGGGGCCTAGGTTGTTGGCATGGACTTGTACAACTGCAAATGCTAGCCACAGCACACATGACAGTGGGGTCAGCTGTTGTCTTGCACATATGGTCACAGGGCTTGGACTCACTGCTGGTGCTGATTCCAGGCTCCAGCATGAGGGCAGGAGAGGGAACAGGAAGGGACTCAGGCAGGTGGTATCTGCAAACATGAAAACCTGTGGGGCAAAAACCTCAGTGGTGAAACCTGCAGGGGCTCTGGGGAGACTATGGTTTCCTCAGTGGTTTCCTTGGTGGTAAAAGCTGCTGGAGTCTTCTGTGGAGCAGTCTGCTCTGGTCCATGATAAGGTCCTTTGTGATGAAAGCTGGTGGTCTCAGAGGATGGTCTGCAGCATCAGCAAGGGTTATGGAGGTCCTCAGTGGGGAAGGCTGGGAACTGAGGTCACTCATGCTACATAGTGGCCGAAACTGGTACTCCCTGCCCTTCTTCCTTGTTCCTAGCCATCTCTAGGCATCTCAGCTTTGGCGGTCTCTGGGTGGGGTGAAAGTGAGCTGGGTCCAGAAAGGCTGGGGTGGCTAGTTGCTCACCTGACTCTCCTTTTCCCAATTAGGGGAACTCTCCTATGTGGGGGAGTTCCCTCTTGGTTCCTTACTTTTTTTTTTTTTTAAAGAATCAATTTTATTTATTTATTTATTTTTGGTTGCATTGGGTCTTCGTTGTTGCGCACTGGCTTTCTCTAGTTGCGGTGAGTGGGGGCTACTCTTTGTTGTGGTACAGGGGCTTCTCATTGCGGTGGTTTCTCTTGTTGCAGAGCATGGGCTCTAGGCGTGCAGGCTTCAGTAGTTGTGGCACGCGGGCTCAGTACTTGTGGCTCATGGGCTTAGTTGCTCAGTGGCATGTGGGATCTTCCCGGACCAGGGCTTGAACCCATGTGCCCTGCATTGGCAGGCAGATTCTTAACCACTGTGCCACCAGGGAAGTCCCTGCCTCTTGGTTCTGAGCAGTGCTGGCCTGGGGGCTGGGATAATGCAGGCAAATTAAAACTGTTCTTCCTACTCTTTTGGGCAGTTTTTGGAGTTTCTGCTCTACTATGTTCCTGAAGTTTCTTATATGGAATCCTGAGGTCTCCAAGAGCTATTTCATTCATGGATAACTGTCTAATTGTTGTTCTTTGTGGGAGGACGGAGGCCAGGGTCTCCTACTCCACCACCTTGGTGACATGACTCCCTCTCTTATTATTTTTTGTTGATTTTGGGGTGGTATGCAAAAAAGAGGGAAACTTGTGTCTTTATGCCACTATTTTAAAATTCCTAGTCTCCATTTCATTTAACATGTAGTTTAAATTTACAGAGGTAATATAATCAATCAAATAAACATACTTTAACTTTTTGCATGCAAATTTGTTTCCACCTGCAACCTTAATTTATATTCCCTTTTTATTAAGAATGAATAAACGTGAAGAGGATATGTCACCACCACTTTACTGTAACCTTCCCTCCACAGGGGTATTGCCCCATTTTTTCCCCTGGCATTTTCATCCTCTCTACTTATCCTCTCTACATGTCAAATAGTACACTATTAATATATTACCTTGTCCATTTCATCTTAAATAACCTTCTCTGAAACACAGGCACTACTCCAATTACCACCCTTACTTTCCCCTATACTCCATAACCAAATTTCTTAAATACATTTTTTCATACTCACTAGCCACATTTTCTAACTTTGTTTCCTGATGGTCTCTCACCTTCCATTCTCAATTTTCCATCTAACTGCTCTAACCAAGGCTATGATAATCCTTTAAGTTGATAACGCCAGTGGATGCTTTTTGGTCCTCATTTTACATGGCCTCGTATCACAGTTAACATTATCAATGCTACCATCTCTCAAAAATCATATTATTCTCTTGGTTCTTGTATTAATTATATATTGTGTGTAATAACTCATCCCCAAACTTAGTGACTTATACCAACAAATACTTATCATCTCAGTTTCTGTGGGTTAGGAAATCAGCAGTGGCAGAGATGGTGGTCCTGGCTGAGGACCTCTCCTGGGGTTGCAGTCAGGAGGTTGGCTGGGGATACAGTCATCTGAAGGCTTAATTGGGGATGGATGATTGACTTGCATGGTTATTGGATGGAGGTACTTGCATGGCTGTTTGATGAAGGCTGCAGTTCCTTACTCTGCAGATTCCTCCTAACATGGCAGCTTGCTGCCCTCAGAGTGACCCAAAAAGCCACAGTACCTATTGACTAGTCCAGTCATTCTCATCATTAGAAGTGAATCCCTTAGTCCAGCCACACTTAAGAGGAGAGGAATTAGAGTCTACTTCTTGAAGAAAGGAGCATCAAATAACTTGAGGACTTATTTTAAAACCACTGCAGCCCTCTAATCACAACATTCTAAGGTCCCTTTTGTGCATCCTCCTTTCCATTAAGCACATTTTCTTCACTTCTCCTCTACTCACCAATGGAGTGTTGGTGCACCTCAGAGATTGGCTCCAGTTGCTCTGTGGCTATCTATTCATTCCACAGATACTATCCTGGTGTTATGATATGTAGATATCTAAACTTAGGAAAACACAACTTATCCTCATAATTTAGATTTGTGTATCTAAAATGAGAAGCCCAGGCTAACAGTATTCTCACAGTGATTCTCATCCAGGGGCACCAGGTTGGGGTAGCCAGGAAGAGTTGGGGGAATATAAGATTTTTGATTTAACAGAAGGGACATGCATAGTTATAAAACATACATTCCCCATTTATTTACTTTTATTTGTTCGTAATCACAATATTTATTCTAATCAGAAATTTCAAAGCATTATAAGAGACCAGTAGGTTTTACTTTTTAAGTTTTGTTGTCTGTTTTTCAAAATGAGACATGGTCTAGAGCAGTTTGGAAAGGACTGACTTAAGGAACGCTGCTTGCCAAGGCTAATTGCTTTTTGAGAACACTACACATTATGTAAGCAGCAATATTTTGAAGGAAGTAATAACTAAATATTATTCATATTTCTATTTTTTGCTTAAATAAAATGAGTAGAGCTTAATAAATTTAGCCTTTAGAATGGAACAGGAAATGCCTGAAGAATACAAATTGTCTAACAGTAGAGAAAAGGGTAGTTAGCAATTATTGTTTAAACCTTTGCCTCCCTGCTCCAATATTCTAATGCTGAGGCATCTGGTAAATTTAACCTTTTCCCCTCAGGTAATATTTTGCCTTGATATGTTGGACTCCTGAAACTTTGTGAAAAGATCACTATCCATTTATCTCTTTTCAATGAATTTTCTAAGAACACAAGTTTTAAATTTATTCTCCAAACCAGCCCTGGGTCATCAGTTCTCTCAGTTTTATACTTCTAAGCTGATGTATTCATCACTCAAACCATAGGCTCCATATTTCCTATCTGAACATTTCTTTGTTTTCTAAGTGGATTTATTTTCTTCTGACACAAATACCAAGACAAAAATGTTGACTCTGTGCGCTGATGGTTATTTTTAACTTTCTCCAGTTAAAAGAAACAGTCAAGATATATGCCAAAGTAGCTCTAGCAAAAAACCAAACTTTCCTTTAGCCAGCTTAGTAATATATGTTTAATGCATTTTCTTTCCATGTGTAAGATCCACCATGGGACTCTTAGCACTTTTATTTTCTTCCAGGGGTAGCATAAAAATGGCAAGAGGTTACTGCAGGGCAGATTTTTTGGAGAATAATTTGAATTAGCATAAAGTTAATATTTCCTAAATGGCTATTTTAGAAACTAGATCATTAACCTTTAAGAAAGACAAAAAAAGAAATATACTGGAACTTTGTTCTAGTATTCCTGGCTTCCAAAAGAACCTGGAATAAGTAGCATATCTCTTGGAGCAACTAAAAACAGTACTATTCATCAGAAACTAATAAAACTTCAGAGTAAAACACTCCTGCCTATAAGGTAACCTCATTCAATAAAATGTATTAAAAAGTATTATCTAGAGTTATGAAATAAAATGACATGAAAAGTTAAAGATACAGATCTTCCTTGACTTATGCTGGAGTTACTTCCCAATTATCGTAACTTGAAAATACTGTATGCCAAAATTGCATTTAATACGCTAACCAACTAAACATCATAGCTTAGCCTAGCCTACCTTAAATGTGCTCATAACACTTACATCAGCCTACAGTTGGGCAAAATCATCTAATACAAAGCCCATTTCATAATAAAGTATTGAATAACTCATGTAACATTTTGAATACTGCACTGCAGGCTTCCCCAACCCCTGGGCCGTGGACCGGTCCACGGCCTGTTAGGAACCGGGCCGCACAGCAGGAGGTAAGCGGCGGGCTAGCGAGCAAAGCTTCACCTGCCGCTCCCCATTGCTCACATTACTGCCCGAACCATCCCCCCACCCCCATCTTCCATGAAACCAGAAAGGTGCCAGAAAGGTTGGGGACCGCTGCTGTATTGAAAGTAAAAAACAGAATGGTTGTCTGGGTACAGGATGGTTGTTAAGTGTATGGGTTGTTTATCCTTGTGGTTGTGTGTCTGCAGCTGCCCAGCATGACAAGAGGGTATCTTACCGCATATCACTAGCCAGGGAAAGAGCAAAATTTGAAATTCGAAGTATGGTTTCTACTGAATGCATATTGCTTTTGCCCCATTGTAAAGTCGAAAAATCCTAAGTTGAACCGTCACCAGACAGGGACCATGTGTATATATTTTTCAAGTTAAATTAGAAGATTTCTTTTAGAAGGAATTGTGGAGTCTAATAAAAGGGATAGAATTTAAAGGGAAAATTTAATACTTAGGTGATTCATGATTTTATAGAAGAATGATAAAAACTTCTAAAATTAAAATTTTCCTCCATAAAATAATCATACAGAAGAAACGTAAATCATATGGACCCTTCTAAACATGAACTAAATAACCTGCTTTTCAATTGAACTCAGATTCATGTGTATCAGTGAGAAGGCTGCATCACTGCTATGTTAGCAAATAACTCATGTGAGTTGAAATGGCAAGGGTTACGGAGGGGGTAGGAAATATACAGGCCATCCTTTGGAATCTGGGGTGTTGACTCAGAGTTAAGGATTAGCTTAACCGAGAGGGAATTGGCCTCTTGCAGAATATTTGGGAACTGAAATCTACTGCACTGAAGCCAGCTGTAGACTTCAGTGCTAAGACAATCCATTCTAGTAAGTGCTGAGGTGATGGATCTGGTCTGGTACAGCCACTGGTATAGCACATCACACAGCTGCAGGCTCAAATCTTGGACTTCACTCTTGATCAAGCTGGTGGAAGTGATTGTGCTTCCTCCAATATGAAGCTTATATAAGCTCCCAGCCCAGAACACTGGATCTCTCTTCCAGAAGCCAAATTCTTGTCCCATTATTTCACTATGTGCAGCCTTAGAGTATGACAGGCAACAGGGAAATGATGTAACTGTTGTGCTCCAGTCTCTTTATTTTCCCCAGTAACACTCTTTCAGGTCTCATGTGCCTGTTTGTTACTTAATCTTCCCTCTTTGATTAATAGCCAGTTTGGATAAGTAAGACGCTGTGCTTGTGCTGCGCATTCCTCAGAAATTATACCCATTATGCATACATCGCAAATGAAATTAGAATATGTCAACATATAAGATATTACTAAGATGTTGCAATGCTTACCGCTTACTGTCATATTTTCATTACTAGTTTTTAAACTCTTAGAACAAAGAACTGTTTTATTCATTGAATGTAGTTATTCACTGTTACATTATGTCACCACACAAGCTATTGTGGTGGACAGACTCCAAGACAGCCCCCAGTTTTCCCTGCTTTCTGTTGTTCATGCTTCTGTACCATCCCCTCCCTTTGAGTGTGGGTGGTATCTGTGATTCGTGGCTAACCAACAGAATATGATACAGACCATGCGATGTCATTTTCATGATTATGTTGCCTAAGATAGTGCCTTCCGTCTTGCTAGCAGACCCTTTCTATTGGCTTTTGCTGGCTTTGATGGAGTGAGCTGCCAAACAGAGAAGCCCAAGTGGCAGAGAACTGAGGGGGTTCTAGGTGACAGCAAGGAAAGAGCTGAGGTCTTCAACTGGACTGAATCCTGCCAAAGAACACTGAAGCTTAGAAATGAGCCCTTCCTCACCTGGGCTTCAGATGAGACCCCAGCCCGCATGGGGATGGCATTTGGATCGCAGCTTTGTGAGAGAAGCTGAAGCAAAGGACACATGCAAGCCATGCCTAGATCACTGGCCCACAAAAACTACGGAAATTTATTACGCAGCAATAGAGAATTAATACAGCTATACGTATTTAGTCACACTAAGCTCCATCTACTGTGTTTGTTTTATGAAATGACTGATTTATATTGATACCAACTTTTTAACTTAATGGATGCAAATTAATAGTCAAACAAGAATATGTTATTCAACGTCAGACATGAAGACTTTTTCATTCATTTAACCTCAAAGAGCAAAGAATAGGAGTTAAGCCCTTTGTTAGAAAATCAAATGAGTTTTCTAATATTAGCACTGAGTCTGGTTCTTCTTACCATACTAGAGGAACAGTTAGAAATCAACAAAGAGAGTTCTAAATAGCCTATATTCAAGCACTACCTCTCAATTTAAACTTGTCTTGACATTGAACAATCTTCTTCCCATTAAAATAAGTACATAAATGCATAAAACACACATTCAAAGGTCCCTCTTCTCTATCCAGGGGGACAAACTCAGAAGAGGGAGTCCTTGGTTTTGCCTGCACATAGATTATGGAGAGGGAAAAAATTTCCAGCTGGTGGAGAGCAGTCAGAGGGTAGCAGAAGCAGGAGTTACACTAATTAGAATCAGCAGACTTATCCACGCCTAGTCCAAATTGGAAAAAGAACAAATAATATCTGTAGAACAAATAATATCTAGTATATACAAACATTGATATCCTCCTTCCCCATCCCTTCATCTATCTATATTATCTTTGACTCTCCTTGAAAATTATTATAATTTCATATGGTTAAATAACTTTATCATATCATATAATAGCATATTACTAAATAACTTTAAAAAATAAAGAAATGAAACAATCTATGCAGTAATACATACATTTGGGATGAGACATTTATGCTTTCTGGAACTCTAAATCAGTATTGACATTCTTGGTTCTTAATTTTCACTCTGCAAGTTTTATGCATTAACTACTTTATCTTTGTTGCCTCCCAAATTATTTATCCTCGATAAATTAAGGAGACAATATCCATGCTCATCCCAGATCTCTTAAGACAACTTTTATTATTTCTGTGTCTCTTTCCCCTGAGTACCTTGTGCTGGTCTCTTCCCAAAACTTCCCTTGCATTGCTGGAATTACATTACTCAAATTCAGAAAGAACAGAGTGTCGGGCAGTTTACACCCCTGTAGAAGATGACTGACTGATCAGAGTGTGTAAAAGCCCAGCTCTGCCACACCTACTGGAGATAAACTCGTAGGTGCAGTGTACCCACCTAAATCAATCTACTCGGCTGAATCCATCAGGCTGAGCTTGGGACGCCGCCTGAAGTTTTACCCTGTACCATTCCTCGGCTTCTTCTGCTTCCCTCTCCTGCTTCTTCCCCTCCTTTTGTGGTTTTTCCTGGGACTCCGCCCTTAATAAATTACTACTTGTAGACAAACATACATCTCAGTCTCTGCTCCCAGGGAACTTGGGCTAGGACACAAAAGGTGACTAGAATTTTCTCCTTTGTCAGAGTCTGTCCCATGTCTCCGGATTTGGATATGGAGTGCTGTAGGGTCAGTGGAAGAACTGCATTTCTACCACGTTAGAATGTAAGCTCTGTAACAGCAGAGACTTTGTCCCTTTTGTCATCACATCACTAGGGGCTACCACAAGGCCTGGTGCATAGAAGATGCTAAATAGATCTTTATTTAATGCCCGAAAGGCTATACAATGGAAACCTGACTAGTTAAAATAGTAAACTGATAAGTGAAAAGGCAAACTAATATGTAATATAGAAAAAAAGGGCACGATGGCATTTCCTCTATGTTAATAATCTAATGCTGTGTAACACATTACCCTGAAACATGGCAGCATAAAACAATAATAATCTTTTATCACTTCTCACGGTCCTGTGCTCAGGAACTTAGAATACAACAGGAATGGCTTGTCTGTCTGAAGCTTCAGTGAGAAAACTCAAAGGCTTGGGGCTGTTATTATCTGAAGTCTTCCTCATTCACAGGTCTGACGGTTGACGTGGGGTATCAGCTGAGGACCTGGCAGGGGCTGCCAACGTGAGCGATCACACATGGCCTCTACATGCGGCTGGGGCTTCTTCAAAGTATAGTGTCTGCATCCCAAGGGCAAATATCACAAGGGAGAGAGGGAGCGAGAGAGAGAGAAAGAGAAAGAGAGAAACAGAGAGAGAGGCCGAGACTGCTGATGGAAGCTATACTGCCTTTAAGACTTCGTCTCCAAAATCCCACATCATCACTTCTGCCACATTGGTTGAGACAGTTATGAGTTCCACCCAGGCTCCAGGGAGGTAAGAGACACCACCTCTTAATGAACCATGTTAATGTTTGAGGGTGTGGAGTGAGATACAAATTGGTGAAGCCATTTTTGGAGCAAAAAGATCTGCCACATTCCCTTTAGCTTTATGTTAACTTTATTTTATTTCATTTTATTTTAGCAAATATATAAAAGAGAAAGAAAACAGGCTTGTAAGTCAGGCAGGAGATTGATGTCTCTCTCTAGAATTACTAGTTTACTCAGGCAATTTCATTAACCTAGGGCTCTGCTTTTGAAAAATGCTCCTTCTCTATCAGTGATAAAATGACTCTTTTAATCTAACATTTTTCAATATTATTCATAGTTGTTATATAGTGGTTAATTCTCAAGGTTAAAATTATTGTGGTCTCAAACTTTTTATGGATTCTGGAAATATGTGTAAGAAATTTTCTTAAAGAGGGATAAGATTTTTTTCCAGATAATCTTCAAATTATGCTACATGAAAAGCTGCAAAATATATATGTTGATTTAAGAGTAAGGGTTCTGAAATCAGCTTGCTTGGATTCAAACCTCAGCTCTTTCACTTGTATAAATTAGACCAGGGGTCCCCAACCCCTGGGTTGCAGACAGGCACCGGTCCATGGTCTGTTAGGAACCAGGCCGCACAGCAGGAGGTGAGCGGCGGGCGAGTGAGTGAAGCTTCTTCATCTGCCGCTCCCCATTGCTCCCCGTCGCTCCCTGTCGCTCACATCACCACCTGAACCACCCCCCCCATCGCTCGCAGTACCGCCTGAACAATTCCTCCCCACCCCATCCATGGAAAAACTGTCTTCCACGAAACCAGGCCCTGAGGCCAAAAAGGTTGGGGATCACTGAATTAGACAACTCACTTTACATTTCTGTGTCCTCGTGCACTGATCTGTAAAATTGGCATAATGATATCTATTTTATGAAGTTGCTGTTAAGAGTAAATAAGTTAAAAAACATTGTCATTCCCATAATGAAATTCAATGTATACTATCACAGTTATTATTTTCATTAAACAATTCAGTTGTGTATGCACCTCTGTACTGGTGAAGACAGGTAGGTGACCTTTACAAAAGAAAATGTAACATGACCACTAAGTTTATATATAGCACAAAACAGCAGCATAAGTAGTGATAGCAGTTGGTTGGGTTGAATTGTGGCCACCCTAAAAGATATGGCTGTGTCCTAACCCCTGGAAACTGTGAATGTGAGCTTATTGAAGGGTCTTCGCAGATGTAATTAAGTATTTTGACACGAGGTCATCTGGATTATTTGGGTGGGCCCCAAGTTCAGTGACAAGTGTCCTGATAAGAGACAGAGAAAAGAAGACACAGAGGAAAAGACCACGTGAAGACAGTGGCAGGGATTGGAGCTCTTCCGCTAGAAGCTAACAAAAGCCTGGAGTCACCAGAAGCTGGAAGATGCATGATAGGATTTGCCCCTATGAGTCTTTGGAAGGGAGAATTGCCTTGCCCACACCTTGATTCTGGGCTTCTGTTTTCCCAAACTGTAAGAGGATAAATGTTTGTTGATGTAAGCCACGAAGTGTGTGGTGATTTTTTAACAGCTACCATAGAAACTCATTACAGTACTAGATCTGGGGGTTCCTCCTTTTCGTCCACAGGGTATGTTACTCTTTGCTCTCTGTTTTCTTGCCCAAGTTAAAACTGAAGGCAGGCAACAGCTGACATTCAATTTCACAGATGAGTAGCTGTATCTGCTAAATGGTTTTGATTAAAATGCCCCGTGTGGCTATCACTGCACCCAATTTAAAAACTAGAAGTTGGAGTGTTTGTTGGGCCCACATCACGGCCTCCAAACTGTTCTTGGCTCGGGAGGTCCAATAAAAGGTAATGAGGAGGCCTATGGCAGTCAGGGATGCTGGTCGCCATGAATATGATCTACTTAAGATGTTTTAATACCCCTAGAGAAATTCTGCTTTTATTAAAAAAAATTTTTATTTCCCCATAAGAAAGCCAAACATTTGGAAATATGTTTCTAAACTGTTCTTGATCATTCTCTCCTTCCCCAAATAAACTGTTCTGCTAACAATATGACTGTTTTAGTTTGAAATTGGCTATCAATGTTGCTAGAAAATGTGTTTCAGTAGCCCAGTTGAATGGATGTTATGGATTCGATTTTTTTAACTCATTGTCATTCAAATTAATATTCTTAATACATGTATATTACTCTCTGGATGTTCAAATTTAGAAGAAAAGTCAATGTATGTCTCTTTTGCACTTACGCAACCTGGAGTTGAATCTACCTAGGTGCATTATTTACGTTATTTGTAGAGTTAGGAACTCTGTTTCCCACAGCCTTGATCAATTTGCCTTTATATAAACATAAGGTTAGGAAGTCACCGTGAGTGCAGGAAGCCCCTCTGTAAAAACAAATGCTACAGCATTACAGTCGTTTCCTTATGCCACCTTGCATCTTAAAAGCTACTCTCTGGAACAGGCTCTAGAGGAGCAAAGTTTCAAACCTTGTTCTTGACCAACTTTAAGCGTGGAAAGTGTCCATATGCAATCCTGTGAAAGCATTCTAAATCACACTTAGAAATAAATATGCTGCCATGAAATTCTCAGGGTTGCTTTCACTTCATTATCATACATAGTAAGCTAATGCTTGATCTGTTCTCTTTATATCCATATTTTGTGTGCTTTATGAACAATAAAGAGTGGAAATATTTTCTGCAATAATTACAGTACAAGGACACATCATGTGTTTCAATAAATATTTGTTAAATAAATGATTAAAAAAAAACCCAGGTGTCCACAGTGCACTTTAGAATAATTTAAAATAAAGATGTGAATATGAATTTTAGTTTTTTGGCATAAAATATGAAGTTGGCAGAAAAGTTAAGGTACAATGTTTATACAGAACAGATTTTTTAATTGTTGCAACATCACCTAAAAGCATAATTTGAGATGGTGTGGATAAGCTTATGTTTTTTTTTTCTTTCTTTCCATTTTTATTCACATTTTTACATTTTCTATAATAATTGTCATTAGTGAAGAAAAACTTCTTTTGTTTTTAAATCAGGATTCATTCTGTAATTCAATTAGATTAGATATTAAAATAGTACAAAACTTTACAAAGTAAAGAATGAGCATAACACCTTTTTCAATAATACTAAAGTTTTATGTTAATCTCTTAGACTTTGCAAATTAATATACTCTCACCTTTGTTTTTTACTCAAAGGATTAACTTCTATTAAAACCACAGTCACACTGCTGACTTAAGAACATTATTAGAAAAAATACCTATTTTCCATGTTACATGGAAACTTAACATTCAAATTCAATATTTAAATTTAATCAGTATGCAATTTCAACAGAGGGCCTTCAAGATCTAAGCATGAATGTTTGTATTAAGAATTCTTTCCAAACGACACAGAAATGTGTCTAGGCCAGTAAGTTGTGACTGCTCTATGACTGTATACGCTGTGGTTACAACTCTAAGAGTAATATTGATCAAAGCGGTTTAACCTCAGATTGTAAGGAAAGGTGAATCACCCAGGAAACACTAAACACGAAAAGAAATCACTCTTACAGAAGAATTCCATTTCCCTTCTGTGGTGATGGATGTATGGGGTATTCTTAACCTGGTGTCACAAAATATTTGTGTTAGGCAACTTTACTCTTGCTCTGGGAATCTATGGTCAACAAACAAATTCCTGGCTTTGAGCAGATTCCTCATGAAGATTGTCTGCACGGCACTAATGCACTTGCCAGATGATGTGACCAATTCCATTCCCTTGGAAATGTACAGTTCTAAAAGTCTGCGAATAAATCTTATTCAGATAGTTCTTGCCAGTTTCACAACACAGAGATTAAACAAGCTTTATATCAGATTGTAAACTGAGGTAATGTTTTCTCCAAGCCACCTTTCAGCTTCTTTGTCACCCACAGCCATTTCCTGTTCCTAAATGCTAGGTTCTAGAACACTCAGGAAAATGAGGAAATTATTAGGTTTTCTTCAACGTTGTTATTAGATAGTATGAACTCTCCAGCAAGATTTTATTCTATATTATGAACTAAAGGTTCTATGTAAAATCATGTGGAAAACATAATTTGGCTTAAGGAATTCACTTCTTTGTTTTTTTAATAAAAGAAATCTGCATTGCAAAAGTGTATATAGTGTAACAATTCAAAATATGTAACAATTAGTGTAACAATTAGTGTAACAATTCAAAACATGAATATTAGTATTATTGAGAACAACGAATTTAATGAGTTATGTTCTACGGGCAGAAGAGTATTATGAATGAGCATCAGGGCTCTGGAGATGAACTATGTTTAAATTCCATCCTAGAATCTATATGACCTAGAACAAATTCCTTACCTTCTCTGTGTTTATGTTTCCTTCTGGAGATAATAATATTATTTGCCACATACACTTACGAGTACTGCACATATAAAGTACTTAGAATAATTTCCAGGACATAGTAAATACTCAACACTTGCCTATTAACTAGTCGACATGTAATTTTGGGATTTATCCAGAAGTATACTACTCTACAGAAGAAAAATGATGAAACCTACTAGAGAATTTACAAATGTAATTTTAGTTATGTTTTTCAACTTATATTCTACTACATCGATGACTGTTCACTTAACAAGTCTAGCAAAATCCCAAAATAATAAATCAAAATTGTCTTTCTACAAGATGCCAGATTGACCATAAATTTACTTGAAATGTTCTGTTTTTAATTATTTTTCCAACTTTAGCCACACTTTACGATATGGAATTTCTAATAAGCCAGTATCATGAGAGTTGTCTAAGTTCCTGGACTTTTTTGATAGTATTTCTGTTATTGAATTTTGAAGTGGGAGTGGGACAGAGGGTTTGTCTCTCCTCTCACCTTTCATCTTGGAATCAGATTACACAGTTTGTATATCCATCTTAAAATCTTTTAAAAACAAAAATCCTTTTGTCAAGTCGTGTGCGCCCCAGTTCTTTACCATTCTAAACCTGCTATGGCTGCCTGGAACGGTTTATCATGAAAAGAAAAGAAATGCTTTCGGCATACCAAAAAAAAAAAAAAAAGAGACGAAAAATCCTGAGCTCACAAAACAGGCTGTTGTAGAACTCGAGCTTAAGGAGGCACTGCTATTAGGTATATTTCATAATATGAAAAGACAGGCCGATTTGGGCCCCCTCGCCTGGTGGGATCAATCCTGTCAGAGCCATTTATTGGCAATCCCCTGTGATTTCTGTATCCCACAACCTTTTTGCATGAAAATGAACCATAAAGGCCATCAAAACACCTGCTTTACTGACAAGACCAATTAATGCTTTGATTTATCCCTCAGAGTGTGAGCTAGTCTGCTGCTACAAGGGCCTTGGGTTGGCATATCATTCATCAGACTTTGAAGGTCTTCTTTTCTATGTCCCGGAGTTTCAGCTGTGAATGTCTTTTGTATATGCTAGAAAGTTCTGTTAACCCCAGAACACTGAGCACAGCTGGAAGCCAATGTTTTTTAATCAATAACTGTTCAGGTATCTTAAGTTATTAAGTGACTGAATGATTGGACTAATTTGAAAGGCCTTCAGGAGACTTAGAAGGGCATGTTTAGCACCTATTGTTAAATAAGAAAGAACCCAGAAAAAGAAAACAGCTTTCTATAGTTTACTACAAATTCATTCCTTTTGTATTCTTCCAAAGTCAATATTTGTCATTTTTACTTGTATTATAAGCAGGCAGGCTTGAGAGCAATGTGCACATTGCTGAAGCAGGACCTGGTCCTCTCTCTGCTTCTGGACATACGGCAATGACAATCCCCTTCAGCCTATTCATCCTTTCTTAAGGAAAGGGAACACATCCACGATGCCATTAAACGGGGGCAGCATATTGATATAATAGGATACAGTTGCAGGATTCAGTAAGATGAGCTAATCTTGAAAAAAAAATCAATAAATGTGCCTGAATTCAGAAGACATCACCTGGCAAGATGCCTCTTTCTACTGTCATACTTCAAAGAGCAAATCTATTTTGTCTTTCCTAACTGAAATGTTTATAGGCATTTCTTTTCGTAAGACTTGGGAAGCACTCTTTCTTCCCATTTAACTCCAGAATCTTTCAAGTCTTTTTTTAGGAATTTGGTACTTGAGGCCATATCACTTCAGATTAAATAAGTTTGAAAGATTATTTCATGAATGCTCCACAAATCTGAACGTTTTATTTGCTTTAAAAGATGACCTTCCATACAATGATGGTACAAAATGATATAGTCATTAGAAAGACGGCTATGGTGGAAGACTGTTTTCCACTGGGAAACAACAGAAAGCTATAGGAGGAGAAAGATGTTTTAAACTTTATTAAATTTATGCATATCTAAAGGGACACACTTCAGGGTGCTGGTAATGCAAAGTGGTCAGCTTCGACATAACAGTGATAAAACCATTTGTTGATATGCCTCTCTATTCCAAGAATGCACACAAAATACCCATTAAGGTATGATACAACTGAGGATGAAACTTCAGTGATTTGCTACAACTAAGTGGCAAACCAGGATTCCAAAGCCAGTCAAGGTCCAAAGCCATTTTTTGTCCCCATCATACCCCACAGCAATGAATAGTTTAAAAGGCAAAGACATCAGGAGTTTCTACATGTGCCTTTGGAGAAGTCAAGTAATTAAAGTTCAGAGACCGCCTGTAATTTTCAGCCTTTAGAAAGTGCTAGTGCTGAGAGCTTCAAAACCTACTGCAGCTGTTCCTATTCCCACAAACGTGTGTTTCTGCTGAGAATTGGACTCGACTCCAAGGACATGCATAGGTAAAAAGCCCAAGGTCTGGGTACAGTCTTAGCTTCAAGTCAGTCCAAAGGCCTGAGGGGACATCCAATTTGCGCTGTATTTGTGTTTAGTCAAAACGACCTGGTTTAAAGTACCCTGCAGCTTCCTAGCAGGATGTACTTTGTGAGGACTAATAAGTCAAAAAAATAAGAACAAAAAAAAGCTTTCCTTCTTTTTTGCTTTGTTTCAAATCAAATTATCAGCAAGCAACAGAGTTTTGCTACAAAATCATTTGTGGGATTTCTTTGTAGATAAGTCAAAGAGAAATACTTGTAATCAAAAGTGGAAGACTGGCTAAATTTATGAATCTCTTTGCATCTGAAAGCCTGAAGACATTTTTTTGATAGAAAAGAAACTAGAGTTAATCAAAACCTGGTGAAATTAGTGAAACCAAAGTATTAGCATTGGCAGATCAGTTGAGATGAAAGCCAAACCAAGTTTCTCTGAGAAAAGGAGGATGTTATCTATAGTTGTTAGGAGCTTGAAATCAAATATGAGACTGGGTGTGATTCCCAGCTACGCTCCTAGTATTTATAAGACCTTCACCTAGTTACTGAATCACTCTGATCCTCAACCACCTTACCCGTAAACAGGGATCCACTTTGAATAGGTAATTTTAGTTGATGTAAGGTACCTGTCTCATGGGAAACATTTAGCAAAATTTAGCTATTGTTGTTACAAATTAATACTTAGCGAGTAATGTAAAAGATTTTAAACACACTTTTAAAGATGAAGAAGCCAGGACAACGTTTGGGAATAACAAGAGAGAAATAAAGAGACCTAGTTTACTCCAAACCTCTCTGTGAGAATGCTTTTTCTAAGATCATTTAACCTCCCAGTTAAGATACAAATGAGGAACAATGATGCTTTGTCATGAACACATTTTCATGCCCAATAATGCCATTCATCACTAATAGGCTGGTGAGCATAATTTAATAATTACTTATTTACAATTAAATGAAGTGTACAACACTATGCTATATTATCAAGGAGAGTTAATGTCATTGGATTCATGGATTAAAAATCAGAAGATTTGGGTTCTGCTAATATTTATTTTTTGCCTCTAACTACTAGCCTTGAAAGTGTACTTTCTTTATAATTTACAAATTGATCACTTTATTTTCTATCATAGACATGCAATGGAAATTAAATTTAATGTGTACAAATCTCTGAAGAAAATCTAATAATATATTTTACCCTTTTTTATATGAAGTGTATTTTTATTGAAAAGGCAATGCAATTTTCACTAATGTGTATTTGGAAGACAAGGGAATTAGACAAGAACAAACAATGCACCAAATTAATATTTTGGTGTATTTCCTTCCAGTTGTTTCCAGAATAAGTGGTTGTTTGTTTATGTAATTGTATTCAATTACATGTTTTGTTTATACAAGAGGATAATGCTGAAAATATCCCATACAATATTATTCACACAACTCTCTTCCCTGTGTTTGACACACATTTGCACCCCAGGGAAGCAGCATGGCACTGATAAAGGTTTATAGAAAAGTACTACATGAAAGGTAATTTAGTTCACCCCTTTGACTCTTTAAGAAGCCATACTGGACTAGCTGTCATCAACAAATGAGTCAGCAAATTTTTTCATTCCATAATCATTTGAAAATCTTACTTTAGAAATGCAATCTTTGCTATAGAGAATTCAAAAACAGTTTTAATGGTTTATGCCTTCAAAAAAAAACTTTATTTCTAGGAGAAGTGAGAGCTATTGCTTTATTGTATGTACTAGGTTTTTAAATATTTTGAAATTATTATCCTAATTATTATTGTTTGGACTGAATGAGGCAACAGGGTTACAAGGCTCATACATGGTTAAACCTTTATTTAGAATTTTACTACAGTGGTCTTTCTAGTACATGAAATAGACTGGGTTCAAGACAACAGCTTCTTAATACACACTGTGGGTTAGAATCCTGGCTCTGTCAGGATGTGTGACCACGGGCATATTTCATGCCTCAGTTTATCTGACTGAGGTGGAGAAAAAGATACTATTAAAACACAAAAGATACTAAAGCAAAAAAATAAAATTATTATGCCTCAGTAATTTCCTAAAATATTAAAAGTTATAAAAAAATTGAACTCTGTGTGTGTTTCTTTGTTTTGCTTTGGGGGAATATTCCTTGGGCAAAGATGCTTTGTAAAGGGATCCACCGCATCACGTAGCATTTTCATCCTGACTGGATGCAATTGTGAGTTGCCTTAAACTAGAAGCAGGATCCCAAACACCACCAGTGCCTCCAAGTAGTGGGAAATTTAAGAATTAACTTTGACATGAACAAACAAACCAATTAATGTGACTGATTAGAAGGAAGAATTGCCTTTTCGGCCACAAACATTAATAGGATGTATAACAAGAAAAATAAAAATACAATAAAACCATCTGCATCTTCTAGAGCAGGATTTGGTAAACTTTTTCTGTAAAGGGCCAGGTAGTAAATGGTATATGCTTTGTGGGTCATATTATCTTTGCTGCAATTATGCAACTTTAACATTGTGTGAAAGCAACCACAGACGATGCATAAACGAATGGATGGATGGTGCTGTGATACAATAAATTATATTTACGAAAACAGGCAGTGGTCTGGATATGGGTGCATTGATAGTTTTCTGACCCCTGCTCTCGAGAACAGTTACTTTCCCTGATGCTAAACAAGCTCCATGTGTACGAAATCCAACTAACGTACCCAACTTTAGAAAGCTAGACTAATTTATCTCGCTGAATAACAGAGCCCAAAACAATTGTGTAACCCTGGGACCACTGATATTTACCAAAGGCTTTTCTATCTAATCCATCACCCTCTCTGTTAGATCCCTTAAAGATCTCTCCATCACCCTGATTCGTTACCATTACATTTCACCTGGATAACATGTAACATTGACCTCCACTGGCTTATCCATACCTATGTTGTCCTCTTAAAATCCATTCTCCACTAGGTAGTCACCAAGCCTTTCAAAACTATCAGCTGCTCAACATAATTCAAAGCCTTGCAATTTCTCTTAGCATAAAAGCAATACCCTTAACCTCACCCAAGAGACTCTACACGGTCTATGCTTAATCACCTCTTTGGCTTGACTTTTGCTTTTTTTTTTTTTTCCTGCTCCAGTCAAAGCAGAATTATTTAGATTTCTTGTGCTTACTCTACTCCTTTGTAGCAACTGCTGCATCAGATAAGATTTCCACCCCTTCTTAGTAGATTCCTTAGTATAGCTGATCTGCATTACCTGACTTCTTTGGTCACATCAAGTTCCCATATATACCTTTCCTCTACAACAATCGCAAAAGTACAATTTGTAGTTTATTTCAGAGGTGATTTGATTGGTTCTTTCTTTACAACCTGACTGTAAGTGCCATGAATGTCCGGCCAACGTTTGTTTTTGTTCAGTGTTGTGTCCCCAGAGCCTAGGAGAAGACCTGACAAATACTACACAGTAAGTATTTGTTGCACAAAAAATAGTAAATGAGGGCTTCCCTGGTGGCACAGTGGTTGAGAGTCCGCCTGCCGATGCAGGGGACATGGGTTCGTGTCCCGGTCCGGGAAGATCCCACATGCCGCGGAGCGGCTGGGCCCGTGAGCCATGGCCACTAAGCCTGCACGTCCGGAGCCTGTGCTCCGCAACAGGAGAGGCCACGACAGTGAGAGGCCCGTGTACCACAAAAAAAAAAAAAAAAAAAAGTAAATGAAACAGCAGGCTCAACCTCCCAAAAATAAACTACATAAATTGAGAAATTCAGAATAAGAATAAGTGGGAAAAGGAAGGATAAGAAGGACAAAACTGAAGAAATTTATCCCAAATATCAGTTTTAACAACTGACACAGCAGGTATTTTCTCTCCTTTGGTTATCTTTTTTTCTTCATGAAGTAGTATCCTCTTTGTACAAATACGAAAAAATTTTAATATAGCTCACAATTGTGCTGTTTATTGATAATTAAGTTGACATTATGTTGATGTTCCATTTCTAATTATACAGGTTCTAAACCTATAATACATGTGCATAAATATTAGCATACTTTCACATGAGGGCAGATTTTAATATGCCCTCGCTTTTAGTTTTCAGTACTTTATAAACTTTGGAAGAGCTCTGCTTAGTCCTTTGCTA
This sequence comes from Leucopleurus acutus, assembly GCF_964270905.1. Classification (NCBI taxonomy): domain Eukaryota; kingdom Metazoa; phylum Chordata; class Mammalia; order Artiodactyla; family Delphinidae; genus Leucopleurus; species Leucopleurus acutus. The sequence continues at coordinate 6,522,179 of NC_139146.1, forward strand.
ACTTAGTCCTAAACTAACTTGTAAGAATGTGTTAGTCTGAGTTAATGTCTGTCACATAACATGTGACAACATCTTCTTTGGAACAATAACAGTAACAACAACAACAACAAAAGCACCAGTTTCTTCAAGAACTTGGAAAGCTCATGAGGAAAAACAGTTAGGACCCAAAGAAAGAGCAGCACTTTAATAAATATCATTCAGTTCATGAAGGATGAGATAATTTAGTTCCTCAAGGCACTAAAATGTCTGAATGATTAAATTCATGTCCTCTTTTTGTTGTTTTCTTTCTACTTTAGCAGTTTATTCTTTAACATTTGACATTATATAGAAGATACAAGGTAAAACCACTTTGAAATCAGAAACCTCTTACTATAGTGTTCATTATACATTTATTTGCTCACAAATCCTAATAACTACTACTTGCCCATAGGACAACAACTGGCTATGAGAATATATTCACAGGTTTGAGAGTATAGTTCGGATGTTAAAATGGTTTTTATTTATCTATTTATTTATTAATCATTTTTATTGGAATATAATTGTTTTACAAAGGTGTGTTAGTTTCTGCTGTATAACAAAGTGAATCAGCTATACATATACATATATCCCCATATCTCCTCCCTCTTGTGTCTCCCTCCCACCCTCCTTATCCCACCCCTCTAAGTGGTCACAAAGCACCAAGCTGATCTCCCTGTGCTATGTGGCTGCTTCCCACTAGCTATCTATTTTACATTTGGTAGTGTATATATGTTCATGCCACTCTCTCACTTGGTCCCAGCTTACCCTTCCCCCTCCCCGTGTCCTCAAGTCCATTCTCTACATCTGTGTCTTTACTCCTGTTCTACTCCTAGGTTCTTCAGAACCACTTTTTTTTTTAGATTCCATATACAAGTGTTAGCATACGGTATTTGTTTTTCTGCTTCTGACTTACTTCACTCTGTATGACAGACTCTAGGTCCACCCACCTCACTACAAATAACTCAGTTTTGTTTCTTTTTATGGCTGAGTAATATTCCATTGTATATATGTGCCACATTTTCTTTATCCATTCATCTGTCGATGGACACTTAGGTTGCTTCCATGCCCTGGCTATTGTAAATACAGCTGCAATGAACATTGTGGTACATGACTCTTTTTGAATAATGGTGTTTTCAGGGTATATGCCAGGTAGTGGGATTGCTGGGTCATATGGTAGTTCTATTTTTGATTTTTAAGGAACCTCCATACTGTTCTCCATAGTGGCTATATCAGTATACATTCCCACCAACAGTGCAAGAGTGTTTGCTTTTCTACACACCCTCTCCAGCATTTATTGTTTGTAGATTTTTTGATGATGCCCATTCTGACTGGTGTGAAGTGATACCTCACTGTAGTTTTGATTTGCATTTCTCTAATGATTAATGATGTTGAGCATCCTTTCATGTGCTTGTTAGCCATCTGTATATCTTCTTTGGAGAAATGTCTATTTAGGACTTCTGCCCATTTTTGGATTGGGTTGTTTGTTTTTTTGATATTGAGCTACATGAGCTGCTTATAAATTTTGGAGATTAATCCTTTGACAGTCGCTTCATTTGCAAATATTTTCTCCCATTTTGAGGGTTGTCTTTTCGTCTTGTTTATGGTTTCCTTTGTTGTGCAAAAGCTTTGACGTTTCATTAGGTCCCACTTGTTTATTTTTGTTTTTATTTCCATTTCTCTAGGAGGTGGGTCAAAAAGGATCTTGCTGTGATTTATGTCATAGAGTGTTCTGCCTATGTTTTCCTCTAAGAATTTTACAGTGTCTGGCCTTATATTTAGGTCTTTAATCCATTTTGAGTTTATTTTTGTGTATGGTGTTAGGGAGTATTCTAATTTCATTCTTTTGCATGTAGCTGTCCAGTTTTCCCAGCACCACTTATTGAAGAGGCTGTCTTTTCTCCATTGTATATTCTTGCCTCCTTTATCAAAAATACGGTGACCATATGTGCGTGGGTTTATCTCTGGGCTTTCTATCCTGTTCCATTGATCTATATTTCTGTTTTTGTGCCAGTACCATACTGTCTTGATTACTGTAGCTTTGTAGTATAGTCTGAAGTCTGGGAGTCTGATTCCTCCAGCTCTGTTTTTCTTTCTCAAGATTGCTTTGGCTATTTGGGGTCTTTTGTGTTTCCATACAAATTCTGAAATTTTTTGTTCTTGTTCCCTGAAAAATGCCGTTGGTAGTTTGATAGGAAAGCATTGAATCTGTAGATTGCTTTGGGTAATATAGTCATTTTCACAATGTTCATTCCTCCAATCCAAGAACCTGGTATATCTCTCCATATGTTTGTATCGTCTTTAATTTCTTTCATCAGTGTCTTATAGTTTTCTGCATACAGGTCTTTTGTCTCCTTAGGTAGTTTTATTCCTAGGTATGTAATTCTTTTTGTTGCAATGGTAAATGGGAGTGTTTCCTTAATTTCTCTTTCAGATTTTTCATCATTAGTGTATCAGAATGAAAGAGATTTCTGTGCATTAATTTTGGATCCTGCCACTTTACCAAATTCATTGATTAGCTCTAGTAGTTTTCTGGTAGCATCTTTAGGATTCTCTTTGTATAGTATCATGTCATCTGCATACAGTGACAGCTTTACTTCTTCTTTCTGATTTGGATTCATTTTATTTCTTTTCTTCTCTGATTGCTGTGGCTAAAACTTCCAAAACTACGTTGAATAAGAGTGGTGAGAGTGGGCAACCTTGTCTTGTTCCTGATCTTAGAGGAAATGGTTTTAATTTTTCACCATTGAGAATGATGTTGGCTGTGGGTTTCTCATATATGGCCTTTATTATGGTGAGATAAGTTCCCTCTATGCCTACCTTCTGGAGGGTTTTTATCATAAATGGGTGTTGAATTCTGTCAAAAGCTTTTTCTGCATCTATTGAGATGATCAAATAGTTTTTTTCTTTAGTTTGTTACTGTGGTGTATCACATTGATTGATTTGCATATATTGAAGAATCCTTGCATTCCTGGGTTAAACCCCACTTGATCGTGGTGTATGATCCTTTCAATATGCTGTTGGATTCTGTTTGCTAGTATTTTGTTGAGGATTTTTGCATCTATGTTCATCAGTGATATTGGCTGGTAGTTTTCTTTCTTTGTGACATCTTTATCTGGTTTTGGTATCAGGGTGATGGTGGCCTCGTAGAATAAGTATGGGAGTGCTCCTCCCTCTGCTATATTTTGGAAGAGTTTGAGAAGCACAGGTGTCAGCTGTTCTCTAAATGTTTGATAGAATTTGCCTGTGAAGCCATCTGGTCCTGGGCTTTTGTTTGTTGGAAGATTTTTAATCACAGTCTTAATTTCAGTGCTTGTGATTGGTCTGTTTATATTTTCTATTTCTTCCTGGTTCAGTCTCAGAGCGTTGTGCTTTTCTAATAATTTGTCCATTTCTTCCAGGTTGTCCATTTTACTGCCATATAGTTGCTTGTAGTAATCTCTCATGATCCTCGGTATTTCTGCAATGTCAGTTGTTACTTTTCCTTTTTCATTTCTAATTGTATTGATTAGAGTCTTCTCCCTTTTCTCCTTGATGAGTCTGGTTAATGGTTTATCAATTTTGTTTATCTTCTCAAAGAGCCAGCTTTTAGTTTTACTGATCTTTGCTATTGTTTCCTTCATTTCTTTTTCATTTATTTCGGATCTGATCTTTATGATTTCTTTCCTTCTGCTAACTTCGGGGTTTTTTGTTCTTCTTTCTCTAATTGCTTTAGGTGTAAGGTTAGGTTGTTTATTTGAGATGTTTCCTGTTTTTGAGGTAGGATTGTATTGCTATAAACTTCCCTCTTAGAACTGCTTTTGCTGCATCCCATAGGTTTTGGGTCATCGTGTTTTCATTTGTTTCTAGGTATTTTTTGATTTCCTCTTAGATTTCTTCAGTGATATCATGGTTATTAAGTAGTGTATTGTGTAGCCTCCATGTGTTTGTATTTTTTACAGATCTTTTCCTGTAATTAATATCTAGTCTCATAGCATTGTGGTCGGAAAAGGTACTTGAAACATTTTCAATTTTCTTAAATTTACCAAGGCTTGATTTGTGACCCAAGATATGATCTATCCTGGAGAATGTTCCATGAGCACTTGAGAAGAAACTGTATTCTGTTGTCTTTGGATGGAATGTCCTATAAATATCAATTAAGTCCATCTTCTTTAATGTATCATTTAAAGCTTGTGTTTCTTTATTCATTTTCATTTTGGATAATCTGTCCATTGGTGAAAGTGGGGTGTTAAAGTCCCCTGCCATGAATGTGTTACTGTCGATTTCTCCTTTTATGACTGTTAGTATTTGTCTTATGTATTGAGGTGCTCCTTTGTTGGGTGCATTAATATTTACAATTGTTATATCTTCTTCTTGGATTGATCCCTTGATCATTATGTAGTGTCCTTCTTTGTCTCTTGTAATAGTCTTTATTTTAAAGTCTATTTTGTCTGATATGAGGAGTGCTCCTCCAGCTTTCTTTTCATTTCCATTTGCAGGGAATATCTTTTTACCACCCCTCACTTTCAGTCTGTATGTGTCCCTAGGTCTGAAGTGGGTGTCTTGTAGACAGCATATATGAGATTCATATTTTTATATCCATTCAGCCAGTCTATGTCTCATGGTTGGAGCATTTAATCCATTTACATTTAAGGCAATTATCGATATGTATGCTCCTATTACCGTTTTCTTAATTGTTTTGGGTTTGTTATTGTAGGTCTTTTCCTTCTCTTGTGTTTTCTGCATAGAGAAGTTTCTTCAGCATTTGTTGTAAAGCTAGTTTGCTGGTGCTAAATTCTCTTAGCTTTTGCTTGTCTGTAAAGGTTTTAATTTCTCTGTTGAATCTGAATGATATCCTTGCTGGGTAGAGTAATCTTGGTTGTAACTTTTTCCCTTTCATCACTTTAAGTATGTCCTGCCACTCCCTTCTGGCTTGCAGAGTTTCTGCTGAAAGATCACCTGTTAACCTTATGGGGATTCCCTTGTATGTTATTTATTGTTTTTCCTTTGCTGCTTTTAATATTTTTTTCTTTGTGTTTAATTTTTGATAGTTTGATTAATATGTGTCTTGGGGTGTTTCTCCTTGGATTTATCCTGTATGGGCTCTCTGCGCTTCCTGGACTTGAGTGACTATTTCTTTTCCCATATTAGGGAAGTTTTCAACTATAATCTCTTCAAATACCTTCTCAGTTCTTTCTTTTTCACTTCTTCTTCTGGGACCCCTATAATTCGAAAGTTGGTGTGTTTAATATTGTCCCAGAGGTCTCTGAGACTGTACTCAATTCTTTTCCTTCTTTTTTCTGTATTCTGTTCTGCAGTAGTTATTTGCACTATTTTATCTTCCAGGTCACTTATCTGTTCTTCTGCCTCCATTATTCTGCTATTGATTCCTCCTAGAGAATTTTTAATTTCATTTATTGTGTCATTCATCATTGTTTCTTTACTCTTTAGTTCTTCTAGGTCCTTGCTAAACGTTTCTTGTATTTTCTCCATTCTATTTCCAAGACTTTGGATCATCTTTACTATTATTACTCTGAATCCTTTTTCAGGTAGACTGCCTATTTCCTCTTCATTTGTTTGGCCTGGTGCGTTTATACCTTGCTCCTTTATCTGCTGTGTGTTTCTCTGTCTTCTCATTTTTTTCACTTACTGTGTTTGGGGTTTCCTTTTTGCAGGCTGCAAGTTCGTAGTTCCTGTTGTTTTTGGTTTCTGTCCCTAGTGGGTGACTTTGGTTCAGTGGGTTGTGTAGGCTTCCTGGTGGAGGGGACTAGTGCCTGTGTACTGGTGGATGAGGCTGGATCTTGTGTTTCTGGTGGGCAGGTCTGAGTCCGGTGGTGTGTTTTGGGGTGTCTGTTCAGGACGAATGTCCTGAACTCTGCTCTCCCACCTCAGAGGCAGAGGCCTGACACCTGGCAGAAGCATAAAGACCCTGTCAGCCACACAGCTCAGAAAAAAAGGGAGAAAAAAAATAAAATAAAATAAAGTTATTAGAATAAAAAATAATTATTAAATATAAAAAACTAAAAAGTAATAAGAAAAAAAAAGAAAGAAAGAAGAGAGCACCCAAAGCAAAAGACAAATCCAGCAATGATAACAAGTGCTAAAAGCTATACTAAAAAAAAAAAAAAAAAAAAAAACGGACAGATAGAACCCTAGGACAAATGGTGAAAGCAAAGCTATACAGACAAAAATCACACACAGAAGCATACACATACACACTCACAAAAAGAGGAAAAGGGAAAAAAATAATCTATCTTGCTCCCAAAGTCCACCTCCTCAATTTGGGATGATTCGTGGTCTATTCAGGTATTCCGCAGATGCAGGGTACATCAAGTTGATTGTGGAGGTTTAGTCCGCTGCTCCTGAGGCTGCTGGGAGAGATTTCCCTTTCTCTTCTTTGTTCGCACAGCTCCCAGGGCTCAGCTTTGGATTTGGCCCTGTCTCTGCATTTAGGTCGCCTGAGGGCATCTGTTCTTCGCTCAGACAGGACGGGGTTAAAGGAGCAGCTGACTGGGGGCTCCGGCTCACTCAGGCGGCGGGGAGGGAATGGCACAGATGCGGGGCGAGCCTGCGGTAGCAGAGGCTGGTGTGACGTTGCACCAGCCTGAGGCGCGCCATGCGTTCTTCCAGGGGAGTTGTCCCCGGATCACGGGACCCTGGCAGTGACGGGCTGCACAGGCTCCCCGGAAGGGAGGTGTGGAGAGTGACCTGTGCTCGCACACAGGTTTCTTGGCAGTGGCAGCAGCAGCCTTAGCGTCCCATGCCCGTCTCTGGGGTCCGCGCTTTTAGCCATGGCTCGCGACTGTCTCCGGAGCTCCTTTAAGCGGCGCTCTGAATCCCCTCTCCTCGCGCACCCCTTGCCTCTTAGGTAGGTCCAGACTCTTTCCCGGACTCCCTCCCGGCTAGCCGTGGCGCACTAACCCTCTGCAGGCTGTGTTCACGCCGCCAACCCCAGCCCTCTCCCCGCGCTCCGACCGAAGCCTGAGCCTCAGCTCCCAGCCCTGCCTGTCCCGACGGGTGAGCAGACAAGCCTCTAGGGCTGGTGAGTGCCGTTCAGCACCGATCCTCTGTGCGGGAATCTCTCCGCTTTTCCCTCCGCACTCCTGTTGCTGTGCTCTCCTCCGCGGCTCCGAAGCTTCCCCCCTCCGCCACCTGCAGTCTCCGTCCGCGAAGGGGCTTCCTAGTGTGTGGAAACCTTTCCTCCTTCATGGCTCCCTCCCACTGGTGCAGGTCCTGTCCCTGTTCTTTTGTCTCTGTTTTTTCTTTTTTCTTTTGCCCTACCTGGGTACATGGGAAGTTTCTCACCTTTTGGGAGGTCTGAGGTCTTCTGCCAGCGTTCAGTAGGTGTTCTGTAGGAGTTGTTCCACGTGTAGATGTATTTCTGATGTATCTGTGGGGAGGAAGGTGATCTCCACATCTTACTCTTCCACCATCTTGAAGGTCTCCCTCTGTTAAAATGTTTGTGCAAAGAAAATTTGAATTCACTTATGATTTGGGGGATACTTTTCTTCAGAGAATTAAAATGGGAAGAAAAACACCCTGGTTTTGGTAAGCAATTGTACAAACAAGGAAAATAAGATTAAAAAACTCATAAAAAGTTGCTAACTTGGTTAATTATTAACTCAGAGAGTAAAGAAATAAGTGATAGTCTCTATAGATAAGAGGTATGGGGTTTCTTTTCAGAAAACAATATTTCTTAGAACCAAACAATAGAATCAAATATAAGTGTTATAAAAACCTTTTTAAGGATTGGAATTCCCAGAAAAGAAAGCACGGATATCAGTTTGAATTTAATTTATCCATCTGGTCATAAGACTGCATTTCATTTCAGGAGTTATAAAGTAACCTGGGAGCTAATTTAGAAAATAAGTGAGAACAAAGGAAATTTGCTCAGTTCAGTGTCCTTGGCCTAAATTTCTGGAGTTAAATCTCAGTCATCTTAGTTCATATACTGAAAGCTTTGGAGTCATCTTTGTAAGTAGTGTGACTAACGAAAAATGCACAACCTAAAAGCTGCAAGTTAAGTTCTGCTGAGGGATCTTACTGAGGACTGTAGTCCAGGAGACAGCCTCTCAGCCCTGAGGAACGGCTCCGCAGGGTTAAGGGAGAAGCCAGGATTTATAGGAGGTTTTTGCTGGGGAAAAAAAAAAAAATGTAGTCAAACTCAAAAGGTTGCTGCTAATCACAAGAAGCAGCCATCTCAAGTTAATGATTTAAGGTTTTATCTATGTACGGGAAGATGCAAGTCTGGGCTCACTGAAATTATTCCTTAGATATGCATCTTAGCTATCTAGGGCCAGTAACCAAAACACAGAATGCTTCCTGTTTTTCTCCATTCTGAATTCCCCTCAGGGCCCCTCCTGGGGAAGTAGTGGGGAGGCTGCAGGGGCTGGTGGCTTGATCCTTGAAGGACTGGAATGGCTGGCCAAATTCTTCATTTACTAGAAAGACAGGCAACATTCCCTTTCCACAGTAGTAAACAGTGAGTCATCCTTGAAAATATAATGTGTCTAACTGGCAAATTACAGGGAAAATCCAAACTCTCAGTAGAAATTGATTTGCCTTTGCTAATACCAAATGCCTTTTATTTTCATTACTTCTTGAAAGGCTTAAACATTCTAAAAATGGGGCTTCCCTGGTGGCGCAGTGGTTGAGAGTCCGCCTGCCGATGCAGGGGACACGGGTTCGTGCCCCGGTCCGGGAAGATCCCACATGCCGCGGAGCGGCTGGGCCCGTGAGCCATGGCCTCTGAACCTGCGCGTCCGGAGCCTGTGCTCCGCAATGGGAGAGGCCACAACAGTGAGAGGCCCGCGCACCGAAAAAAAAAAAAAAAATTCTAAAAAAGGAATGCCCTTGTAAGTTATTCCAAAGTTCAGTGGTGACAGTCCACTGTTACTTAATAGTGTGGAAGAAATAAACAACTTAGATCAGAAGCAGAACTGTTGAAGTAATCTAACAAGGAGGCCATTAGACTGAGGTGGCTCTCGTACTTTGGTACCGAGTCAGCAAACTGAAACCTAAACCACAGTCAGTTCCTGTAAAAGCCTCAAGGCTGAGAAGAACCACCATCACAAGTAGCCCACTAGGCTTTCCCGAATCATGCAACTCCTTAAGCTAAAACCAATCACGTAATTTCCTCTCTTTGCTTTTGCATCTTCTCTAAAACACCTTGCCCCTGACTCCTGTTGGTGGAGAGCTGTGAACCAATTACAGTTTGGCACTGCCTGACTGGAATCGATGTTTGCTGAAACAGACACTTAAAACTTTTTATGCATCGATTTATCTTTTAACAGAACCAAAACCTAAATCCTTGGGAATAATAAGAACAAAGAAGTCATCTTCCATTACAGTAAGTTCAACATCCCTAAATCCAATGGCACTTTTTATTTCCAGTCTCACTTGACATTTAAACTGCACTTGGCAGCATTAACCACTGCTTCCTTGAAACCCCGCCCTTGGCTTCACTGCCCTGGCCAGCCTTGAAGCTCCTTCACCTCTCAGCTGCTCTTTGTCAAGGGGCTTGTTTGGCTCATTCTCCTCTAGCCAACATTTAAATAGTGGAAATCCTCAGAATTTAGCCTTAATCCAAACTACCTGTATCTCTTACTTCAACCCCTGTGTCTGCAATTTTAGCTCCCTACATCCATCTCCCACAGTGCCTCAACTCTTCTTAAACCCAATTCTGATTAGGTCCCTCCTCTACTCAAAACCTTTGAATAGCTTATCATTACTCTTAGGCAAAAGAACAACATCTTTTAAAGGGTCTAAAGGACTCGTCATTATCTAACCCTTGCTTCTCTCTCAAGTATCATTTTACTCAGCTTCTCAGCTTCAGGGGCAAAATGTCACTTATTTTGATTCCTCAAACACATTTCTTCCTGCTTCTGGGTCTTAACACATGCTGCTCTTTGCCAGGAGATCTCCCTCATATGTTCTGTTTATGAATTATCTACTCATAATTCAGATACCAGATGATGCAATACCTTCTTGGGGAGGACTTCTCTACCCCCTGAACTATTTAATATCCTTCCCCCTTTTTATTTTTCTTTTCATGGTACTTAACACTTTTGGTAATCATGCACTGATTTACATAAGTATTTACATAAGTATTAATTAATGTTTTTCTCTCTTCCTACACTGATTCATCTTTGTATCTTTAGGCCCTCCCTGAAGGCTTGGTTCAAAGTAGCTGTTTAATGAGTACTGGCTGAATAAATTGAGCAAATGACAAGTTTCATACCTTTAAACCCCACAAGGGAAGAAATGTATTCCTATTGTTTTCACTTTACCAAGAGGAAAATGAAACTGGCAGAAGTAAACCATCAGGCTTATGCTCACAAAGAGCAACTTGAACCTGACAACAAAACTACACTGTAACCACTATGGCTCTCCACCTCCTAACACATCCAGGTTTTCTGTGGTGTAAATGAGTAAACGTTGAGGCAGTACAATATGGGGATTAAAGTCAAAGGCTCTTGGGTTGGACAGAGCTGGCTTTAAATTGGATTAGGCCATTGACTTGCTCTATGATTTCAGGCTAGTCATTTAATTTCTTTAGGAACTGATTTCCTCATCTATGAAATAGAGTTCATAATAATGGCAATCATATAATGTCGGCAGTTAAGTGACATAATTAATGTAAGGCATAGTGAAGGGCATCTACAGGCTCAAAAATAGTATTAATATTATTTATGTGAGCAGTTATGTCTCAGTTTCGAATAGAATGTCATTGTTTATATAGTTTTTGACTCTCTTCCCTCCATATATCACAAGAGATCTCATTTCCTAGTTGATACTGTGCAGTACTCACCTAGAAGAGAGTAAAGTCAAATATATATCACTCTTATCATTTTGATTAGACATGCGCAGGACATGGACAGTTTTCCAACAAAGCTAGGATTCTGCAGTTTCTGCAAATCAGATGATCGGACTGACTTTATGCAATATAAAATCATATGAATACCTATGTCTATGTAACAGTAATGTTAGTACAGAACATTTTTAAAGAAAAAATTCTATTTACAATTACAAAAATCCTCTCAAGACTAGAAGGACAAAGTCCTTCTAACCAATTTCACACGCCTACTTATTTCTTGTATCATTGTCATGTTGTGCCTTTATCAGTTCACATTATTTCATATATATCTTCATAATTATCATCAAAAATACAATTTTATGGCTAAAATATTTATCTAAATAGATGTTCAAAAATCTTTAAGTATTTCTCTGTTGCTGGACACAAGATATTTACAGTGGCTTGCAATTATAAACGATATGCAATTAATATTTATAAATTTAATTTTCCTTTGTTGAATTATTTTCTTTAGATGAATTCCCCAGAGTGAGTGATCAGTGGTATTCTTTCCACCAGGTGTTTGTTAGACATCAACAGTCTCCATCTGAAGAAGTTAAATAATAGCTCACACAAGATTCTAGAGACCTAATGCACAGATAAGGATAAAAATTGCAAACTGCACATTCACAGTGTTCAGAGAATAAGGGTTATTAGTGATTGGACCCCTGGGCTATATTTCTAGACCATGAGGGCAGCTTTGAATGATTCTCTTGGAAGACAGCTATTTACTGAAGAAAGTAAAAGCCATATTACACTTCTCCTGAAAGTGACAAATTTAGTGTTATGATACTCAGTTGACCAGAATGGCATACTAAATAGACAATGACTAGCAAAGGATGATCAATTCAATACCATATACAATGTGAGTTTAAAATATCCATTTATTTTCTGAGTCAGCTGTGTTTTCCTAGCATATGAATAAGAGTTTTGAGCTCTAATTCTAAGATATGCAATTAAATTATTTATCTGTTCCTAGGTGCCCAGACAGAAGCTAGAATCAAATTCTCTCCCAGGTCTCATGAAAATTCTAGACTAAACCCTAGGATTGTTTTCAAGTTGCACGTGATAGTTGCCTTGATTTGAGTACAGTACCTGACCACCTTTGAGTTGGTAACATTAGCACTTGCCTGTTTCACTTGGAAATTACTGCAAACGATGTCACAACCCTCAGTAGAGCTTTGCTTTTGCTTCAGCTGCAAACTTTTTTTTTTTTTTTTTTACTGGTTTTGCCTAAATCGTTGCAGAATTATTGTGAGGTTGCATCAGATAAGTGAAAGTACACAGAATAAAGCTCAAGATCTCGGGCCAAAATGTTTACATAAAGAGCCAAAGTTTAATGCAAGATGTAAAATCACTCTCAGTAAAATACACATTTTTCCCTTTAAAAATAAGTTTAAAAATGGAATAGAAGATTGTTTTCTGATGCAAGACAGGATTTAGTTATGAATTTTAAATCACTTTTCCATGGTATATAATAAAACTGGGAAATGAAACACAACTGGTTTGAATAAAATGTTTGCTTTTTCTCTCATCCTTTAATATACTGTTTAATTTATGGATGCATTTTCAAAAATGAATAAAACATGTACTTCAAAGTACAAAATTATTAGAGTGCCTATTTCTCGTCCCATATTTTTGTGATTCACCAATATTAACTTTATTTAAACATAAAATGTCCTCTCCCCAAATCCCACCAGCACCATTGCTAGCAGCAGTTCAGCAACTTCATACCATTTGATTTTTGGTGTTTTCATGCAATTTTTATAAAAATCAACTTGGCTAGCTCATGAATTATTTCAAATTCTGAAAAGCAATATATTTTCTTTTCCCTCTTGGTTATAATCATTCTTCACTTTCTCTCTAATCCCCACAAGTCGATGAGTAGCCCTTATTATGATGCTCTCAGATACAAAGCAATCACCTGAAATCCTGAGTGGGACAGCCTTTGTGACATCATCTCTTAAATATTTATCCCTATACTTATAGATCTACTCTTGGGATTCCACTAAGGATGAATAAAGATAGCAGATATGCACCTGTCCATTCAGAGATGAGTCACTGTAGGAAGTTTTTTTTCTTTTTATCCTTGAAAAGATATGTGCTCCATTTCTCACAAGTTGCCAAGAATCTTTTGTGTTTATTAATTATTTGCAACTTTGAGAAATGTGTTTAATCGGGTTCATTTCCTATTTCTTAATCTTACAATAAGGCATAATACTTTCACTGCTCTTTTTAGAACTGATTTGCCCAATAATGGAAAGTCCAGAGAATTTAATTTTAGCCACAAATAAATATTGATAAGTAGTAGACTGAACTTCAAAACCGGTAACATAGTGCTTGATGGTAGTAGGGAAAACAAAGAGATTCATGGTCTGCTTTAGATAGGAAGATATACTAGAACAGGTCATTCTCAATTTTGGACTAAATGTACGTATTTGTTGCTACTATTTTCTAAAGAAACTGCTTAAGAAGCAGAATAGGAAGAAGCCAAATAGGAAGAAAAAAATAAATTTGCCCCCTGCCCTAAACACATTTATGTGTTTCATTAAATTTAAATATTTTATGTCTAAAATGAGAAAGGATTTTGAAATTGCTTTGAGATTTTCTGAGGGAAACTAGCAAAGAAGTATATGATTAGAGAATTACAATAGTTAAAAACTAGACATCATATCGTAAGATGTATCTTAAGATAATGCACTTGTTTCTTATTCCAGATGGTAGAAGCAGGATTTGTGGAGGGAAACGACATAGAGGTGAGTTTTGACTCAATTTGGATGTTTCAGAAATGCATTGGTATAGGGTGCGTTGTTAAATAATGAGCTCCCAGCCCCAGCTATTTTTGAGCAAGGTCAATGACTGCTAGAAAAAAAGGATGCTTTATAGGTGTTGATATATTGAGTGGAATATTTGATGTTCTCAGTTCTTTTCCAAATCTAAGATTGTATGTTTTCTAAATAATTTCTTTTTGAGGGGTTGCTTTCTGAAACTGCTGTCTTGGTAAGGTTATTTGTTCTTTACAGGAAACATGTCATGGTTTTTACAAGCTAAGGAATATGTGTTCTTATTTTTAGCTTTTTTTTGAACTTCAGGCTATGTAATATTACATGCAAAATGAATTGAAATGAGAAGAAATCTCAGATCCACCTATCCACATAGAATTTCACTCGTGAAAAAGGAAACAACAAATTTCAACATTTTCTTCTTCTTCCGAGAAATAACTTTAAATAGTTATTGAAGATAAACATTGCATGTAGCAGTAATAGGGCCCAAAAAAGTAATGTGAGAAAAATATCTATTCACATAGTTTTAAAATGAAATGACACTATAAAATATGCATATAGTTAGTAAAATTTTTTTAAAGTATTTATTCTATAATATCTAAGAGGTTGTCTTGTGACAGTAGGTAATTCAAGGACAAGGTAGTCCTAAGTACTCTTAATCGTAAATATTTTAAGAAAACCTTTGCTTCAGCTTCAAAACTATAGTTACCCAAGAAAATTCCTGAGTAATTTATACATTTAATGTTGGCAAAGATCTTCGATATGAGCTGGGAATTCTTTTTTAAATAGTAAAATACACTGAAAAGAGCTTAAAATGCTTATAAAATTATTCAGTGAATTCGCAAAAAAAGAAAAGATTAACATCCAACTGTCTCCCATTAATACCTGTCATAATAATAATAGCTAACACTCGATATAGTGCTTATTATGTGGCAGGCATTCTCTAAGCACGTTACATAATTTAGCACATTTATTTCTCCTACTAACCTCAACAGAAATATTGTCCCATTTACAAATGCAGAACTTGAGGCATTGAGAGGTAAAGTGACTTGATGATAGTTATTTAGGGAGGAAGTAGCAGCCTTGAGTTTGGAATCTCGCGCGGTCTGGTCAGTAGGCACTCTGAACTGCAGTATTCTGTCTCTCCAAATTGAGGTATTTTGCATGATCCTTCTTTAAATTTCATGCTTAAAATGTTTAAGAATGGCAGTAAGTAAATGGGAGTTGGCTAAGGAATTTTTTGTGTGTGGTTCATATTTCTGGGATAGGAATTTAAAGATGTTTCAAGGTCTTTTTGAGGCAGTAACTTTGTGGAAATGCACAGTCCTGGCATCCTGGAGTTTGAAGACCAAGTTGCAGAGATACGGGTATGTCTCTGAGGCTTGTGTGAGGAGCTTCCTTCTAAACAAAAGCCCCTGGAAAGTTATTTCGAATGGCGATATTGTGTTGGCTCTTCTGGGGATGCTGAGAGAAGCTAGTGGAAGGGCTGAGAGAGCCAAGAAAGCAAAACTAGAAGAACCAGTCAGTGTGTACTAGTCTCACTGTGATGGGTTCGGTCAAAGTTACTACCACCAATGAGAAAAAAACTGCCCTGTGACCTCCCTGAATCTTGGTCTTTTAAGGTGTACTTTGATGTCTCCTTCTTCAGGTCCAGGAGTCCAGAGGCATAGCACAGAACATGGAAAGAGAAGTAAGTTGAGAGAGGCAAAGGTAATACGGAAGGTTACAGAGAGGGCATGCACAAGAGCAGAAGCAGTGGCTGTATCTTTCAGGGAGTGGGTTGTAATTCCTTATTACAGTAGTCAAACTAATAAATGCAGAAAGAGATGAGGCTCCACTAGCCAGTTCTCCCGAATAAACAGGGGATCCAACAGGATGACATATCACTCTGAACAGGAAAAGAGAATAAAAACAAAAGTAAGACTTAGAACGGAGCAGTGTTGGACATGGCCCCAGGGAAATCAGTGCTTACTGGGGTTAACTAGGTAGTTAAACACCTGTCTTTCTGTTTTATTTTTTTATTTTATTTGGTTGGTTTTGTTTTTGTTAATGTTTTTAGGTATTTGGATTTTGTTGTATATTTGTGCCTACACATCTTTTGAGTTCACTCATATACTGCTTAACAATGGATATATTCTTAATCACCTCAACTAATTCTTCTGTGACTTTTTAAAGAGCCCCTAAACATACTGAACCTGAAGTAGCCACCAGGGGTGGTAAGCAAGCATTGAGCATTTGCTCTATTAGCAAACAATGAGGGAGGGACTCACACACAATGAGAAACAGGTGCCTAAATTCAAATTGCGCTTCAGTAGAGAATACTTGGGAGCCTGGTCTTTAATACTGTTGCCAGAAGATTAATTCTACGAAGACTTCACTATTCTAAGTGATTTTCAATCCATACCCTTTTCCTCTCCCCCTTCTCTTTCTTTTATATTTTCAGAAACTTGGCCTTATGTAGAGATTGCAGGAATTTTTGTTTTGTTTTGTTTTTTTCTATTTCAACTGAAGACCCGTATTTATAGTGTTTGCTCCGAGGGTATTCATTTGAATTATCACTGAAAAGGTTGCCGTCAGAGCAGGGAAAACATGAGAGAGTGATCCAGTACAACATGCCCTTTTGACTAACAAGAATCTGCTTCTCCATCACTCTTCCGTTTGTTGCTCAGAGACAGCAGGAGCACATTCAATTATTCATGTTTTCTAATTAAGCCTTGCTGACTGCACCTAAATGGAAACTTTATTTTGAAGAGATTGTGTTCTTAATGTTTTTCAGTAGAACAATAATTCGTCTGATGGCAACGTAAGTCTCTTTAGGATCCTGAGTAACCTATCTGTTGGGTTTTGAATGCACAGATAGATATGATCTGTCATGCTGAAGGCCTCCAAATTGTTTATTTCATGTCTTATTTAGGGGTGACAATGAATGTGACTTTTTGCTAATGACCATTTAGTTATTGTCAGTATGGGAAATATTGAGAAATGACAGAGACAGATTCTGTTGCTATGCAGTTATTCACCAGTTGCTGTATGATATACTAAAATCACATTCCTTTCAAAACTGAGCAAAATGATTCGAATATTACATTTTTGTACCTGTCTTTTCTTTCTGGTTTCTGTATGGATGAAAAGTGTGTCATACATAAAAATTGGCCAGCCGTCATTACTTTGGGCAATACTCACCCTAAAAAAATATTTGGTTTTAAACATAAATATTTCATCATCATCACTTTACATTACACTCCCCTAAGGTAAATTTTCCAAAGGTTTCATTGATGTATGTTTCCTCAAAATACTGAAATTTAGATTATTTTAGCACCATGTCCTTAAATCAAAATGATTGCACACATTTCTTACAATTCCATTCTTGCCTCTCCTTAACTTTTACGATCTTCTTAGTGTATTTTCTTTATCATATATCTTATTTAATTAGTAAAAATATAAAGTGAGTATATTAAACTATATAAACCTATTTAAAGTACTTTCACAAATGTTTGTATATCATCCATGGAAAAGTCTGAAATGAATATACTAGTACTAGGCAATGACAATAGGATAAAGTTCTGAATCATCCATTTCAGCTAACACTATTAATCAGATTACGTAGAGAAACTGCCACTCTGTTACTTCATGAGAAAACATCCCAGTTTTAGCGTTCTCAGAAAGTAAATTATCTTTTGTAGACTGTGTTTTTGCTGTTAAAGAGTGTATTATTTTTATTTTCTTCTGTAGAATTTATGATGATTAAAGATGTGTCTTAAAATGATAGATCTTTATTAACAATGAAATGGAGATATATTTGATGTGCAAATATCTATTACAGTTACTGCATTCTGTCAGATTTATATTAATAGGTAAAATATAGGGCATTGAAATAGAATTTAAAAAGTAGTTAGAAACTATTTAAATCTTATTTAACTTGGGAACTAGAATTTAAGACAGTTTGAATATTTTCTGCGGTTATTTTTCTAGACAATTTAACATTTAATTTTCAAGGACAATATCAATCATTTCACTTATGATAGAAACACAATGTGAAGAAAATTTCACTTTTTGCACAGATCTTTATACATGACCTTAACCAGCTTAATATATGTTTTAAAATGATTATGGTAATTTATAAAACCTTTTAAGAAAGCAATTCAAATAATGCTATGTACATAATCAAGTAGCATTGAAAATATTAGAGTAAAAGCAAATATGGAAGCATACAGAATTACACTGGGAAACTGAGTCGTTTCAAGAAGAAGACAGGATAGATTTTCTATTAATGTATTTATCTCATACTCCATATCTACAATGACTTTTGATTAGGTTCTTCAAGTTAGTCCTAGGATAACACATAACAAACACCACAAGAAAAAACTGACTGTCTAAATGCTATTTGACAAAACATTTCTTTGGAGCAGAACCAGTTTTTAAAACTTTCTAGAAATTATTTATTCATTAAGCAAAAATTGTGTTATGGATGATTCTGAAGTAGATGAAACACTTTACTGTAGATATATTGTAATGCTGAGTAGAATTATCAGACATCCGTAAGTTTGAGTCTTATTTTCTGCTGTTTACAAACAATATTGACTGATTTAAATAGGGCTAGATGATAACAATTATTCACATTATTTTAGGATGCCTATAGGAAATTAAGTATCTAGAATTTAACTTGAATTTGGATTCTTTTTATAATACTTATTTTTACTGCAGATGAAGGAGTTTATAAAATGGATTTTTCTGAATTCTGTTGACCTTTTTACATAGATTTTTGACAAGGCTATGGGACATTTTTGGAATGTACCCCAGTTGTATTTTTGGTTAAGAAGTACATTAAACAGTTTTTAGGATATTACTGTTAGGGAAAAGTTAGGCCAGCATTTTTACCTTTCTTAATCTTTAAAGTATTAGAGTAGATTTAGTTTCCATACAAATATCTAATATAGACTAAACTATGAAATAACTATCTTCATTTATATTTTATTTAAACCATAACTCTGAAAATATGTATTATTACCTCCAATGTATATGTGTGGAACCCAAAGGAATATAGTCAGAGTCGTAGAAGTAAAATTAAAAAGGTTTGATCTTACTAGTCCAAGTTCATTACACCCTAACCACCTCCTGAATCTATATGAGCTCCTATCCTCACCTTTAATGAAGCCCAGTGATGAACAGATGACTTGAATTTTTTTCTCTTCTCTAGAGGAGAAGTTCTAGAATCTTATATTATATCCAAATACTATGTACTACCCATGAACGCAACCTTGTTTATCTCCATCTATATGTCCTTTAAAACATGTAACTCACAAGTGAGTCTGATTAGACTTGGAGCACTCTAGTGTCCATCAGTGAAGTTTCCTCCTTATTGGAAACTTGTTCTCCTACCGGTTTCTAAATATTCTTTCCTAGTTTTCTTCCCACCACTCTGCACCATCAAATCTCTTTCAGAGACCTCTCTTATGTAGTCTTACCATTACACTGTTATTTCTCAAGGTGCCATTCTTGGACTTCCCACTTCATTAGACTTCATTAGACGTATTCTTCTTGGGTTACCTCATTAACTACAATGAGGGATTCAAAATGCCTACTGCTAACTCAGACTTGTTTCCTCATCTCCAGATTCACATTCTAACTGCTTAGGGATATCAAAAATATTATGTCAAAAGCCAAGTGTAATCACATCTTCCATAGTTTCTTATGCTTTTGTGTTTCCTACTCAATAAACATACAACCATGTGCTCACTGCCAAGTCACACATCTTAGAGATATCTTTGACTTCTTCCTTTCCCACTTATTAATTTATTATTTCCTTATTATATTAAATTAGTATCATAGAGTTTTTAATATAACAGCAACTCTTCTCTGCATTAAGGGTTCAGTGGTAGCACTCCCTGGCTTCTTGGAGATGTTGCTCCAGGTGATGAGACAGATATTAAACAGATAAGCTCTCCCTGTTTCTCTCTCCCTCCCTCCCTCTCTCTCTCTCTCTCTCCCCCTTCCTCTCTCTCTCTTTCTCTCTCTCTCTCTCACACACACACACACACACAAATTCCATGAAAATACAGCTATGTTAAAATATTAGACTGCTATATTTAAAATAAAATGTCTTTCCATAAAAAACCAAAACAAAACAAAACAAAACTTAGAATGAGAGGTACTAGATTCCTGGGTAGCATCTAATGAAACACTCCACCTAGTAGGGAGGATCAGGAAAGGCTCCTTAGAGGAAGGGAAACCTGAGCCAAGATTGGAAGTAAAAGTATGAAGTTAACTGATTTGTGGGATGGAAAAGAGAGACCTCCAGGTAGGGAACTGTAAGTGTAAAGGCTGTCAGGTCAAAGAAAGCACAGCTAGTGAGAGCAGCTAAAGGAAGGCAGAGCTGCTGGAGGGAAAGAAGCCTGGGGAAGTGTGATGACAGATAAGGTGGAGGAGAATAAAGGAGCAGAACATGCATATCCTAATAGACCTTATAAAGATTCTATGAGGAATAGTAAACTATCTGTGGGTTTTAGGCAAGGAGGTGATATAATCAATGTTTTTTAAAACATCCTCCATATAGTTAATGGTTACATCTATCTCTATTAACACTTAAATATCTCTTGAATTTCTCCCCCTCTTTCTTTGTCATTGCCCTTCTCATTTTTACATGAATTGCTGCAACAGTATCCTATCTCTGTTCTGTCTCTGTGAATGCACCTCCTCATTGTCCTTGGGGAAATGACTAAACGTTATTCTGTTACACACAGCAGTGTTTGTAAATTTTCCTAAAGTATATCAATCCATGGAGATGTTTTGAGAAGAAAGGATTTCATGGTCAACATAAATTTGGGAAGTACTCCATAATCTATCCCCCATTTGGTAGTTAACAGTGCAAATCCTGCAGAAAAGACTTTAACTACTTTTGTTTAATCAGGTATTTCCCAAGGTCAATTGAACTTGGTCTGTTACCAAACCAATTTTGGGTCTGCTTGCCGTACATGCAGCAAAGCCCATCTACTGACACCAGGTGGTGGCAAAGAAAAGTACAATGTTTATCTTAAGGCCAAGCAAGGAGAATGGGCAGCTCATGCTCAAAAACTCTGACTCCCTAATGGCTTTCAGGAAAGGGTTTTTAAAGACAGTGTTAGAAAGAGGGCTGTGGGCTGCATAATCAGCTCGTACTCAATTCTCTGACTGGTTAATGGTGAGGTAACAGGATGTTGTTTTGGGAATCTCAATCATCAACCTACTGGTTCCAACCGGTCTGTGGTCTAAATGGTGGTGGTCAGCATTCAGTCAACTTACTGCACCTGGTGGGGACTTCAGTATCCGCAAAACAACTTAAGAATATGGCTCCAGATATTGTCTATAACCCTTGAGGAGGAACTAAATGTCCTTGACTTTGATTTATGACTAAACTATTATTATTTTGTCTTGCTTGACTGTTTTCCTTTGTTTCTGCATTTTCTCACTTCACTGACTAAATCTGCTCTTTGGAACTCAGGGAAGGCTTAGGAGGCAAAGCTTTTCTACAAAAAAAAAAAAAAAAAAGGCAGGGGATATGGGGGGTGGGCTGTCCCTCAGAAGGCCCCACAGGGTCCTGCTCGGTTTCAAGTCTTCTCTTTTCTCCTATTAAGAATTACTAACATCCTTCAATACCAATATTCTTCAGAACTTACTTTTGAATAATTGCCTACAGCATGAAGTCTAACTGCCCCAATAAGGCATTCAGGGCTCTAGTTTTAGGACTTGTTTCCTTCTTCCCTTTATATTTTTACTCACAACACATGCTCAAGTACAGATCTGTAGAAACGTTCATAGTTCCCTGAACTTCCCCTATGCTATTTCAGAATATGTTTTTCTTCAAAATGCTCCTCTGTTATTTTGTACTTGGCTAGCCTCTATTCCAGACAACTCAGTTGCCAAGTTCATTGAGATTCCTTCCCTTATCTTGCAATCAGACTTAAGGAGTCTCATTTTCCTCTTGGGCATACCCTTATTTTAAATTCATTACATTTTTTCTTTACTTCTAAAAATCGAATATTAAAGAGTAAACTCTGTGAGGGCTGAGACTACTTGTCTTTTCTCTGTATCCTCCTTCACTAGCATTGTGCCTGGAATATAGTAAATTGCAAAACAAATGCCTATTAAATAAATAAACAAATGCAAAGAACCAAACCATGACCAATAGCAGATAAAGGAGAAGTAGGGCAAAGTTCCATTCCTAGATAAGCCTGTAATTTAGTGATAGTGAAAGACAAATCACTATAGCAAAAAGAAGATTAAGGAAAATCCTTTGAGAAAAGTTTGAGAGTTCATATATGGCTGGATTAATTGGGGGAATATTCCTAGAGTACGTATCATTTTAGATGGGCTTGTAATGTCACACAGTATTTCTACAGAAGACAGACGGGTATTCCATGTGGAACTGGGATGTGCAAGGGTATATTTCCCCAGGAGACAAAGTTTACACAAATATATGTGGTGCAGAGGTATGACTTTTATTTGCAGATTCAGAATTATATGTCTTGTCTGTGAGGATGGATGAAGCCTGGAGGGATGTGAGCATGAGACTGTCATGAATGCTAATGTTTTAAAAAGATTCAACCAACAGGACTGACTTTAGAAAGAGTCTGGGCATGAGGAGACTAGTTAGAATGCATAGAACAATATTCTAGGTCAGGGGATGACAAAATTTTCTATGAAAGGCCAAACAGTAAACATTTTCATCCTGGCAAGGCCACAGGGTCTGTGTCACACTACTCAACTCTGTTGGCAAAGAGCGAACGCAGACATAGATGATGTAAAATGAATGAGCATGGCTGTGCTCCAGTAAAGCCTTATTTACAAAATAGACAGAAGCCTGGGCTTTTCTTGGAGACCACAGTTTGTTACATGAAAGTTAACAAAGGTCTGAAATGACTGATAGCAGTGCCAAAGGAAAAGAAGGGATACCTGTACGGAAATCATAGCGGTGGCATACACAGCACGTACCTCAATGCATGTGGGCGGCAAAGAAGGAAAAGGAGTTAAAGATTATACTGAGAGTTGAGACCCAGTCACTGGAAGGCTGATGGTGCCACGGACAGAAATAGGCATGTTAAAAAAAAGGCTATTTTGGGGAATGAAGATGATTAATTGTAATGGAAGAAGCCAGTTAACGGAGGAAAGCTGTACAGTGTGAAGAGCAGTCCCATTAAACTGTGAACAACACTGAAAACTCCAAAAGCCTCTACCACTTGGCGATGAGTTTTAATGAATTTGTTTGAACTTTTCAATTTTTACATTATAAATAATGAAGTATATGAGTTTCCTTAATAGTACAGCATGCCCAATGTGGTTTTATTAGCATTCTATACAGAATGTGTTGCTCTTTCACCCATCCACCTGGGATGGAAAACAAAGTGCGCTATTATGGAAAGCATTTATTTCAGAGATAATAATCTATTTTTTGCTCTAAATAAGTCTACAATGTATGTTGTTTGACAAATGTGACCTTATTCTTTTTCCTTTATTCAAGACTTCCAAAGGATTTCATTTTGAATGTAAGCAGGCAAACTAAAATAAGATTAACTATAAACTATTTTTCTCCATTTGTTTTCCTGAGCAGGCAAATGTTACTATGCATTTCAATTAGAAATATACTTGTCAGGTGGGAAGGAAGAAGGACTAAAGTGAGTCAGCAACGGAACAGGACAGGCTTCTTTACCGAACCTGCTTCCTGAAAAATAAATCTAGAAATGAATTATTCAAAGCCATACTGAAACTAGTCAGCAACAATGAAATAGGGTTCAATACACCTGAAACCTGTTTAGGGGACTTAATTTTAACGTCTGTTTCTTGAATTTCTATAAAATTTCCTTGTTAAATCAAGAGCCAGAAAGACTTTTCCTTAAAATTCCACTTCATTATAAAGGGCCTGAAAACATTGCCATTGTTATTCTCCCTTGCAGGGAAAGCTTTACCATAGTTAAAAACTGTGCTCCTAGCTATAACATCATATACCTGGGACTCCGCTGCTCATGGCTTTTTAAAGTTTCCTGTCCCTTATTTTCTCCATTACCATATAATCTCCTTTTTAGTAACCTCTCTTAAAGATCTATTTGGATTTTAGAAACAATACAGGAGTCCTATCCCAAGTAGGAACATTGATCTAGAATGTTTTCCTCCTGTTGTGAGTCAAACTGAATGGCTTCTTCAGAAAAACCTGTTATGTATTAAACACTCTAATGAAAATGTGTTCTCTTTGGAATTGTTAAAGAAAAAGTATAAAAGGGCTGTTTGCTATGCACTTGAAAATCTACTGCTGGGCATGTGTAGTGATATTCAAAACACCATTTTAATTATGCCTACATCTCCTCTTGCTTTGTTCTATTACGGGAAATAAAATTAATCATTTAGCAAATTTGGATTGATGGTAGGTTATAACTTATTCTATTATTCTACAAACAGATCTGAATATATCTGATATATCATATTAACTACACTAAGGAAATATTTAAAATTGAAAGAGACAATGAAAACAACACCCATGTGTGCTGGGGAAATGGGACTGCTGCTGCTGTCTGACAGGTTTCTTATATAAATGCTTGTCTTCAATGTTGTCCTAAATGTGATGATGTTTTTAGGGTATCTGAAAATACAGTTAGTCAACTTTAAACTCAAAATGAAAAATAATACCTGATGATAGGATGCAGTGTTTAAGATTTTCCCTAAAACAATTAGATTCATTATATCAGCTACTCAAAAGAGTTGAAGTATAAACAAGTTATAGAAAATATCTATAGTAACAATCATCAAACTGGGATATGAATACCCTTGGGGGGTCAGGAAGATTTTCCAAATGGTAAATGGGGACAGATAGTTTTAAGGAAATCAGTTTCCAGATTTTCAGTCTCTGTATGTACAGGCATATCTCATTTTATTGTGCTTCACTTTACGGTGCTTCAGAGCTATTGCGTTTTTTACAAATTGAGGGTTTGTGGCAACCTTGATTCGAGCAAGTCTATCTGTGCCATTTTTCCAAAAGCATTTTGGAGACACTTCACGTCTCCGTAATTAGATTTTGGTAATTCTCATGGTATTTCGAACTTTTCCATTATTTTTATATTTGTTACGGTGATCTGTGATCAGTGATCTCTGATGTTACTATCATAATGATTTGGGGGCATCCCAAAATGAGCCCATATAAGACTTAATCCACAAATATTGTGCATGTTCTGACTGCTACACTGACCAGCCATTCCCCTGTCTCTCTCCCTCTCCTTGGGCCTCCCTATTCCCTGAGTCACAAGAATATTGAAATTAGACCAATTAATAAGCCTACAAAGGACGCTATGTGTTCAAGTGAAAGGAAGAGTCGCATGTCTCTCACTTTAAATCAAAAGCTAGATAGAGATGATTAAATTTAGTGAGGAAGGTATATCAGAAGCCAAAATGGGAAGAAAGCTAGGCCTCTTGTGCCAAACAGCCAAGGTGTGAATGCAAAGGAGAAGTTCTAGGGGGAAATTAGAAGTGTTACTCTAGTGAAAACATGAACAACAAGAAAGTGAAACAGTCTTGTTGCTGATATGGAGAAACTTTGAGTGGCCTGGAGAGATCAAACCAACCATAACATTCCTTCAGCCACAGCCTAATCCAGAGCAAGGCCCTAACTCTCTTCAATCCTGTAAAGCCTGAGGGAGGTGAGGAAGCTGCAGAAGTAAAGTCTGAAACTAGCAGAGGTTGGTTCATGAGGTTTAAGAAAAGAAACCATGTCCACAGCATTAAAGTGCCAGGTGAAGCAGCAAGTGCTAATGCAGAAGCTGCAGCAGGTTCTCCAGAAGACGTAGCTACAATAATGAATGAAGGTGGCTACACTAAACAACAGATTTCCAATGCAGATGAAACAGCCTTCTATTGGAAGAAGATGCCATCTGGGACTTTCATAGCTAGAGAGAAGTCAATGCCTGTCTTCAAATCAAAGGACAGGCTGACTCTCTCGTTAGGGGCTAATGCAGTTGGTGACTTTATATTGAAGCCAATGCTCGTTTACCATTCCAAAAATCTTAGAACCCTTAAGAATTATGCTAAATCTACTCTGCCTGTGTTCTAAAAGCAGCAACAAAGCCTTAATGAGAGCACAATAAGGTTTAGTGAACATTTTAAGCCCGCTCTTAGGACCTACTGCTCAAAAAGAAATTTTTTTTTTCCCTTCAAATATAACTGCTCATTGACAGTGCACCTGGTTACTCAAGATGTCTGATAAAGATGTACAATAAGATTAATGTAGCTTTTATTTAAGAAATAAATTTCATAAGACTATAGCTGTTATAGATAGTGATTTCTCTGATGGATCTGGGCAAAGTCAATCAAAAACCCTCTGGAAAGAATTCACTATTCTAGATGCCATTAAGAACACTGATGATTCATGGAAAG
Organism: Leucopleurus acutus; assembly: GCF_964270905.1. Taxonomy (NCBI): domain Eukaryota; kingdom Metazoa; phylum Chordata; class Mammalia; order Artiodactyla; family Delphinidae; genus Leucopleurus; species Leucopleurus acutus. Next base: position 6,548,198 of record NC_139146.1, read on the forward strand.
AGGTCAAAGTATCAATGTACACAGGAGGTTGCAAGAGTTGATTCTAACCCTAATGGATGACTTTAAGGAGGTCAAGACTTCAGTGGAGGAAGTATCTGCAGATGTGGTGAAAACAGCAAGAGAACTGGAATTAGAAGTGGAGCCTGAAGATGGGACCGAATTACTGCAATCTCATGAGAAAACTTTAACAGAAGAGGAGCTGTTTCCAATGGATGAACAAAGAACATGGTTTCTTGAGATGGAAACTACTCCTGGAGAAGATGCTCTGAAGACTGCTGAAATGACAACAAAGGATTCCGAATATGATATAAACTTAGCTGATAAAACAATGGCAGGGTTTGAGAGGACTGACTCCAATGTTGCAAGTTCTATCGTAAGTAAAATGCTACCAAACAGCATGGCTGCTACAGAGAAATATGTGAAGAGTCAATTGATGTGGCAGATTTCACTGTTGCCTTATCCTAATAAAGTGCCACGGCCACCCCAGCCTCAGCAACCACGACCCTAATTAGTCAGCAGCCATCAACACGAGCAAAAAGATGAGTACTCGCTGAAGACTCAGATGATGGTTAGCATTTTTTAGCAATAAGGTATTTTTTCTTTAAGGTATGTATATTGTTTTTAGACATAAGGCTCTTGCACACAATAGACTACAGTATAGTGTAAACATTACTTCTGCATGCACTGGGAAACCAAGAAAATTGTGTGGCTTGCTTTATTTTATGAGACATTCCCTTTACTGCGGTAGTCCGGAACTGAACCTGAAATATCTCCTAGGTAGAGGCACCTGTATTCTTTCCAACAGGTGAGATGGTTGACCATGCATCTTCTTTCCCACCTCCCTTCTCACAGTTGCCATGCTCTCATCTTACAAAAGAAAGGTAAATCTCTTACGAATTCTGGATTTTGCTGCAATGACTTTCATTTAATGATCTCGAATTATTCATTGTTCAATTCTCGTCAAATAAATACATTGTCCCAGAGAAAAAAAAGCATGTGCCATTAGGCATCAAACTCACAGCAAGGCCCTGTGCTTTATCTATCCATGTATCTATCAGTCATCTATCTAATAGCATTTAATCATCTATGTATCTCAACATTAGAATTCAGAAGTTAGATTGTTGTTGATGCATTCATTTAAATTGGAAAATAAAGGCAGGCCTTTTCTAACAGGAAGTAAAAATGATCTTGCTATTTTGTTTAACAGCAGGCCTGGCTTTGGGAATTAGGTTATATGTCAGATATTCTCCCATTACTTGAATGATCCACAACATTAGCCCCAAGGTTACAAAGTACATGATATTTCTCCAGCATTTTATACAAAAACTTACTTAATGATATTTTAACTTTCTCAAACCGTTCTTTGGGCAGCTGGCTAAAAACAGTACCTCTAAGTGAAAAAGAAACGGGTATAAGTAATAGTTACTTGATATGTCTGGGTAAAGACTTTTTAGGAGTAGCAGCAATTAAGGAAATAAATGCTTTCAAGAAAATTTATTTCAAGAGAAATGAGCTTCAATCATTTGCTTTCACTGAAAATGAATAAAAAGCTAATCAATATGTCAGCTGACATTTGTCATAAAGAAATATTAACTAACTGGTGCTCTTAATCAGCATCTAGTAGCACTCAACCAATATGGTCTTATGGCAATTTATTTGAGGGGATAAGGGACACTGAAAAAGAATTGGGAAAACCTGATAAATTATCTAATTATTTTGATTACTATATACAACCTAGACAACTCAACTAAAATAAATATAAAACAACCCCTTCCATTTTTTTACCATTTTGCCTCAATTATTCAGATACATTTAAAAATTGTTTAGTTTTTCTTGTATTGGCAATCCTCATCATTCTGAAAACCACAAAGATCAGTATTTGTTCATTTTGACCAAACAACCTTAAAGACTTTTATAGTGGAAAGCCCATATTCTATAGTTTTTAGTACATAATAAATGTATCTGAGTGAATCTAATAGAACTTTAACAATAGTTTTTTATACAAAGCATACCATCCCTTGATTTTCTTAGACAAATCAAATGCTACAACCATTTGTGCTAAAACTTATTGGTTAGACCAGTGTTTTCCAGAATGTATACATAAGATGGTTTTAGCTGGTAGACAGGCATAGAACAAAGTAGCATTGAATCATACAACTATTTCTTTAGCAATTTTCTTTCAATCTTTTTTAATGCATCAAGGAGAAAAATCGTTTGTTGCTAGCATGCTTGAACATTGTTCTAACACCTTCCGTTCTCTCTTGGCATGAGACAGAATTTAACTAAGATTTAATACTACTGAAATATTTTCACTGTTGTAATCAAATAAAGCTGTTAAGTCTTTGGGCTCTGAAGCCAGACTACTTTTGTCCAGCTGCTGGCTCTACTACTTACTAGTTTGGTGACCTTAGGTAACTTTCTCAACTTCTCTGTGCTTCAGAGATTTTCTTCATATATGATAATACCTACTTTTGAGGGTATTAGACTATAATGAGATAATATTTATTCATGTAAAGAATCTCAAAAAGTTATGTCACATAATATTATAAGCTCAAAATGGCTAATTATTGAAAATTTTTTTTCTCATATTACTTTGTGTTGATTTCAGGTGGTACTGGTTTCTCATTTATAGAAGTATAAAAGTAAAATGATTAAAAGAAATATTTAGTAGATAATTGAATACTGATATCGGTATATTATGAAAATCAAAAATGTCATTTCTAAATAGTTAATCTGTACAGCAATAACTGTTGACATTTGGTCCTTGGGGTTTCCTTTAAGCACTTATAGAGCACACCTACTTCCAGCTAGGAAGAAGTAACTTGTGGCACCATAATGTCCCTCCCTGAGAAAAACCAGATCTGAGTAAAGTACCACAACATCCTGTTTGAAAAGTTTTGGAAGATGCCAAGACAACCATGCCTAGAGAGGCTAAGTTTCCAATGAGAAGGAAACTGTGGAGAAATTCGTCATCATTCTTCAAGCCGCTTTTCTTCTTAGGGCATTTGCCAATCCTTGCCTTTGTGTGAGAAGAAAACACAGGCAAAGGGCCATAGGCAAGAAACAGAGAAGCTAGAAGAACAACTGGAAATGCCAAATGGCTGGAGAGACAAAAATCTGAGTTCACAGCTGCCAAAGCATCAGAGATTTGAGGGGCAAGATCCTAGAGAGAGGGTAGGCACAGGGAAGTGAACTGGACATTGTTGTTACTGTTTACATTTTATCAGCATTTGCTGAATTTTAAAGCTGGCAAGAAAGAGGCTAAGAAAATGTGAAAAAAGGCACTGCTCTACAGGGTTCTACACCCATAGGTCAGGCATTCCATCAGCCTCCAGTTAGTGGTGCTGGATGAGGCTCTGCAGGCAGGAATATAAGACCCGTACTTCCAAGACAGAAAGGGTCCAATGTATTCAACTTGCAACCAAGTGGCCAGTCGCTTTCCTTGAAAAATCATAACATGTTGCAGGGGTGGTGGTCTATTTTGATCTCTTTTACTGGCAGGTAGGAAATTCATAGATGACAGTGTCAAATAGGCCTGGGTAAGTAGGAGAACTTACTGTTGGGCCATGTGTAGTCTCCAATTCCGCCACCATGTCCACTCTGTACGGGTGCCCACTGGGCCAGTTCTGGGGTTGGCCATCGACAAAATCTGGCTAACATTTACTAAGTCATTTTTCTCCTTGGCTTTTCTACCTCTTCCATGAGGGATGCACTCTGGTAGGTGTTAATGTGTGTACAAAAATCTTCCCACTTTGAGCCTATATCCATCCATCCACCAACTTGGCTCTATGCCAGACTTCCTCATTCAATCTTACAGTTTTTTCCTTCCAAGACTCTGACCAACTAACGAGGTCATTGCCACTGTATAAGAATCTAAATATAGTCTTACCTAGGGCTACTTCTGCTTCCACTGGAAGTGTGACAGGTGCATGACTTGCAGATTTGCCTATTGGAAGATTTTCCCTGTCCTCTGTCTTTCAACTTGCTCCCTGAAAACAGATGTAATGCAGGCACCATCCAGTTTTGCTTGTATCCACACACCAAGATAAGGTAGGGTTTTTCCCTTCTTTTTCAGCTAGTCATAAGTACAGCCCACATGGTCTGTTGAGGTTGAGGTTGAGTGCAGATGCAGTCTGGGTGGGTGGTGTGGAAATCTGGGCTATCTGCTATCTGCCTACTCATGCCCACGTATCCTTCTTGATGTCCCACTTAGACCTAAACTAGTAATGGACCGCCACTGGCCCTGTCGGACTTTATGACTGGAACTGTCTGGTAGACCCTGTGCATAACGGGTACTTGTGGTACTTATGGATGCATGTTCATTTGTTGCCCATAGACAGCCTTAGCCTTCCCTCTCTACCAAGGCTCAATAGCACCTCAGGAGCTGTTTCTTGAAAGGTCTATAATTTTCTAGTGCAGATCACGTGGCCTTGCACTCAAGTCTCAAGGAACTGCATTATGATTCTCATTGAATCTTGTAAACATTTGTCTCTTTTCACCACTGAAATCTCCTATTCCATAGAGTCTGCCAGATACTGTGATCCAAGCCACGGGCTTCTTGCGCCACAGCCAGGACCTGCTGTGAAGCCTTTTTTCCTTTCTTTCTTCTTCATTTTTTTCAGAAACCTACTCAAGCCTAACAGTCTTCTGAGTCTCCAACTAAGTTGTCCAAAGCAGTAATTCTAAGTGTGGAATGTGTTGCCTTTAGAGTTCTATGAGGCTTTCCAGACTTTATGCTTCTTTTTTTGTGATACGGGATGCAAAAATGAAGCAATCTGACTCTTACTATCCATACTATACCTGGCCAAATTCACTTCCATTGTCCATCACTTTACATTTTCCCTCTGCAGTACGTCAGCAGAACTTAGGAATACCCATGTAAACCCACTGTCCTTATAGTATTGCCCCAATCACAATCCCCGCCCCTACAGCCATCATTCAAATTATTGGATCATCACACCAGCAGAGGTAGTCCCTCTGCTCTTGGGGGTAGTCCCCCCAAGTCACTACCAGTGAAATATTAAGCAATTGGGTCACCACTTTTTGTTCCATTTTTTGCTTAGGATTGGGTTCTCTCTACCAGTCAGGCAACAAGTGAACCAGTCCCCACCCTTATGCCTCTTTTCTTGAACTGCTCTCAGTACCAACTCTCTCTGTCATGTCATCTAAGAAGAAGACATCAATATACGATCAGACATAAAAGAGACTCATTGTGGTAAATAGTTGTTAAAGTAAAGGAGGAGGGCTTAAGAGTGGTGGAAAGAGGCTTTACCACATGCTGGTGGGTCTGACACCTGTGAAAGGAGAGAGGGAAAGAAAGAGGATGAGATAGGAACAGCTCATGTTGTAGAAATGCTCTGAGCAAGTTGATGGAGAGACGCTGAGGACGGTTTCTCATTAAAGGAGTGACATATTGGGCAGAAATGGGTCTCCCTTTAGGACCCCTGACGTACTCAGTCATGGTCTGGCGGCAGCCTGGAGAAAGTATAGTCTCAGCTTGAGCCCCATGGAGAATCTGAAGGTGTACCAGTTGGAGGGTGTCAGTCTTCTTAAAACAGGGGGTCTTCTCAAAGGGAGATCTGAGTGGTGCATGTCAAGGACAGACAGTACAATGGGACTTTGAAAAATCCCATAAAATTCCATGATCAAACAATACAACGTTTTTGGTATAATCTACTTCAGTAGAGGAAATGAGCTATGGAAGAAAAGAAAAATAAAGCATGATATTAAAATTGGGCAGAAAAATTTGGAGGAAAGAAGCAAAAGAGATAAAGTTATAGAATTTTTAATCTGGATAAAATAAAGTCTAAAATATTTAATTTTTCAAAGAGAAAGTTGAAAATGGAAAAATTAAGACTGCATTCCTGGTATTTATTTATACAATTCATGTTTCAGAAGGATTTGATATGAAATAAAGTCAGTTATTTTAGAGTTGGAAATAGAGGGTATAAAACATTCTAGGATTGTGGTTCTACGCAGCCGTTCCATGCCCTCGTCTGCATGCTTCTTTTACGCTCGTTGTATAGAGAATTATGACAGGAAAAAAAAATCTTGGACAGCTCTTAATAGTGGAGGAATGCAGCTAGTGTGAAAATTAATGAGATGTAAGAACATACTGAACAGAAATAACAAAAAACTGTAAAGATAAAAAAGAGACTGAGAACAGTTCATGCAAAAAAAAATGGAAATAAGTCTTGGATCTCTTTAAAAGTATTGTCGAAAGGAATTTTCCCACAATAAGCTTCTATGGTACAATCTACTGAACGTGTATGACAGCATAATGGGAAGGAAGATTCAAAATACAATATAGGATCCTCTCCCAGTAATGATAGTGTATCTTCCATTGTACTACACCTCCCATGGATAGTAATTATAAACATTGGACCAAATATAGTAAACAACTCTGAATGCAGTGGAGAGCAATGAAAAGAAGGCAGAAAGTGGAGTACGGTCCCTGCTGCAAACTTCTAGCAAAAATTGCATCCTCAATTGTAATTTCAGAGGCTCTCTCGTTATATCTGAAGTGGCAGAAATAATAATGGCAGTGAGAACGCTGACAATGGTGGTCAGACAGAGTTGTCACGGTAAAATCTCTATCAGGAGAATTTTTTTTCAGAGGCTGTTTGTTAAAACCCAGCCTCTGAAAGACATCTTAGTTGGCCATAACGGAGAGGGCAAAACTCAGCAATGTAGATTTCTGAGTCTTGAAGAGCCTTATTATGAGATCTTCTCCCTTTCCCCATCATGGATAATGACACCTTCCTCTCAGTTCAGAAGAATGAAGTGGAATTCCAACTGCCACAGCAACTGCGGTGGAGGCAAAAAAAAGGTAGGAGTAGAACTGCCATTTCTAGGCAGCATCCTGGTGGACTGGTCAGGCTTCAGCTGTCCCAGTGAAGCAGCAGCAAAACTAAGCCATACACCAGCCGAGTCTGTGGACAATAATGTTGCATATTGGACACGTGCAAGTATTTAGGAAGGAGTTCGTTGTAATACACTGGACTCCCCGGAGCTGTGCGGTGGAGCTCATACAGCAGTACAATTTGAAGACAGAAGTTAACATGACTGGTTTACACACAAACTGGGGAGGCTTCTGATATAAAGGTCTGTGTATGATATAAAGATACTGTGTAGTATTTACAGAGGCTTTTAATAGTGCTGATTCATTTTGTGAAAAGAACCCAAATTTTAAGAAGAATTCCCAAATATCATAATCGTGGATGTTAACATTGACATATAAGCTCTCAATTGAGTTTTACTGGTCAACAAGAGAGAAAAAAGATTTTAAAAGCAATGTTATCTTTTGTGCTGCACAGGTTTAAAGAATGCTGCAGAAGTCTTTTTTGATTTGTGTTACATATTTAATCTGGAGATGAGATTAGCTAATGGTATCATGGAGGTGAAACTTGAAAATCTCAGTTTTTGAATGGCAGACAAAGGATGGCACTAGGAAAGCCTCGAAGCAGGAATCCAAGGATACTGGTGTGTAGAGCAAGGGCTCCAGGATGACAGTCAAGGGTAGGAATATGTTCAACTGCCCATGGATAAAAAACTGTGAAGTCCAAAGAGTACGTATCTAACACTGAGGTGAACGCTAAGGACAAGGTTTACAGAGAGCAGAGTGCTGATTTTAAAATGACTGGTTCCCTAAATGAGAACTTAATTTAAAAAAAGAAAGAAAGGAAGAAAGAAAATTCAGACCTGGAGGTGAATGAGGACATAAAGAGGAAAAAATCAAATCAAATCAAATAATAGAAACAGATCATACAAAATGTTAAAAGCAGTATCAGCAATTGAATGAGTTGAAGTTACAAATGGGAAAAGATCCCAATAAATTTCCAAAGATGAGAGAATTTCAGGTATCTAAGTAACAATGAAAATGTGTTTCTGTATGTTTGTTTCATAGGAATTTCCATATCTTGGGGAAAATCCAACTTTCTGTTTCTTGAATATGTGATGTGTGACTTCTGAGAGTATGAGACTATTAATTGCAGAAATGCTTGATTATGCCAGCTATATTAGCTGTGAGTCCTTTCATTCTAAAGACCAAATACGGACATTAAAATAAAATTATAAACACAAAGAATAAATATATTCAAGAATAAAATACTCTATATTTTCTAAACCTTCTGTGCATCTTGTTTTGCTCATTGATTGTCAATACAATCTCCTCATTATCACAGATTCCATACTGATAATCATTTCTTAAAATATTATATTTTCTGTGATTAGTATATTTAAAAATTTAATGTGAAAAAACAGAAATGAAGGCAAACTGGATGAAATATGGAAAAATAAGAATGAGTTAAAAATATCCAAAATAACATTGTAATTAATATAATGCTTTTTAAAACATAAAAATGGAATGACCATATGAGCAGGATTATTATTTTAAAACACTGTTCCATATTCAAATCTTCTATATATGATGGCGGAATCTGAAGATTACATTTCTATGAGAGTAATGTTTCAGTTCATTTGAAAATATTTTCTTTTTTTTTTTTTTTTTTTTGCGGTACGCGGGCCTCTCACTGTTGTGGCCTCTCCCGTTGCGGAGCACAGGCTCAGCGGCCATGGCTCATGGGCTCAGCCGCTCTGCGGCATGTGGGATCTTCCCGGACCGGGGCACAAAGCCGTGCCCCCTGCATCGGCAGGCGGACTCTCAGTTACTGCGCCACCAGGGAAGCCCGAAAATATTTTCATTTTTATAATAGGAAAAACTGATTGTTTTAGGGGGTAAAAGGAAACTAGCATATTCATTTAAGAAGATGGTACGTTTGCAGCCAAAATTGTTCACTGATGTTTTATTGTTTAGTTGAGGCATTTGTCTCCTCTTCTACCCCTATTCTTATTCCGAGGATGTCATTTCATTGCTTACTCAGTAGGAGCACTAAAATATACTTAAATGTAAAAACCAAATGGTTTTATTGTTTGTTTTTCTGTCAAAAGCAAATGTGTTTTCCTGAGTTATCTAGCAATTCGGTTCTCTTTAACTTTTCTGGATAGTATCAAACTTCGAAGAAATACAAATCATACTTTTGTTATAGGATTTTTAAAAAATCTATGCAGTATCTCGAAATGGCTAAAGTTTTAACCAACAGTTGTAAAGTTTTAAAAAATAAAACTCTGCCTGCCAGACAGTTTCACATTTGGGAACTCGGCTTTGCTTCACATATCCTGGCATGAGAAATAAAGTTTCCACATTCTCAGAAAACTAATGGTAATTCCACATTGCTGTTTCTCTCTGGGGGTTCACAGAGTATATATATCACATTACGACCTCTCTCTGAGTTCATGTTCATTTAAAAACCTTTCCCTACCTTGAGCTTTATTTGTATTTCTCATTCCATATTAGTTTTCACAAACTCAGTTATTTTCAGGGAGAAAAATTTCTCTTTATTCTATTGCTTTGCTAATTTTGAAAATCTCTGATTTGAAATTCTCTAAGTGACGGTGTTGGTAGAGGATTTGTAAAGGCATCTCAAAATGTAGGAAGCAATGTAGAACGTTAGATCTAATTAAAAACTCTCTTCACTCCACAAGATCACATTCTGATTTTAGACACCTGTTTTTATAAGAGCATTTCTACATACGACAATACATAAATGAGAGACAAATGAACACCACCGACACTCTAATTCTTTATAGATTATTTGAGTTATTTGTGTTAAATGTGAATTAAGAATAAAAACAAATATTCAACAATTTAATAACCTTGTTTTACATATGTGAGGATAAGTACTTTGGTATAAATAATCTTCCTGCATTGATAAACCATTGGAAAACTGCAATACAAATTTCTGATTTACTGTATACTACTATCATAGAGTTTGTCATTAATAGCCAATAATTATACCTAATTAAATTTTATGCATAGCAACCAAAAGTAGGTTAAGTGAAAATATATTTTTAATAAATGTTTTTTTATGACAATAACACTGAATAATGCAGAAGTGACTGAATTAACCTTATTTGCATTTTAGCAAATCCAAATTAGTTTAGGTAAAACCAATTAGAAAATTAGAGTATTTCCAAATACAACCTGTTATAGATTCTCAGATACTCTTTGACTTAGGATAGATGGATCCTTCCATTTAATTCTGGAAATGTGCTATAAGTTAAAAAAATGAGGTTAAAGGAAAATGTGCATTTCTGTAATAACCTTTAAATATCAAAGTGAACAGAAAATGTGTAACCACTGAGGGAGGATTCTGTCTACTCGATATCACTGCCAACACAGTCCCTTATAAACTTAAAGAAAAAAACTGCAGCAAAAGTATGATGCAAAAAATTATGGAAATTGAACAAACTTTTTTTCCCCCAAGCTTAACTCTTTTGGAGAATTTATATTACCGTAGACTGCACTGGCTTATTTATGCACTCTTTTATTTATTTGGTTATTTATTCCTTTTCACTTTACTCCTCTATCAGGAGAGATTGTTGCCAAAGTGCATAATATTTTTTGTAGCCTGTCTTAAAGTATCAGAATCAGTATTAATAAATGCAGTGTTAAAAATTTTCAGTTCGGTTAAGTATCAGTGCCTGAACTATTGCAATATGAATCAATATTAAGTGTGTTTTAACTTATTTTCCTATGTATACTGCTGATGAAGTTTTTGGGTAACATCATTTATGAGCAAAATTTTTATCGTTGTTGTTGTTGCTATTTTATACGTGGTAATATGTTTCAGCACACATCTTCCTGGACCATAAAAGTGAATTTTAATGTGGTAAATACACTAATATCAGACAAGTATAGTGTAAACACAAATAGTTTAATTTCTCATATTCACAGAGAAGCTGTCCCAAATGACACCCAGTAAAAAATGCAGTAGTTTATATTAGTCTAAAGGTCTTAAAAGAAGAGTCTCAGTTGATGGCTGGGGCCCTTGGGGAGTGAACTCAGAGTGTTCCCCTTGTCCACCTACTACCCGGATCTTTCCTTGCTGTACAGCATTAACTGATGTGATAAACAAGTTAGGTTACTTTCTATATGTAGTAAAATATCTCTGCCTAGTTAGGGAAAAACAAAGGAGTAAATCTGTCGATGAATAGTAAGGATTCTTCTGAATAACCAAACATAATGGAAGTCAAATGCCTGTTGGCTCTGTAGGGAAAGACTAGAGAAAGATTTTCTCTGCCGTATGCAGTCATGAGGGGCTGTCTCACATACCAAAACTTTCTAAAACCTCACCATTTGTGTTACGGTGAGAGCACACAATTTTAGGGCTCAGGTATATTCCATTAAATTTAGTAGAATCAGAAAACCTGTATTATAGTAGCAGATTCGCAACTGATTGGTGACGCAAAAGTTACTGTGGATTGCCCCAATCACTCCATTGTATGAAATTCCCCCGTAATTTACAGAAGGTAGAAATACTCTGGCTTGCTGAATTTTATGAGATGTGGTTTTATGAGGTCTGATACCTGCACAGAAGTAGGCATTACCATCTTCCACCCCTGGCTCAAGGGAAAACACTACAAAGATTTATATACATAATACACCACCCTCCCCCAAATTGAAAAAGCTTTTAAAATTCACCAACTCTTCCTCCCATCACCCATCATACATCCTGTGACAGTAACTGTGAATTTTATCTAAAGAGATGAGAGAATCAAACCTGAAAGCTCAATCTTCACTGAAAATTTGAAATGATTATACTGATGGGAATCTTTTTATGTGGGGATTTATCTCTGATCTCAATCTTGAAGAGTAATAAGAAAAGAAATAATACAGACAGCTATTTTGATATTATATGCTTACTACCAAATAGAGAGGCAGAGAATAGAATTCTAATTCTTAGTGAAGACTTTTCATGTTATTATCATGAAGAAATCAACAATGGTCCCCCATGCACAATAGAGTCCATGTACAAATGAATATAATTATTAAGGAATTCTAATTCTCCTCCAGAATCAGACTGAAGATGTTTAACAGCATCTCTGCTATAGAATAGAATGATGGATAGTATCATCATCATCAGATGAGTATCACCTCCCAGCACCTGGGAGAAGTATGATTGTCTTGTGCTCCATTGTGATCCTCACTGGAACACTTTGTCTAATATGACCTGGTATGTTCTATATGAATACTGTACATTTTACGCACTACACTATGTCTTTTGTTGTATGCCTTTCCATCTTTATCTACAAATCCTAGAGTATTTTCTTTATATTTTTATTTGTATGTTGAGTATGCTTATCTAAAAGACATTTATATTTAACTTTTATATAAATACATAAAAATTTGAGCATAATCTGAATAAACAGGAAATAGGATAAATTTTCTTTCTATCTTTCATTTAAAAACAGAGGATTACATGAAAGTTCATATACTAAGACTGTGACTTCCTGATCCCTTCTTCTCTTGGCCATCAGAATGTTCGCAAATAAATTTAACTCTCAGAGACAGGAGAGAGAAATTTTCCTTGAGGCTCTGCCAGCCCATAGGTACATAAGTTGCCCCCATGCCTAGAGAATTTCCAATCCTCCTTTTAGTACACTAATCATAAATATTAGTGAATAATTAGGAATCATTAATTTGAGCAAAGCTCTCACAGGAAAGTTAGAGACCAAAATACACAACAGGAAAAGTAAAAAGGATCTTTAAGAAAACAGAAACAATTCAGGGATAAAATAATTTCAAATAATTTATTAATGTACTCAGAGAAATAAGAGAAGATATTATAAGCCATGAAACACTCATTTAGAGAGCTAAAAAGAACTGTTGGGGAAAAAACATAAATGTGTGTATATGTATGTGTATGTTCAGAAAAATTTTTTAAAAACTCATTTAAAAGGTTGGAAAATAAAATTGAAGAACTCTCCTAGAAAGTTGGAAAATTAAAAAAATTGATGAGAAATAGCTGAGAGAAGTTAAGAAAATTAGAGGATCAGTATTCCATTACCTGAAAACAGTATTCCAAAATGAAACAGAGAGAAAAGGAGAGGTGTAAAATACCAAAGAAATTATTCAAGAAAATGTCTCAAAACAGTAGAACATGTTTCCTAGATGCAAAGAAACCCCCTGGTGTCCGGTGCCACCTCTACCAAAGCATATCACACTGAAATACTGGAAAACTGAGGTCTGACAAAGAAAGGGTCCTAAAAGCTTCCAGAGAGAAAGAAGGTAGAGGTCACATGAAAACTATCAGGAATCAGAAAGGCAGCAGATATCTCAATAGTGGCACAGGCAGCCAGGAAAAAATAGAAAGCAACACCTTCAAAGCCCTGAAGGAAATTGTTTCTAAAATATAATTGTATATTCAATCAACTATCAATCAAATATGATGGTAGAAAAACATTTTTTTCAGACATGCATAATCTCAAAATTATCTTCATCATCTCTTTTCTCAGGAAATGGACTGGTCGAGGGACTCCACCAAAATAAAGAAGTAAATCAAGAGAGGAAAAAAAAAGAAACCTGTGTGGCGTAGGAAGAAGATTTAATGCAAAAAGAGGAGAAAGGAATCTCGAGGATGAGAGAGAAAGGTGCTCGAAGTGGGACAACTTTGAGTCACAAGCCTCAAGAGCAGTCAGCCCAGATTGGAGACTTTTAGCCACCCTTAGATTTCTCTACGAGATCAAGTCAGTCAACTGTCTGATGTGTTGGAAGGTATTAAGGAGAGGTTGATACTAACAGAAGAGATTTTAGAATAAGTTACTGATAAATTCTCAGATTGCTAAGCAAATTATAAGAAAAGATAAACTCCATCCTGATACAGAGTAAGGCTAACCTGTGACTAGTCTTCACAACTTTATTTGCTGTAATTTAAACCATGAATATCAATTAAACTAATAAACTTAAATATAAACATATTTTGAGAAGGTGAGGAGAAGTGTGAAGATAGTGTGTGTGAGTGCATGCAGACGGTGGTTTGAAACATGGAGAACAAGAGAGAATTTAGTCCTTAATTTTCATAGGAGGAAGCCAATATATATTATATTGCCTTAAAAATTTCAGAGTAGTACTGTAAGCATATTATTTATAGATATGAAGATAAATGTCTAAAGAAAGAGCTGGAAGAATGGGATAAGGGCGTGTGACTGCCATTACTCTTAACAGGCTTTATAGATCCATTTGATTGCTGAAACTATGTTAAAAATAAAAATTAAATTGAAGAAAAAGAATGGCTATGCCTCAATATTTGATATTACCGAACAGTATTAGGTTATCTCTAAGGTGCTGCCCTTACGGAAACGTCATTTTTCAAAGAATAATGGAATTTTCCAGGAAATTTGGCTGCTGCTTTTAAAGGAATCCTATACAACTGTATTTTTAATTGGGTATGTTTCTCCCGTGGTTGCAAAATTCAGGCCACTGTAACTGCTTTGATAGCCATAGTAATAAAGCCAGCTTCTTAATTTAGATCATAGAATTTTAGATTTAAGAGAAACATTTGAAATGATATAGCCAACCTCTTCCTTTTAAAGATGAGGAAACTAAGGCCAATGAAATTAGTGACAGAAATGGAACTATTTTCAGTTAATTATTATAAGAACGTGTCAATAGAGATGAATAGAAAGGGTCATAATACAGAAGCTATGGAATCAGACTCATCCGGTTTCACATTCTGCTTCTACTCCTTACCAGCTAGGTAATACTTGGCAATTCATTTAATCCCTCTCAGATTTAGCTTCCTCATTTTAGAAATGAGAGATGATAAGTTATTGGATTAAATAAGATAAGGATTTATCGCTGGCATAGAATGCTCAATAAATTATAGCTTTACCACCAACAGAGTTAAGTGTGTACAACTGTTACGTGGGTAAAATATAGGGGAGTTGTGTTCTACTCAGGATGACCATAAAATTTATCACGCAAGGTAGGCTCTTGAGAATGAAAGAGGGTGCTATTAACAAAAATGCCCAGATCACAGGTTTTGTGTTTTGCTTTTGCTTTTGGCATTTTCTGGTACTTACTTAAATTATTATTATTATTATTATTTTTGCAGTACGCGGGCCTCTCACTGTTGTGGCCTCTCCCGTTGCGGAGCACAGGCTCCGGACGCGCAGGCTCAGCGGCCATGGCTCACGGGCCCAGCTGCTCCGCGGCATGTGGGATCTTCCCGGACCAGGGCACGAAGCCGTGTCCCCTGCATCGGCAGGCGGACTCTCAACCACTGTGCCACCAGGGAAGCCCTAATTATTGTTTTTTTCCCAGTTTTACTGAGATATAAATGACAAAATTATAAGATATTTAAAGTATATAACATGATGATTTGATATATGTATACATTGTGAAAGGATTCCTCCGAGTTAATCAGCTATGCAATACAGTGTTATCAACTACAGTCACAATGTTATACATTAAACTCTCAGACCCTATTCAACTTATAAATGAAAATTTATACCCTTTTGCCAATCTCTCCTATTTCCCCCAAGCTCCTAGCAACCACTTTTCTACTGTTTCTGTGACTTTAATACTTTTTCTTTTTCCAGTTTCCACATACAAGTGATACCATGCAGTATTTGTCTTTCCCTGCCCGGCTTACTTCACTTAGCATAATGCCCTTAAGGTCCATTTGTGTTGTAGCATATAACAGAATTTCCTTCTTTCTTTTTTCTTTTTTTTTTTTTTTTTTTTGGCGGTACGCGGGCCTCTCAATGTTGTGGCCTCTCCCGTTGCGGAGCACAGGCTCCGGACGCGCAGGCTCAGCGGCTGTGGCTCAGGGGTGCAGCCGCTGCGCGGTATGTGGGATCTTCCCGGACCGGGGCATGAACCCGCGGCCCCTGCATCGGCAGGCGGACTCTCGACCACTGCGCCACCAGGGAAGCCCTCCTTCTTTCTTTAATGCTGAATAATATTTCATTGTATATATATTCTATTTCCTTTATCCATTCATCCATCAACAGACACATAAGTTGTTTCCATACCTTGGCTGTTGGGAATAATGATGCTATGAACATGGGAGTACAGATATCTCTTCAAGAAAGTGACTTATTTTCCTTTGGATGTATACCCAAAACTGGGATTGCTGGATCATATGGTAGTTCTATTTCTCCTTGTTTTAAATTGAGATTTAATTGACATAAAACATTATATTAGCTTTGGGTATACAACATAATACTTATATATTACAGTATTGAGAAATGATCAGCACACATCATTAACAAAATTTTTTTCTTCTGATAAGAACTTTTAAGAGCTACTCTCTTAGCAACTTGCAAATATGCAATACACTGTACAGTATTATTAAGTCTTGTCACCATGCTCTATGTTACATCACCATGACTTATTTATTTTATAACTGGAAGTTTGTTCCTTTTGACCACCTTTGCCCATTTTACCCATCCCCTACTCTCTGCCTCTGGAAACCATCAATCAGTTCCCTGCAACTGTGTGTTCATTTTGTTGTCGTTGTTGTCATTTTAAATTCCACGTATAACTGCGATCATACCATATTTACCTTTCTCTGTCTGACTTATTTCACTTAGCATAATGCCCTCAAGGTCCATCCATGTTGAAAATGGCAAGGTTTCCTTCATTGTTATGGCTGAGTAATATTCATATAATATTCATATACATCATATTTTCTTTATCCATTCATCCTTTGATGAACACCACTTAGACTGCTTCCATGTCTTGGCTATTGTAAATAATGCTACAATGAACATACATATGCATACAGCCTTTCAAGTTAGTGTTTTTGTTTTCTTTCGATAAATACCCAGAAGTGGAATTGTTGGATCATATGGTAGTTCTATTTTTAATGTCTTAAGGAACCACAGTGTTTTCCATAGTTGCTGTACCAGTTTACATTCCCATCAACAGTACACAAGGGTTCCCTTTCTCCACATACTCTTCAGCATTTGTTATCTCTAGGGCTTTATTTTTTTACATTTATTTATTTATTTATTTATTTATCTTCTGGCTGTGTTGGGTCTTCATTGCTGTGTGCGGGCCTTCTCTAGTTGCAGTGAGTGGGGACTACTCTTCGTTGCGGTGCGCGGGCTTCTCATTGTCATGGCTCCTCTTGTTGCGGAGCACGGGCTCTAGGTGTGCATGCTTCAGTAGTTGTGGCTTGCAGGCTGTAGATCTCAGGCTCAGTAGTTGTGGCACACGGGCTTAGATGCTCCGCAGCATGTGGAATCTTCCCGGGCCAGGGCACAAACCTGTGTCCCTTGCATTGGCAGGCAGATTCTTAACCACTGCGCCACCAGGGAAGCCCATCTCTAGGACTTTTTGATAACAGACATCCTAACAGGTGTGAGGTGACATCTCACTGTGGTTTTGGTTTGAAATTTCCCTGATGATTACTGATACTGAACACCTTCCATGTACTTGTTGGCCATCTGTATGTCTTCCTTGGAAAAATGTCTGCTTAGGTCCTTTGCCCATTTTTTAATTGAGTTATTTGTTTTTATGTTATTGAGTTGAATGAGTTCCTTGTATATTTTAGATATTAACCCCTTATTGGATATGTGGTTTGCAAATATTTTCTTCCATTCCATAAGCTGATTATTCATTTTGTTGATGGCTTCCTTTGCTGTGCAGAAGCTTTTTAGTTCTATATAGTCTCACCTTATTTTCACTTTTGTTACCTTTGCTTTTGGTGTCAAATCCACATAATCATTGCCAAAACCAATGTCAAGGAGTTTTCCCATGTTTTCTTATAGGATTTTTACGGATTCAGCTCTTAAGTTCAAGTATTTCATCCATTTTACTTGATTTTTGTGTAAGATGGAGGTTCAGCTTCATATTTTTTCTTGTGGCTATCCAGTTTTCCTGATATCATTTATTGAAGAGACTATCCTTTCCCCATTGCATATTCTTGGCTCCTTTGTCAAATATTAATTGACCATAAATGCATGTGTTTAGTTCTGAGCTCTCCATTCTGTTCCACTGATCTATGTGTCTGTTTTTTATGCCAATATTATACTGTTTTGATAACTATGGCTTTGTAATATAGTTTCAAATCAGGAAGTTTGATGCCTCCAGTTTTGTTTCAAATCAGAAAGGAAGAAGTAAAGTTGTCTCCATTTGCAGATGACATATAATTATACATAGAAAACCAAAAACTGTTAGAACCAATAAAAAATTTCAGTAAAGTTTTAGGATACCAAATCAACATATAAAAATTATTTGTGTTTCTATACACCAGCAACAAGCTATCAGAAAGAGAAATGAAGAAAACAATCCCATTTACAATAGTATCAAAAAGAATAAAATACCTAGAAATAAATTTAATCAAGGAAGTGAAAGACCTGTTCACTGAAGACCACAATATATTGATGATGAAAGAAACTGAAGACAAAACAAATAAATGGAAATATATCCCATGTTCATGGAATGGAGAAATTAATATTGTTAAATTACTCATATTACCCAAAGCAATCTATAGTTACAACATAATCCCTATCAAAATTCAAAAGGCATTTTTCACAGAAATTGGAAAACAATCCCAAAATTTTTATGGAATCACAGAAGACCTTGAATACCCAGAACACAGATTTAAATTAGGACACCTGGGATGTAAGATCTTCTCATTGTGATGTAGCTGAATTTACACATAAAATGTGCAAGCAAATATCTGGTGGGCAAAGCGAAGGCCATTTGAATGGTAGGTGAGGCACAGATAGTACATGGAACAAGTTGGTCACAACTGCCAAGCATTCACCAATAATGACTTTGGAAAATGTTTCAGTGAAGGGGAAAGGTCTTGAACGTGAGATAACTTAGACATTTGAAAGATACAGGGGAACAAAGCCTACAAAAACAGTGAAGTTGGCTGAATACTAGTTGTCTTGAGAGCCTGCAGAGGGATAATGCGAAGCTGAAGACCAGCAATTAACGGCTCAAGTTAAGAGTCAGAGTGGCTTTCTGGTGGCTTAAAAAGTGGCTTTTATTTCTTGCAGAGGAAGAACAGCCACAACTGAGCAGAAACTGAAGGTTACAGAGCTCTAGGAACATTTAAATGCTCTGCCAAAGATCTATTACACTGTGGTCAGAATCCTGGTTGGAAGAACTCTGGACCCTGAGATATGAGATGGAAATATCTGTGTTTTTGTCCCAAGGATGTTGTCTCTGGAGACCCTCCTGAGCCTTCAGGGTTTGCCTAGGTGCTCACGCTTCCCTCGTAAGAGAATATCTGTGCTAAAGACACTGAAGAAGTTTCCTCCTCTTGGGACAACAGGTAGAGAAGCTTCCTAAGGAGTTGTCCCCACCTCCTCTCCTGGACACTGGACCAATAGGTGACAGGGGAGGAAGGAGAGTACAGGCCCAAGGAGCTTTAAAAAATAGCTACCATGTCCAAGATTCAGAAGACTATCTCTGAGACTGGAATTTGATCAAGGGATCCAGAACATGAGAGGATAAGGAAGAATTCAGTGACTCTGGGGCACTTCCTGGGACACAGGATCTAACACCCTGGGGTAAACTCACTGCTGATGTGACTTTTAGAGACCTGGAAAAAGCAACGGTCAGTGCTGAGTGGGGTCAAAATGACTGAGTTGACCTGGCAGAGAGTAGAGCAAAGCGTAAAGAGGTCTAAGGAAGTGGACTTGTGGCAATGGAAACATTATGTAAAGTCAAGAAAAGCACTGCAAGATTATGTTGGGCATCAGAGCCTAGAGGACACATGAGGAGTGAGTTGCTGGGAGGTGCACCAGCATCATTATCAAGTTCACTTGTTCTGCAGACAAGGACTAAGAGTAGGAAAGGAGGTCAGTCACGGAGCTGAGTTCCACATGGGGATGACTGGGCCCTGAATTAGCAGAGGCCTGGTGGCATCACTTAACCACAATATAGACCAGGAATCTAAGATTGTCTTAAGCAGCAAGGTTGGAGTGGTAGAAAAAGGACTGACCCACAAAGAACTGTGGAAATGGTTCACAAAATAGGGTGTTCTGGGAAACAAAATAGATGGGCAGCCAGAAAGGATATTACTTAACATCTACACTCAGAATAAGGCAAGAATTAGAGGAGCTAGAAACTGAAAATATGATTTTCTGCTTAGGTTTCCATCCTGAACCAATTTTTAAACTTGAAATCTATTGACTAAACTGGTCTCTACGTTTCTAATTGGTCTAACTGGCCTCTACAGAGGAACTTACAGCACTGCAGTGAATATAGATACTAATGATTCCTCTAGGTCTTGCCCAAAGGAAATCATGGCCAATTTACTCAGAGACACTGGAGAAAGTGGTTCCTATACATCTTGATAATTATTGGACATAAAGTCTGAGTTGGCAATGATACCCGGAGACTCAAAAGTATCATCATGCTCCCACTCTTAGAATGGAGGTTTATGGGGCCAGGTAGTAAATGGAGTCCTGGCTGAAGCCCAGCTCGCAGTGGGCCACCTTAGTCCACAGGATTTCACATTGATCCATTAAAGTGATGACATCGGGATGATCAGCCAGGATAAGCAAGAGGCGGCTACGTTTTTTAGAGCCTTGGTGTATCATATATATGTTCCAGGCTGTGGAAAATAAACTCTATTAAAATTCGATGACCTGCCTCTTCAGTCAGTTTTTATTCAGGGTCATGTCAACCCCTAACCAAAATGAATGAAGCATGGCTCTTGATAGCCTCTTTGAGTTTCTGAGGCAACATGTTTCAGACCTGGGAATACTGCTCCAGCCTGACATGCTAGGTGACACAGATCTGAGTGCCAGAGGCTATCCAATTTTGAGTGGCACCTGAAGCACAAAAGGACTGTACAGCAGATCTTGGCTATAAGGCAAGCTCTTCTGCCACTGGGTCAATGTGACACCTTAAGCCCTACGGTGCTAGAGATGTCAGTGATTGGAAAATACACAGTATGTTATATTTGTCAAGCCCCTGTGAAAAAATTCACAACAAAGTCCCCTGGGATTCTGGAACAAAACCAACCCATCCTCAGCAGATACATATTCACCTTTCTAGAAGTAGCTCTTGGCATGTTGCTGGGATTTTGTAGAGACGTATCACTAGATGACAGGCCAAAAACTGACCATGTATACAGGACTGTTTCTATAATCTGGTTTATGTCAGACCCTCTACTATGGTCTGAATGTTTGTGTCTCCCCCGAATGCATATGTCACAATCCTAACTCCTGAAAGTTATATAACAAGGTGAGGCCTTTGGGAGATGATTAGGTCATAAAGGTGGAACCCTCACGAATGGGATTAGTGACCTTATAAAAGAGGCTTCAGAGAGATCCCAGCCCCTTCAACCATGTAAGGATATGATGAGAGGTCTGTAACCTGCAAGAGAGCCCTCACCCAACCATGCTGGCACCCTGATCTCAGACTTCCAGTCTCCAGTACTATGACAGATAAAGTTCTGTTGTTTATAAGCTACCCAGCCAGTGGTATTTTGTTACAGCAGCTCAAAGAGACTTGACACCCTGCAAGTCATTAAGGTTGGGTGGGCCCAAAGAGCAGTCCATCCTAAAATGGAAATAGTAATGATATATCTGAGATTGAGCAGGAAGAGTGGACATGGATGTGCTGAGTGAGCAGGGATTCCAGACACCCCAGGTCACCCACTAGAGTTGACCAGAGCCTCTTCCCCATATTGGGGGGTAGGAAGCCCATACCAGTAGCTAACAGAGATGGAAAATTCCCGATTTCTGATTTATGGACAGGATAGTTTGATTTGAAGGCAAATGTGAAGAATGAATGAAGGCTACATGACAGTCACATTCAGGGGTGATTTTGAAAGACATTCAGGAAATATCTTCCCACTGGGCAGAACCGTGAGTAGTGTACTTGGCCATCTAGTTTATGTAGAAGAAAAAGTGGCTTAAGGTACGAATACGTGTAGGTTTTTGGCAGTGACCGATGGCTTGACCGTCTGGTCAAGGGCCTAAAAGGAAAATTATTGGAACGGCAGACATCTAAATGTTATACTTTACCAAGGATTAAGTATCCAAGCTTTCAACTCGTGAAGAAAGGGAGACCTAGTAAGCTCATCATATTCAGAGAGTTTTCTCAACGTCGAAAGAAATTTCCCTTAAAAAATTTCAAAGTTTTCAGTTTGGATTTTAAAATATATATCTTTAAGTGTAATATAACTTTCTAGCTATAAATGGTGGCATTTTTCTTGTGTGTGTGTGCATGTGTATGTAAGAAGAAAAAAAACAAATGTTTTTCTCCTTTTGATAGAAAAAGACAGTTGTCATAAACCATTACATGCTTGAATTTCTTCTGCTGTGGAATCTTGAAAAGGAATATGCCAGGGCGTGATGGCATATATGTTGCCACTAAATTCTTTAATTATCACATTTCTTCATGGAGCTTAGTATTTTCTTGTAAGCAGCCACTGCAGAGTGGGATCTCAGTGATCCAAAAAATTAGATTTGCCTCAAAATGCTTAATATCAGAATTTCTTTAAGCATCTGTTAAAGTTTCAGTTTTTTGAACTTTACTTTTCTTGTTAATTTAATTTCTTATTAGTTGGGAGCATTATTTTATGCAATTTACTCATGTTTTCTGTATAACAGATGGGAAACCAGATATTTTTTCAAAGCATCCTCATGGTGCACATTTCCATACAACCTGATTATACACCATTGTGACAGACTAAGAAAAGGAGATATTTTCTCAAATGATAGTCATTTACTGTTAGGTGCCTAATATAAAGGTACCTAATGTGAAATATTTGTGCTTTCTTACATACCTTAAATGTAGTAATTCCTGTAAGTGTTGATGTTTTAAGAATTAGTAACACTCATCTTATGAAATCATTATACATAAAGTTTCACAGAGCATTTTTGTGCCTATGTAGGCTTTTTTCTCTACACTGGAGACATTTGATCACTGTTCTTCAATTTTAAGGAAAGAGACTGAACCACTGCAGTAGCATAATTGGTCCTCTAATAGTCACTCTTCCTACTAAGCTTTCAAACCTGTTGCTTCCTAAACTTCCTAAAGTGTGTGTCCAAAGCTTCTTTTTTTTGCTTCAATATGACTCCCTTTATTCCTTCCTCCTTTATGATAATATTGTCATACAAATTATATCTTTATACATTATAAGCACATTGTTTTATAATATGCCAGTGTTTTCTTTTAACTTTTTATTTTACATTGGAGTATAGTTGATTAACAATGTTGTGTTAGTTTCAGGTGTACAGCAAAGTGATTCAGTTACACATATACTTGTATCTATTCTTTTTCAAATTCTTTTCCCATTTAGGTTGTTAGATAATATTGAGCAAAGTTCCCTGTGCTATACAGTAGCTCCTTGTTGGTTATCCATTTTAAATATAGCAGTGTGTACATGTCAAGCCCAAACTTCCTAAAGTGCATATCCAAAGGTTTTACTGACATCTTAATGCATCCTATTTGGGGGTAAACCTCTTAGCATGACATTCAAGAACCCATATGAAATACCCTCAGCCCACATTTCCCCAGCCATACTTACTGAGTTTTTTATGTGACAGGAAAGTGGGGACACTGAGTTCCTATTTTTTCTAATGTCCTTAAAACCTAGCCAGTGTCTTAGACCTTTGTGTTTCTTCTACAGTATCTACCGCAGTGTACAGGATATAATGGCAGTATAAATGTCATGGGCTAAGGCTAGATGGTTACCTTTTCAAGTGCATGAAAACACTATTACAAAAATGTAGATAATCTATTGAAACATAAAAACCTGAAATCCATATCCTGTTTTTTGCCTAAGATTCAGTATTCTGATTAAAGAACACTTTGGTGGGAGACGGAGAGTCTTCAGAAGGGGGAAATGTGTGTTTTTGAACATACTTGTTTCAGAATAATGGTTAAGGACAATTGAAAAAGAACTTGTCATTATAATCAGATATTTTATGGGTAGAATTGCCTTTGGAGACCAGCTTGAAAAAATTAACAGTTCACAATACTACTTCCATAGAAAAAAGCTCCTGAGTTCTAAATGGCTGCATTAAAAGAAAAAAATTTAATAAAATCCTTTCATAATATGGGGATTGTCTATGTGTTCCATAACACCTTATATCTTAATTTACAGAGAGTCTTTTTGTCATAGATAATATGACAGAGCCAACTGGGAAGCATGTCTACACACTAATCTGGAAGCAAAGAGAGTTCAGGTTCTTTGTAGTATGCTCACAACTCTTCATGAAATCGTATTAGTGTATATTTGGATGATGATTCATCACCTTTCTATATTAGTAAAGTATCGTATCATTCCTCACAAACATAAAGGCTTATCCACTTATTTATTCACCATACATTTCTTGAGTCCCTTCCTACCAGTCACTGAAGATGCATGACAGAATAAGATGCTCTTTGCATGAAGCAGCTTCTAGAACACTATGGTAATCAAACAAATATGGACACAAATACATGGCAGTTCAACAGAGTAAATTCAATAGTAAGAAACACGTACAATGTATAGCACTGTCACAAATATGGTAGTAATTAACTCTATGGATGAATATGGAGAAGCTTTTCAAGCTATCCATGCCAGGCAGATGAGGAATACAAAGTGTGTGTGTGTGTGTGTGTGTGTGTGTGTGTGTGTGTGTGTGTGTGTGTGTGTGTGTGTGTGTGAGAGAGAAACTGTTCCTAGATGAAAGGAATGGGTATACAAAATATCTACTAAAACACAAAATAAGTTTAAAAGAGATGAAGCAAGAGATTTAGATAGAGATCATAACAAAAACAGGTTTTGTAAGGTAACATAGGTTTTCACAGTGTAAGAAATCAGGGGTCATAAGCATTGTAAGCAGGAGAATCAGGCTAAGGTTTGTAGTTTAGAGGAATCACTTTGGTGGCAATGGAAAGAATAAAGCAGAAGGCAAGGGCAAGGCTAGAATCAGGAGGGTATGAAACAGTTTGCAAGACAGCTGATGAGAGACTGAGTTAACATTTAAAAGAAAAGAATAATAGACTTGATAAATAGCAAGGAAGAGTCACTGACAGGACTCGATAATTAATCTGACATAGGGAAACTAATTGGGGAAGGTTCTGGCATGACTCTTAAGCTTCTGTTTGGGAATTAGAGCCACTGAAAAGAACACTCAAGAAAAATAACAAATTCAGGGAAAATATGATTAGTTGAATTCATAAAATGATGTACTTGAAACGTTTCTCAGAAATCTAGGTCAATATTTAGTAAATTATTTAATATGTACCTACTAAGCTCCATAAACATTAATATGAGTGGTCTGGGTTAGAAAGAGAGATGTAGTAGCTATTACTGAAAAGGTTGGGTCAAAATTATAGAAGGGTTGTTAATGCTAAATAAAAAATATTTTGAAGGATTGGTCACAAAGACATTGATGTCTAAGAGAAAGACAAGGAGGATCAATTTTTTTTTTAACTAAGAGAATAAAAAGAGAAGTAGGAGAAGAATCAGAACATACTGTTATGGCATCTGTGGCTTCAGAATATTTAAAAAGAAAGAGTGTCAAACTCACTTGAAACTTCAAGTAAGACAAAGAGAACTTCCCACTGAAGTTAGCAATCAGGTCATTGTCTGCCTTTGCCAGTAGAGTCGGTGTAGTTGCTACACTGCAGTGACCTGTGAATCGTGGGTGGGGACATGAAAACTATTCTTCCAAGATGTGTGCCTGAGATGGAAAGAAAAAAGGCATCAGAAGTCATTTAAGAGCCAGAGACTTGAATAGGTTACAGTATAACAGAAAGAAACTGGTAGAGAGGTAGTGATTCCATTAGAGGAAAAAGAGGATATGATAAATAGAATACTTTTCGTGAGCTGGGAATTGGATGGTGTACATACACCTCAGTCTTCACTATAGGATATTAGAAGGGGAAAGTATTATATAGATGCAGATTTAAGAATGAAGTGGATAGATTTGTAGAATTTTTTAATAAGGAAACAAATGTTTGGAAAGGTCTCTGAAGAGTATGGGACCTGATGTTACTAGAGATGACTGATAAATAGTACTATGAATTCAACTAAGCTAGAAAACCATGCATTTTTATTTAAACTATGTTTTTAAATACACTTACTTTTTCCCATGTCACTCAATTTTTTCCAGTATAAGATTACGGATTAGGATCAATTCAGTGCTGATGGATTGAATACTGAGCTCCAAAGATTAATGTTATAAATGATTTTGTGTGTTTGTATGTGCATTATATACATGTGTATGTATGTGTATATTTATATACACACATATATACAATATATGTATAGATACATGCATATATATGTATACACACATATTACCAACCAATACTTCAGTGCACAGGGATACTGGACACCCAATAATAATACAAAAGAATTTGAAGAGAATTTTAATATACATTTTATTTGGTAACATGTTTAATAAGTAGTGGTGCTATAGAAAAATAAGTCTTTGGATCACTAGTCAGGGCAATTTCAACTCTGCTACATTCGTACTCACCCAGCTGCCTATTAAATTTATTTCTTGTTATCAGCAGGGTACAGCTAATGAATGTTAACCAAAGGACACTTTTTAGAAAAAGGAAGCTCAAATAAGTCACAGAATTTGAAAAGACTCAGTATGAAACCCAGCACATGAATATGTTCACTGTTCTTTTCAATCACGTACTTTATTTTTTTGACAGATTTCGCTGAGACCCCTTTAAAATGTAGCCTTTGACACTGTAAGAGCCAAAATGTCAATTTAAGATATTCCCCAGTCTTTAATCATTAAAGTCACAGAAGGTCTGCAAAATTATAATAATATTGCTTACCTTACCAAGTTTTCCATATATATTTGTTACTTAAGTAAGTCAGGATTTCTTCACCATTTATTTTAAATTATCCTAAACTTACCATAAATCTCTTGATTTGGGACTTCCTATAGAGAAAGAGAAAGATCATAGAAGGGCCCACATAATACGACTTGGCTGCAAATCATATAGATTTGAAATGATATGCTGAGAGATCGAATGGCTTTGCTAACACATTTTAAAATAAAAAGTCAAATTTTATTGGGAAGGGTTATCTAGGTCAATCGGTTAATTAGAAATAATGAAAAGCCTAAAGCTGAACTTACACATCTATTAATTGGTAGAGTCAAAATATTTTAAGCAAAGACAATCTTAAAACCATATATGTTAAGCAAACCATTTATTAACCAAAATTACAACAGCACTGGATTTATCAAACCCCAAAATCTTCTTGTTATAACAATCTACATACATTTTCGAATTTAAAAGACTTCCTTAAAGCTGTGAATCAAAAAACATAATGGTCAAGGGCTCTCCACCCTCTCTCCCTCCATCTCTTCCTCCCTTCCTTCCTTCCCATCCTCTCTTCCCCCACCCTTTTCTCTCTCTCTCTCTTTCTTTCTAAAGTTTCCAACTCACTGTAAACAAATACTTCTGTAAAATACAAGATGTTCACTACTGATTCCCGCCAATTTCTATAGAATCCCCTTATTTGTGTGACAATGCCCTCATCCTTCCTTTTACAAAAAGCCATGTCTGGGGCTTCCCCTGGTGGTGCAGTGGTTGAGAGTCCGCCTGCCGATGCAGAGGACACGGGTTTGTGCCCCGGTCCGGGAAGATCCCACATGCCGCGGAGCAGCTGCGCCCGTGAGCCATGGCTGCTGAGCCTGCGAATCCGGAGCCTGTGCTCCGCAACGGGAGAGGCCACAACAGTGAGAGGCCCGCGTACCGCAAAAAACAAACAAACAAACAAACACTGGATCCAGAGAGAAGCTCAGTTCTCTCTTTTTCTATGAATTTAACTGAACAGAGAAGTTTTCTTATATCCCTTCTACTTATATTCTTGAATAAATGGAATCTCAGCCTTGGCCCTTTCTATGGTAACCTTCACCACATGCCAATTGTCTAAACTCCTTGGAGGAGCAAAATCTCACAGCACATAGGATGTGAGTACGGCAAAAAAAAAAAAAAAAAAAAAGCCATGTCTGTAATTGCCCCGTCCTTGTCACCAATAGTATCAAAATCTGTGAAGAGTCAGAGATTTTATCCTTGCAAGCTCGCAAGTTAACCTGCCAAATTTCATAGAGGCTGGGGGAAGACATGAGGCTCCTGGGTCAAAGACAAAGGACTTACTACGCAGAGCACAGTAAGCAGCAGAGCAGCATATCTGCCTCAGTTTCCATTGTCCCGGGTCCCACAGGGAAACATAAATGGATCCCGATGGGTGTCCTTAGAGGAAGGAACACTAGGCTTAGGGAACCGAGATCTTTCATAATAGGGAATAATCTTTAATAGAGAATAGTCTTTACTTCCTCTTATGGGAGTTATTATCTTTATTATCCCAGACAATAAGCATGCCTGTTCTTTGCTCTAGAGGGAGACACTATCTTTAACTTCAAGGCTTTTTGCTATACAAACATACTTAAAATGGGAGGAACAAAAGCAATCAACGATTCTGCTCACAGAAATGTAAAAAAAGGTGAGACCCATTGACAATTGGCTAACAACAGTGGGATTCTGACTTGGATTTTTTCAAATAATTGCTAGGTGACTGGGATTTTTACCATTCTGCCATATTCCTCTAACTGAACATAGTGTTCCATGTCCTTTAACCTCAAGAGAATGGGTCTTACCTACTGTTATATGTCTTTTTTGCTGTCAAGGGATACATCCATCTATAAAATCTAGGGCAACTAGGACACTTCTAGACAATGGTTAATTCTGTTTACTTGACTCTGTCCCACAGAGAATGTAGGTGTTGTTTATATATTTACTTTCTGAAGTTTTTTTGTGTGTGTTATTTTGCCTTGGTTTTTTTAAAGAGTTGACATCCTCAGCATATTTCTTTATGTAAGAATCAATCATTTAGGGACTTCCCTGGTGGTGCAGTGGTTAAGAATCCTCCTGCCAATGCAGGGGACACGGGTTCGAGCTCTGGTCCAGGAAGATCCCACATGCCGCGGAGCAACTAAGCCCATGCGCCACAACTACTGAACCTGCGCTCTAGAGCCTGCGAGCCACAACTACTGGGCCCACACGCCTAGAGCCCGTGCTCTGCAACAAGAGAAGCTACCACAATGAGAAGCCCGCGCACCGCAACGAAGAGTAGCCCCTGCTCACTGCAACTAGAGAAAGCCCGCGTGCAGCAACGAAGACCCAATGCAGCCAAAAATAAAAATAAATTTATTTAAAAAAAAATCAACCATTCAATAGAAGATCCTTACACAGCTCTATATAATCTAGATGTCTTTGCTGTGTTTTAACTTTGTTCATTCTCTTTTCCCTAATCATAACTCTGGCTCTTTCTGCAGCCAGACCAGTCTCAATGATGAGAATTTATGAAGGTGTGTATTTAGATGAGAATTTATGAAGGTGTGTATTTAGATGAGAATTTATGAAGGTGTGTATTTAACTGTATAGCGTTTATTTTTTCTATTGCTTTATCTTGTTATATGACCCATTATATTTAACTATACTTTATTATTAATGTGTTTTTATTAGTTTCTGAGCAGCAGGGATAAAGGGATAATGGCTGCCTAATTTCTCTGATACATTGGCTAGTAGAGCACTGGTATATTAAGAAGATAAATAAGCATTGTTTGGTTGTTTGATTATGTTGCAGTGTTTTGTAATATTCAGAGAAAGCAGAGAAACTTGAAAGAAAACAAAAGTCTTCTACTGAAATGATACAATTCTCATTTCTTAAAAAGAAAGTAGGCTTGTGTTTGTTTCGTCTGCCAAATGGCTACATATTCTAATTCTAAGCCATATTAGGGCTCTGTGGAGCATAAACTCTATACTTCAGTTGTTTTAACCTTGAATTAGAAATGAGATACCATGGATCAGAGAAATATCCAAAAACACCATTTATGATGAAAGTGAGTTTGAAAAAGCAAGATTGGAAATTTAGGCTGCAGCTAGAAAAGACAGAAAACAGTACCAAAATATTTCTTCTAAAACTTGAGTAACACTACTGCATTTATTCCATTAAAAAACAATTTATATTTTATTTAAAAAATGTATTATCTATATAAATTATGAAAGTAGCACATGTTTATTTAGCTTGCTTATTTAGTAGCACGTTTATTTAGCTAGCAAATCCATTCAAAGTGTAAGGCAAATGTTCCTAATCTCCTTCCACCATACTGAATTAACCAACAATAACAGCACGAAGTGTATTTTTCCATACTTTTATGAATTGTCATATGGACATATATAAAAATGTGAAATGTGTACACATGTATGCATGCTTTGTTACAGTTGTTTACAATAAAGGCTGTTATACACATTTATGCATAAATTTTTAAAATTTATATAAATTTCTGAGCTTAAAAATATAACGGCCTTTTTTCTCATTAAATCAGTATGCATCTAATTCAGATTTGATATAATTACTAAACAACTCTACCATTTATGATTGTTATTTTTTTCTTTTTGCTGCTATAAATATAATAAAATCCATACATATAAAAAATCCTTGTAGTAAAAATTATTGCATATATGTTATGCTTTGGCTATTTATTTCTATAAGGTCATTTTAAAATATGGGATTTCTGGGTCAAATATTATGGTATTTTAAAAGCTATTGACAGATTTTTTTATG
This sequence comes from Leucopleurus acutus, assembly GCF_964270905.1. Taxonomy (NCBI): domain Eukaryota; kingdom Metazoa; phylum Chordata; class Mammalia; order Artiodactyla; family Delphinidae; genus Leucopleurus; species Leucopleurus acutus. The sequence goes on from NC_139146.1 coordinate 6,578,611, forward strand.
CCAATTCCCAGTTTACTTCCAAAGATCTCCCAAATTTCTACTCCATCCATAGAATGAGAATTCTCCCATCACTACATGCTATTCCTTTTTAAAATTTTTGTCAAACTAACATGCTATATTAGTTTAATTTGTATTTCTCTGATTACTAAGATTAAGCATCTTTTCATATGTTGCTGGCCATTTAGACTCCCCTTGTTTAAAGTACTCCCATGTACTTTAGCCAACATTACTGGTTATTTGTCTTTTAATTAGTTTGCATTTGTTATTTTTATGATAAGCATATGTGCATATTTGTTATTTTTATGGTAAGCATTAATTCTTTGTCTATCATTGTGCAAGTATTTCTCAAGTTAACCTTATTCTATATATATACTAGTTTTGGGTATTTTTTGCCATACAATTCAACAAATATATGTAGTGCCATATGCCTTCCAGTTTGCTTATGGAAGCTGAGATTCCTATATTGCATTGAATGATTTACCCATCTCTAATATTTCAAGGTTTTTAATAAATGCTTGTAACATTATAAATATGAGGCAATCAGATTTGTAAAAATGTTTGTGTGGTCTGAATTTGGGGAAGTTTCAGAGCCACTTTGTAACTCCCTTTCTTGTACTTATTTTTCCAGAACTTTGGATTGACAATAGACAAAGCATGTTCATATTCTGGAAATTCAACATTACACTTTCTCCTTGGTTAGGGTCCTTTTCAGTCAAGAGAAAGCCCTAATGACATATTCATACATCTTCCCATCTTTCAAGGGCCTTGATTTTTCAAGATAAGAAGCTATCTGTGAAATGGGATTAATGCACACAAATAGTAAGATTTTCATGTATTGTTTGAGATAAAAGATTGGGTAAGTGAACACTATGAATCAATATGAAATTTCAAGAATTATGATCAAATTCTCAGCTTACATAAAGTTGAGATCTAAAACTAACTTGAATTATGATAGAATAAAGATGGAAAAAAATGCAAAAGAATCTCAATTAAAATCCTGGGCCATCTCTAACTATTATATGCACATGTCTATGCCTATGGTTATGTCTGTATATCTGTATCTATATCATCTATATGTATATAAAAATATATATCTAATACATATCTATCTTATATACCTAATATATATCTATATATAAATATTGATATAAATATATAAGTCTATATCTATCCATACCAGAAGCACCTACGATGTTCTAAATGTTGCACTAGCTGCTTTCATGTTAATCCTTATAACAACCATAAATCACTATGAGAAAAATCCCTTGAACTATTCATGAAAACTTTTTGAATTGTTTATTAATGAATTCACCAATATTGGTGAATTTCAAAGAATTTCATCAGTGAATGGGGTGAGGATCCCCACTAACATTGGGTCAGGGGACCTGGTTACAACCTTCCAATCTTAATTCATAAGTGCAGATAGTAGATAGAGTAGAATTCATCAGGACTGAATGCTTACACACGGTTGAGCTAAGTGTTTTTTGTTTGATTTTTCCTTGATATAAAATAGAGATCTCTAAGGCCTCCCTGGTGGCGCAGTGGTTGAGAGTCCGCCTGCCGATGCAGGGAACACGGGTTCGTGCCCCGGTCCAGGAAGATCCCACATGCCACAGAGCGGCTGGGCCCGTGAGCCATGGCCGCTGAGCCTGCGCGTCTGGAGCCTGTGCTCCGCAACGGGAGAGGCCACAGCAGTGAGAGGCCCGCCTACCTACCGCATAAAAAAAATAAAATAAAATAGAGATGTCTATATGCAGTCTTGTTCTCCCCCAAGAATTTCAGATTTATAACCAAATGAGACCCAGCTTCCTACTGAGTCTTTTTGATCAACTGCTCCTACAGAGTTAGTTATATACATAGCAAAGGCAAGCATTTAAAACTCTAATTAAGGCTCTTTATTCTCTGTTTAAAACTCTGCACTCTTTTTCTTTTACATTTAGACTAAAATATGGATTCCTTACCTTTGTTTAGAAAGCCCTACATCTTCTAACACCAGCTTATCTCTCCCACTCATGTCTTATCACTCTCTTATTTGCTGGGTCTTCTCTAGACACACAGGCCTTTTGATTCCTCAGAAACAGCAAGCTTGTTCCTTCTGACTGGCCTGCAATTATCTCCCCAGGGTTCCTTATCATGTATCAGCCTAAGTACATCCTCTTCAGGAAAGTCCTCCCTGTGAATCCAATCTGAAGTAGACACCAGTCACTTTCCACTGCTTCTTATTTTTAATTCCATGTGTGCCAACATATTTTTGTGTATATATGTTTTGTCTCTTCCAAATAGATCCCTATGAATTTTCCAAAAAAAAAATTTAAAACATTGTCTAGAATTTTACAATTAAGAGATGGAACAGAGATTCAAACACATGTAAACTAAATTCAATGCCCCTCTGTAAACCAGTGTTTTGTGTAGATTGATAAGAAGAACATGGTCAAAAGTGTGAAATGCTGCTAAGAAGAATACTCAAGTGAAATAAACTCTAGGGTTTATATGATTTAGTAAAAACTCATTGTTTGAAATTTGCATAAGCTGCTTATTTCCCTGGAGTGATGGGGGCAGACAGCAGATTGTATTCAACTGAGGTCTGAGGAGTAAACAAGTTTTGAGGGAATCTACGCAGCAGCCACAAAGTTTGCCTAAGAATGAAAGGAAACATCTTAGATAGAAAAGACCTGAGTCTTAGATGTTGATGGGAAGGAACCAAAGGAGATGCTGAGGTCACACGAGTGGTGGGACAGATATTCCATTGAGCCAGGTTCTCATGAAGATGGAAGGAATGTAAGTGAATGAGAAAGGTCAAGAAACCAATTTGCCGTAGTCTGGAGAAAAGATAGACAACAGTGAGTAACAGTAAGTAATTTGGAGCTGAACAGACCTACTTTAAACTTCGGTTAATATGTTTCCCTCACTGCAAAATGAAAGGTCTAATAGCTACTTTAAAGGGTTGTTGTATGGATTCGAGAAAATCAGAGTACAGTACGCGTTGGATTGCTCAGCACGTAGTAGGAACTCAGTAAGTGGTAGGTATCATTATGTAACTGTTAGCCATTTCCCAAGTCATTTCTCCGGTAAGTGCTGACAAAGATTTGAACCTGTAGTACAAAGCCTCATGACTTAATCACCATCTACTCTGCCCTTCAGGATAAAGTTCTCCCTAGAGCTCTTCCTGTGCCTTTATCTTACAAGGGAGCATGTTTTCTCCTACCTGCAAACACAGACATGGCAATGCTACAAACACGGCTGATATGTTTCACCTGAGGTGTCTGAAGGGCAAGGAGAACATGAAATGAGTTAGGAGTGACTCACTGAGGGTATCATTCATAGTGAATAACAAGGTGGGTGCTCCTATTTATCAATACTACAGGATTAACTCACGCTATATAATCTAAGGGCAACGATCTTACTCTTCAAGAAAACGATTCAATTTTAGGCTGTCATATTTGTCCCTGTAATAAATATTTCCTTGGTAGCAAATGAGATTTACTCAAGAAAAGGAAATAATTAAGTTCAAAACAGAGCAGATAGGTAGCATCTTCTGCATCTTCTTTGGCCCTGCTTTCACCCTGCTTGTTATTATATCTTCCACATACATGTTTTCTCTTCTTCCTAGGAGTATGGACTTTCAAATCAGTCCCATCGGATCAATTCCTTGATCTACACTCTATTATAAAATTTTGGAATTTTTGACAGTTTACATAGCCTGTATGAGCCTCAGGTTATTCATCTATAATAAGTGGAAATAAAATCTGCATCACAGTCAAGCTGATAAAATGAAATGGAATAATGCAAGTTTCATGCCTTGTATACAGGAGGCAAGCTGCATACCCTGGATAGAGTCACCTTTATCCTTTCTTGGTCCATTTTTTCCTAATCATGGGATTTTAACTATGCCTTCAATGAAGACAACTCTCAAAAGCGTATTTCTAGCTTCATATTTTCAATTGCATACTTTTTTATTCTTCAAAGACAAAGCAAATACTATACCCCGAATCATAGCTTTTATTAGCAAGCCATAACAACAAATTTTCTCCTTTAAATCTTCTAGTATCTTATTTTTCTCATGATGTTTTTCAGTTTTACCCTAATCCGTTTCCAGATATCGACTGTGTAAATCAGAATCCAGGCCCAAATCATTTTTAATCAGACATAAGTATTAATCCAATGACTGCTATCATACCAGGTTGGCACCTCGGAAATGTCTTGACAGAAGAAGTTACATAAAACCTAGCAAATATATTTATTTTTTCCTCTCCCGTTGCGGAGCACAGGCTCCGGACGTGCAGGCTCAGCGGCCATGGCTCACGGGCCCAGCCGCTCCGCGGCATGTGGGGTCTTCCCAGACTGGGGCACGAACCCGTGTCCCCTTCATCCGCAGGCGGACTCTCAACCACTGCGCCACCAGGGAAGCCCTATTTATTAATTATAGTTACCAATGAAAACTAAAATGTAGATTTGATGATGGATTTTGTCAGTTATCAACATGCTAATTATATCCACAAGATCACCACTGAAAATACCTTTGACTATTCTAGAATCATATACTCAAGGGAAAAAAAGACATTATACATTTTAACTGCCATTCAATATTTACATGGGTTTGTTGTGCTTGTTTCTTTTCACGAAAAGCAGTCACCCCATTTATATAATCAAATAATTTTGAGATAAAGCATATCTATTTTTTTATCAGTCAAATTTTTCAGGGGAAATAATCTATTTTTCTATTTATTTCTACAATGCCATATCTAGAATTACCATTTATTTCCTATAATATATTTATTTTCTATTCATAACATATAATTCCTTCATCATGAGCTTATGATTATCAGCATGTTTCGTATTTATCAGCCCTTACACTGCCATTCATAAAAACTAAAAAAATTGCATTTTCACTTAAAGAACCTAATAGCACACAATACTTCTTGTATTGATGGTCAATGTCATGCTACTTCTAACTATATATATAAAGTCAAACAAATTTGGATGTGACATACTGCTTCTCAAGTCTATATTCCATAAAATATTCATCATGATTTTTTATTTAATAAATTTATTTATTTATTTATTTTTGGCTGCATTGAGTCTTTGCTGCTGCACGCGGGCTTTCTCTAGTTGTGGCAAGTGGGGGCTACTCTTTGTTGCAGTGCGCGGGCTTCTCATGGCGGTGGCTTCTCTTGCTGCAGAGCACAGGCTCTAGGCATGCAGGCTTCAGTAGTTATGGCATGCAGGCTCAGTAGTTGTGGCTCGCGGGCTGTAGAGTGCAGGCTCAGAAGTTGTGGTGCACGGGCTTAGTTGCTCCATGGCATTCATCATGATATTTTTCTGATCTCTATCTTCATTTTAGATATTTTTCTGGCATGTAAAGATTATTAGTAAAGTGCTTTCATAGATACTGAAGAAAGAAACTCTATACATAGATAACGTTATTAAATAAGGGAGTATTTATTTTAAATCGAAAAATCTTATTTAAAATGTGGTTAAATGTGGTTTAAATGTGGTTCTAATAACTAAACAAAAATGTTTTTTGTTTATTAAGCCAAACAAAAAATGTTTTCATTTAACAAATGTTATATATACTGCTAACTTCACAAACTTTAATATATCTAACATTATATATTGAAATCAACTCTAATCCCTGATTTAAGTGTAAAAGATAGATTTATTTTTACAAAACTTTGCTCCTTTCTAAAAACAACTCATAATGTATTCAGATTAAAACACAAAATATGGGGGAAAAAACTATAATTTTATGTCTGTATGAAATCGGAAGTACAATGAGAAAAATATTCTTTATCAGTTAAATATTTTTCATTGGTTAAATTAAACAAGGAATTCACATGAGGTTCTAACTGGTTTCATTAAACACAATCATTTTATATTAATTTATTGTTTAAAATGGTCAAGGGACTTCCCTGGGGGTCCAGTGGTAAAGAATCCGCCTTACAATGCAGGGGACATGAGTTTGATCCCTAGTCGGGGAACTAAGATCCCACATGCCACAGGGCAACTAAGCCCACACGCCACAACTACTGAGCTCACACGCCTCAACAAGAGAGCCTGAGTGCTGCAAACTACAAAGCCCACATGCTCTGGAACCCGCGCCACAACTGCAGAGCCCACGCACCCTGGAGCCTGCGTGCCACAACTAGAGAAGAGAAAAAAACCTCACACCACAACTATAGAGAAGCCCGCGTGCAGAAACGAAGAGACCATGCACTGCAATGAAAGATCCCATGTGCCTCAGCGAAGATCCCACGTGCCACAACTAAAGACCCAACACAGCCAAAAATAAATAAAATAAAATCTAAAATAAATAAAGTGGTCAAGTCAGTTTCACTAGATACCTACCCTAATCCTTAATGTTTATGGTGCTTAAAAATTGGATTTGCTTCAGAGGTTTCTGGATCCTTATTTTTCAAGAGACATGGTTAAGAAAAATATATTTGCCTGAAGTATACAGCATATCAGTAGGGAATAAAAGTAGTACTATGCACACACAACGTTAATAAAAGTAATTAATTAGAATATTGATTATCAAAGAAGCAATTAATTAAGTGTAAAATGCTGGCTTCAATTTTGTAAAAATAAAGTGTTTCCTGTTTCTATTGGGAGAAACAAACAAATGGGCGATACTGTAGGTATGTTTTCTTTTGCTTAAAGAAGCAAAAATTATGGGTATGAATTAAACTTCTGAAATGATAATTAAGTCATAGAGCTGGCTCCTATCGAAACTACATACAGTGTTATCCAATCATAATATACAATGATAATGAAAATCATTCTTCAAAATTAATATTTACATGTATGCTTTATTATTATAAATGTCTATTTCAAAGACGGTAATATCGACGATAATACCATTGGCTTTCTTTATCTATATATGAAAATTTAGATAAACCTGAGATGTATGTCTTACACTAGGATCATAATTCTCTGAAATAATTTCTTGACTTTGATAAACTATGAGATCCACCAGGGCATGAAATCTGTTCATTGTTGTTTTACAGTTATAGCTCTAACTTTTAGCATTGTGTCCAAACCAAAAAGACACTAAATAAATATATATTAAACGAATGTATGAATTTGGAAATGATACCTCATTTATTTGATTTTATTTATTAAGGATTTTAACAATATATGCATTACATGAAGCCTCAATTATTATACTAAAACATTAGTTTAGAAAGAGAAAGAAACACGGGGATCAATAACTACCTTAAATAACACTTAAAAAGGAACTATGACTCGAAATTTCCAAGTTCAAGTCTATATGGGCCCAGCCCCAAGAGACAAAGAAGCCCTTCCTGAAGATATGTAATTAAAAAGGGTTTCGAGAGAAGTTCCAACTTTCCATAGAAATAAACTCCACAAAATTACAGCTATCCAGTTATAGCTGGTTTCACAGGCTCTCTAGAAGGAACTCACTTTTTGTTCTACAAACATTTAGACTCCATTTTAAGATGTCACTTTTGTTGTTCCACCTCCCAATTTAAGGCAGCAACTGAAAAATTGGGACATATTTCTTCAGTTTTTTGATTTATAATCAGCATTTTCTTTGTTGGACAAATGCCCAGTTCTTGCCTACTAAAATAGTAAGGGAAACAGGGAATTATTAGCTTATGTTGATTGTTTAAGCCTAAATAATACCCAGGCTAAAAAATCCAAGTAACAATGTAAAAGTTCATTTAATAAGGGTAAGAACCAAGTTAGAAGATCACAGGAAAAGGCACTTTGTCTCTCAAAAAAATTTTTTAAAAGCTATGGATATGGAAGTTCTATATTTAGTTTTTTAATGAATGTCCATACTGTTCTCCATAGTGGCTGTATCAATTTACATTCCCACCAACAGTGTAAGAGGGTTTGGTACAGCTGAACGAGACGCAGAAGTACAAACAGACATGTGGACACGGGGTTGGGGAGCGTGGGATGAATAGGGAGAGTAGGACTGACATAAATATACTACCATGTGTAAAATACATAGCTAGTGGGGACCTGCTGTATAGCACAGGGAGCTCAGCTCGGTGCTCTGTGATGACCTAGATGGGTGGGATGGGGGATGGGGGGAGGGAGGTCCAAGAGGGAGGGGATATATGTATACATACAGCTGATTCACTTCTTTGTACAGCAGAAACTAACACACCATTGTAAAGCAACTATACTCCAATAAAAATAAATAATAAAGAAAGAAAACACAAGAGATAGCTTCCAAAAAAAATAAATAAATAAAGCTATTGATAACAATTTTGTGGTAGCACCTCTGGTTGTCTTGCAGAACTCTGACAAGCCCTGGGGAATCCTCGAAGCCAGATTATGCCCCAGCCCAATCTGATACCCTCTTATTTTTCCTATGTGAAAATATAAAATGTAACTATCAATAATTGCTTTTTTAATAAACATGCCTAAATTTACTCCATCAAAGGAGAGCTGCTCTTTAAAATGGATATCTTGGGAGAGGGCCTATTTGTTCCATCACCAAAAAATTTGGAAAACCTCTTTTACTGTATTTTCTTGCAAATACGTGAGTCATGCAGAAACAAAAATCAATCTTAGAACTATGAAAAACACAGACTATTTGGGGGCTAAAAATGGCATGGCCCGATTCCATCACTTACATTTTTCATGAGTTTTGGTTCCAAATAAGCTCCATCTTTTTTCTCACATGAAATCCTAATTTAAAGTATAAAAGTCCAGCACTACCAGATGAGTCAATAAAATATACCACAAACTATAAAGCTACTTCCTAAAGAGGTTTTCCAGAATGCCTAAAAATATGGGACTATCACTGGATTGGGACTATAAACTCCCAAGTGACTACTAGGATACAGACTTAAAATCATACATACCTATTTTTATTTTTTATTTATTTATTTATTTTTTGCGGTACGCGGGCCTCTCACTGCTGTGGCCTCTCCCGCTGTGGAGCACAGGCTCCGGACGCGCAGGCTCAGCGGTCATGGCTCACGGGCTTAGCCGCTCCGCGGCACGTGGGATCCTCCCGGACTGGGGCACAAACCCGCGTCCCCTGCATCGGCAGGCAGACTCTCAACCACTGCGCCACCAGGGAAGCCCATTCATACTTATGTTTTAATTGCACTTTATAAATCATGAGTGTACAGTAAATGATAGGATTCCTAACTTTCTTCTTCTGTTAAAATACATAATCTGACATAAATAATAATGTACCCTTAGAAATAATTTTAATTTGTGACTATGCATCTATATTTGAAATGCTTATAGTTCTGAATAGGAGTCAATAAACAAATGCCTGACTCTTCATTGTGCCCATATGATTAATCAGAAGCACAGACACAGGATGACTAAAGGGGTCTTAACTGGGGCTTGTGTCAGGGTCTCTGACAATACGTTGGACCTATCTACACAAATTTCAATATGGTCTTTATAAGGAGTCACTTCTGACACTGATAATAATCTTCTACTAATATTTTAGATGAAACACCAAAGTCTCACCAAAGGAGTTAAAAAGGGATGGTGTTATGTGGAAATGGGCAAGGAGTCACATAGAGCAGAATTATAGCAATGAAAAATTAAAGATTATCTTCAGAGAAAATAAAATAATACATTTTCTTCTTCCTCAAATATAGCTTTAAATTGGAAGTCAAACTATCTTGTAAAAGTATGAAATACTCCAGGCAATTTTCTTAAAATATTAAAATCAACTAAGTAGAGGAAATTATTGGTATGTAATTCATTTTCAATTGCCAAAAACATAAGCAAAACTATTTCCTTCCTGTGTGTTTTCCGAATTTTGAAATGGTTATATTTCCTGAATTAAATGTTTATATTTCCTGATATACTTCTTAATTAAATAGGATAAATAAGCTCAACATATGCCAAGTTGGACCTTAAACACATTTGAGATTTCAGTTTACCTACTGTGTAACATACATCACACTTAAAATTTAACATTAATATATAAGAATACCTTGTACCTAGAAACTATGGGTGCAGTTAGGTCATCTACAGTATAAAACCTCTTGAGCTCACTACTGTAAATTCTCTATTTTTCTGTCATTCAGTGTTAGAGAAGCATAAAATCAAATGCTAGTCTTAAAACCGTCACATGTATGAATCACGGAACCCATCAACAAATATTAATTGAGCACCTACTGTGCACAAGGTCCCATACAGGATACAAAGAGACAGTTCATGACCTCGAATATTACAATATTTATAGTTGGTGAAAAAGACATATACATGGAGTCTGTTAGGTTCTTTTTGGCAATACAGGCTTCCAAAACTATGTGAAAATATTGATATAAATTTCAAACAGGATCATTAGAGCCTTTATAAGTATATCAAGTAAACGAGAGAATACTATAAACTGAAAAGCCTTTAAAACTTTTCTTTCTGTTCTAAACATTAGCTATTACAACATTATTTTCAAAGGATGAATTCCAATTAGAAACTGATCAGTTGTAGGCTTTACTCTGCAAATTCCGTGCATGTTATTGACTAATTGAGTGAAGAAATGTTAAGGAAGAAAAAAAACAAACAATGCAGATGATTCAAATTTGGCCCTTGATAACACAGGCAATGAGTTATTTTATAGATTAAAACCCAATCACTGTTACAAAAGAATAATTTCAGAGTTGTCATGGCATTAAAATGACTTTGATAAGCATTAGAGCACTGAAACATATTAAAGAATAGAAGATTTATGTCTGTTTATTCAGTGCTTACGGGAAAAAAAACAGGCAAATGTTTTTGCTTCTGTTTTATAGTCCCAATTATCCTAAGTACTTGGTTTAATTTGCTCTCTTCCTGATTAAATCTAAGCATACATAAAGATCAGATGAGAATGCATGTTCCCGTTAAATGGTGACTGAGGATGTGCAGACATGATATATGGGATTCTTTTCGTTAAATCGATACTTTACACGTTTATGGAAAAACATAAATATTATCCCTGTGGCCAAAGAATTAAAAGTTACGCTTAATATGTTTACCTACTGTGTGAAATGCACAAGCAATTATTTAATAAAGCTCACATACAGAGATCGTCGTAATATTAAAGTCTGAGTTGTTCAAAGCAGAACCCCAAATTGATACGGGCATATGTGAGAAGTGTGGGTCAGCAGGTTGATAACTCTGAGCCTTCAAAGCAAATCTGATCAACTGATTTAAAGTTCTCTTTGTGATTATCTGGATTTGGACTATGAGAATAAAAGAGCAAGCCTGTGTTTGTTTTATAAAATTTATACAATGGTGTCACAGAGAAGGAGTAAAATCATCTTACTGGCAGACAAATACAGACTATGAAAGTATTTTGGTTTCTAGTGTTAATAAACCTCATCTCATTAAGTAAGAACCAATAAGAATACAGCCCCTGCTTCCAATGAATAGACTTAAAAGTATTTGAGCCACAGAGAAGAAAGAACTTATTTCTGATATAAGACCTTAAGGCATGCTTTTGATCCACAGATGGAGGTGGGCACTATATGAGTTCTGAGAGCACAGGTCACTTGGTATGACCCCTATAAACGGAACTGTTCCTGAGTATTTGCATGATGGACTGTGGTCCAGCTAGACCAGTGACTCTCAACTGGGGGTGAGTTTTGCTTCCTCCAGGGGACACTGGAAATGTCTGGAGCCATGTGATTGTCATAGTTTGAGGGGAGAAGGGGCATGCTACTGGTATCTAGTGAGTAGAGACCAGGGACGCTGCTAAATATCCTATTGTGCATAAGACAGTCCCTCACAACAAAAAATTATCTGGCCCCAAATGTCAATAGTGCCAAGGGAGTGGAACTTTGAGCTGATCCATTGTATTCTCCCTGTTGACAAAGAGTTGAGGTTGGGCTTCCCTGATGGCGCAGTGGTTGAGAGTCCACCTGCCGATGCAGGAGACATGGGTTCATGCCCCGGTCTGGGAAGATCCCACGTGCTGCGGAGCGGCTAGGCCTGTGAGCCATGGCCACTGAGCCTGCGCGTCCAGAGCCTGTGCTCCGCAATGGGAGAGGCCACAACAGTGAGAGGCCCGCGTACCACAAAAAAAAAAAAAAAAAAGAAGAGTTGAGGTTGAGGTCCCACCTACCGATAAAATTATGGTCCAAGAAAAGCCTAATTATATCCAGCACTAGTCGACTCTCACCTGGCCTTAAGAATAGTAATTTAGTAATAGGGGGGAGAAGTTAGACGTGGGATACATGAGCAAATGCAAATACATCTTTTTTGTGAAGCTAACTTATCTCTATTTTAACAGTGTTTTGGCAAGAATGCTCAGTTAACTCATGGGAGTGTATTCAGGTGACCAAGTCATAATGTTCTCTCCACCCATAAATCAAATGTTGACCCAGGGCCAGGGTTCCTTCAGAATGAGGGGAGAAGACGTTAAGATCCTCAATAGTGGAGAAAGTAGAAGGTGGCTATAGGAAGTCTGGGAAGAGTGGAGAGAGAGTAATTCATAAACTATGAAGGGCCATTCATTTTTACCTTCAGGTGTGTCAAATTACTTATTTGCACAGCGCTGTGTTATAGTACGAGGTATTCTAGTTATTACTAGTTATTCTAGTTATTACTCTATACACTAGGTACTTACTCCTCTCCATGTTCTTCCAGAGACATAAGAAATGTGAGGGCTTCCCTGGTGGCGCAGTGGTTGAGAGTCCACCTGCCGATGCGGAGGACACGGGTTCGTGCCCTGGTCCGGGAAGATCCCACATGCCGCGGAGCGGCTGGGCCCGTGAGCCATGGCCGCTGAGCCTGCGCGTCCGGAGCCTGTGCTCCACAGCGGGAGAGGCCACAACAGTGAGAGGCCCGCGTACCGCAAAAAAAAAAAAAAAAGAAAAAGAAATGTGAAAAGGTCATCTAAACAAATATGTTTCAGGGCAAAGATGGTGAGCAGTGGTAAAGAGGGTAACTACAGTCTTTCCTACTTCTACCAGGGACAGACTATCCTTTCATTAATTACAGTAAAGAGAAGAGTGTTTGGCAGGTAGCAGGTGCTCAGTAACCGGTTGGTCAGATGAATAAATGGTTTATCATCCAAAACATGAACTCTCCCTTAATGCATTAATACCCCTCCTTTCTTTTATCCGATTGTTTTCAAGCCCAGGCTTTTCTTTCTTCATAGTTTTTCTCACATTCTTTTCTTCCTTTCTCTTCTGAATGTGACTCTGAGGAAGACACATTCATCCTTGACTTGGTTTCCTGATTGTTTCTCATGTCTTTAACATTAACATTCGTTTGACCCCCTTGCTGCCAAATTACTCCTTTTAAACATGCCTCTCTGTGTACTTTTTACTACTTTCAGCACACCTAAAAGTGCTCTGTTGTCTAAAATGAAACTTTCACCTTTTTAGTTTTACAAATTTTGTTTCATCAATTTGATTTCACTAATTAGCTTAGAATTCTACATTTTATTTAAAGTATTACATATTTTAAAAAATCACTATTTGGCAAAATAGGGAAGAAGGTTAGTATGTCATAGAGTAGAACTGTCATTAGCTAGGAATTAAGAGACTTTAAGTGATTACCCAGGTTTTAACATTAAATAGTGTGAATTTTGATAAATCTCTTAGAGTATATCTGAGAGATGTCTCATTTAGACAGTGATTTATGTCACTGTCATTTAGAGGGAAGAAAGAATATTATCTGATAGTTGGATTCTAGCAAAAAATACTTTTTGCTCAATACTTTCATGAAGGAAAATAATTATGAAGAAACTAAAATTTGGAGATTCAGGGCCCACTTGTTACCTTAGCTACAAATAAGTCTTATAGGAGATTATGTAACAGAAAACATTCCGAGGATGAAAATAAATCTTCTGCCACATTGTTGAGGGGAAATTATTCTTTCCTAAGGAAAAAGTTTAAAAGGGAAATATTGTTTCCCCACTCATCTTGCCTTCAATCCGCCCAGCTGCCTTTTAGCAGTCAAGCAACCCATTATCACCATTATTGTGTTTGAGTCATCATGGCCTCGAGGTGAACTGCTTGAGGAAAATGGCTTGAAAGAAATAAATACATATACACTGGCATCAGTCTTTAGTCTCTTCTTTTTAGTGGCATTGCTTTCAAGTCAAGTTGGCTTGTGTCCAAAACAAAACCAAAAAAAGCAACAGTTAAACAGCTGGTACCAATTATCCTAACTTCAGTGGGACCTCACACTCAAGTGTCCAACTAGCAAACTGGACCTATGATATAATGGATTTGTTATTTCCTAACTTGACCATGGTGCTGGTGCTGTTTGCCCACTGCCTTCTATTAAAAGTAATCTCCAGAATTATACACCTACACTCTCACAACAAGCGTTATTATTTTTGTGTGCTTTTTTTTTTTTTTTTTTTTTTTTTTTTTGCGGTACGCGGGCCTCTCACTGTCGTGGCCTCTCCCGTTGCAGAGCACAGGCTCCGGACGCGCAGGCTCAGCGGCCATGGCTCACTGGCCCAGCCGCTCCGCGGCACGTGGGATCTTCCCGGACCGGGACACGAACCCGTGTCCCCTGCATCGGCAGGCAGACTCTCAACCACTGCGCCACCAGGGAAGCCCTTGTGTGCTTTTTATAAGCTCATAAAATTACTGTCTAATTGTATATACACACCAGTGGATCTTATTTTCTGGAGAAAAACTCCAGAAAACTGGATATAAAAGTTTGAACAAGTATTTGTCTGATAAGTCATACTATATTTTGACACTAGCATAGGGATATGGAATTTTATAAAGAGAAAAATACTATGATAATGAACATAATGAAATGTACATCACAGATTATTTTTTTTTGCATTGAAGATTATTAGAAATACAGTTCTCAAGTTCACTTACAGAAAGGATGGAAAAACTAAGTGTTTTTTATATTGATATGGAGCATAGCATATTGATCAATACTACTACATTATTGATTCATTTAAAATATTTGTCTTCCGAAAACATACAATGACATTTTGTAACATATTCTTATATTTATACTTCATGTTTTATAAAGTTGCCTCATTTTTTAAGGAGCTTATATTGCCACTCTAGCTGTCTGAGATGCTATTCTCTAGAACCAGGAATAAATGTTGGCAATATTAAATAGAATTTGGACATGAAAAATTCCAGTTCATCATTTTAGTCCCTCAGAAGTACAAGTTCTAAATTTGGCAAGATATACTGGTTTTAATATGTTCTACTCTGAAATAGAAACTCTCTTAAGTTTACTTTAGGAAAAAAAAAAAAATCCATTGCTCTCCATTAAGACAAGAATCTCACAAATCACAAAGAGGATTTTGTAACTAGGCAACCAAGGTCAGCAAGACTGTGACCAAGGTTTGGAGAACCAGCTGAACACACACACCAGGAAAAGTGAGGACCCGCACTGCATGGAAGAAAATTAATGTTGTATTCTTTTTAAAACCTGTAATTCCATTGCACCTTGCAGGTGTACCCTGAAAAACAGCTGATAAATCTTCTCCAGATCCACATTTTGAATAACAAATCATATTTTATTCAAAAGATTTTCCATTATAAATATACCCTGATCAGCCAAGAAACTGGAAAACAAACCAACAACGACAAAACCCTTAAACAGGCATTTTTCTAACGGGGTGATTTTCCTTGAATAGTACCTGATTACCTGACCTTCCTAGGCAAAGCCACGTGCTCATAAAGAAAGGTGAGATTTGCTAACTCCTGTAGTGGAGAATGTTAAAATGGATGAAATGCTTTCATGAGTTCTCACAAACTTTTCCAAGTAATTGAAATTGATGTTTGTGTTTTTTATACTGATATGGAGTATAGCATATTGATCAATACTACAAAATTATGGTACCTATCAGAATTCTAAAATCAAATACTGTTATTGATTTTAAGTTGATTGCATAGTTGTTAGTTTCAGAAGCTTAAAATTCTCCTGAGCCTGGAGCCCCAAGTAATTATGTCAGAAAGTTGTACTGAGTATTGCAGTCATTTGCACTGTTAGCTTTTAGAGTGCCTCACTGGGTAAGTAGTAATGTGAACAGCTTTAAAGCTTGCATGTAACTTCAAAGGTCTTCTAAACCTCAGCTGAATGGATCTGGTAGGCAATTTGGATACATTTGGTTATTATTCTGTTTGCTTACTTTCCATCCATTTTTTCCCAAAAGCTGTGTCCTTATGTGGGAAAAGAGACTGCTATTGCCTAAAGTGTGCACCAAAATGCTTAGAGAAGCTATTAAGTTAACCTGGTTGCATCGAATTATCATTTCGTTTTATGACATCATATTTAAATTACTCCAATCTAAACCCAATAATGAAATTCCTGATGACATTTTAGCAATATGCGCCTTGTCTAGGAAATATAGTACATATTGGTCAAAGAAATGAAAAGAATGTAGGATGTATTCACAGAATCAAAATTTCACGTTGTTTTCACATGTCGTAAAGGCACAGGAAAGGCACAGATAAGCATTTTCTTTATCATGCATTCATCTCCTCTAACTCTTCCTTCCCACTTCTATTTTTGCCTATTGCACATCTAACTTAGCTTCAATGAGGCCATAATTAAGTGTAATCTTGTTGTTGGTTTAAAAAGAAACCTGTATATCACATTAATGCTGTGTTCACTGGGCTTTAGTGTTATCATCTCAGCACAGACGTGTGACCCAGAACTACAGGCAATGGTTCAGGTCTATGTGATATTGAGAAAATATATTTGTGTGCCTATAAGCTTATAGGTGAATGCATAAGCTGCTTGGTTCAGCAGTTATTTTCTGAACTTGTAATCCTTCCCTCTTAGCTGACCCATAGGAGGGAGTATGACTTTATAATTGCATGGGCTCTGGACACATTTGAGAATTTATGCCCCGGTGGGAAGAACAGTAGGGAAGTAAGATTCAGTAATTCAGGCACAGGATGATAACTGACTGTATCAGAAGAATATCAGCTACCACATTAAAGTTCACTTACACACCATGTTATCAGCCAGATTGTTTTTAATGCATAAGACAGTCCTAGTGAGAAAGCTGGATATAGAATAAAAACCATTTATGTATATATATTTTAACAGATTTAGTGCTACGACTATGGACATCATTTTAAAGGCCTGTGTCTGTATTTTTATAACCAAATCTTTAAAATGTTATATTGTATATACATTCTAAAAGATAACTATAAATTAACTGTTTTCTTAGAAATCAAATTTAAATGGAAACAAAGAATGCAGCAGAATTTTCAAAGAAATGATTCATAAGCCAAAACTTACCAAGAACATTATTAAAAGAATAAGAGTTTTCCCCTAATATATTTACCACATGTATCCATATATCCTTTAGTAATAGAAGTAAACTTCTTTAAAAATATTTTGTTCAAAAGTCATCCTTTGGACTGGTAAAAAAAAATGTTGAATATTATTTTTGATGAGAATCGTGAGTTAAAAAACATTAGCATTTAGTAACTTATAATTTTTTTAGATTTTAATATGTAAGTATATTCTCTTTAAACATGTCTACAATATGTACTAGGCCTTTTATCTCACCATAAAAATGAATGTGTTTCAAAACAGATTTGCCATAAGGTTTTCATACATGACCAATTTTCACAATAAATGACATCTGTGAGCCAGATGGAATGAACAAAAAAGTTCCTTTACTTCCTGTGTTGCTCAAGAGAAAATAATACTGATCATTTTGACCTCAAAACAACCAGTTTCATTGTCTGAAGATTACATCGTTTTTCACATTTGCTCCTAGAACAAAATGATTTCCACATTAACAGCTTTTTCAATAGATTTTATCTTGTTCTTGAAGGATTAATGCTTTTTTTTAAAGTACATATTGAAAGTTAGAAAATGTCCATACTAACATGATAATAAACTATCTGGGCTTACACGACAAACCTAGTTCCCTTACCACTATTTTATTATAACACTGGTAAATGACATAAAGATAAAGCAAATTTTAGCTCAAATTTTGAATTAAGTATTGATATTTTCATATAGTAGTTAAATTCAAAGCTTTAGAATTTATTCTTCAGAGTATCTAAAATCATGTTAAGTCATACTAGAAAAACAAAAAATAGAAATCTTCAATTTTCAGAACACTTCATTTGGTAAAATAAATTTAGTGTAAATAATCTGACTAATACCTTTAGTATTTCATTTTGGTTGTCTTGTTCTAGACATAAACAAAGCAAAGAGACAGCTGATATAAGAATGCACTTACTGGAGACATTGCAAAAGAAAGCAACAGTTAAGGACAGGTAGACAAAGACTTTGTAATACTAAAGAAGAAACATTAAAACATTCCTTACACTTGTAAATGGAGAAACTGTATGAGAAAACAAACTTTTATGGGTTATGGGGCTCTTTGGATATGTCTTTATTTTTAGCACTTAATGCATAATGTTGAATATTTGCAAGTCACCATTTCCCATTAGACTGGAGTCTGCTAAGGTAGGGATAATGCTTCATTCATTTACGTGTTCTAAGTATTTAACAGACTGTTTGAAACTTAATATGGAGACAACGAAAATTTGATAAATGAATGAACTCCTTTTATCAGTTTCATCAATAGACACCTGTCAATATTACTTTGTGCTATTACTGAAAAATTAAAGAATAAATTTCAAATAACAGAAATAATTTTGTCAAAAATATATTTAGTTGATGTTTGTCTTAACTAATCTATTAATTCTCAAAACAAAAAAGAATTATTATTAAATGTTTTACTTTCATTTATAAACAAAATTACAATGGAATTGGTATGGTTCTCCCACAATTCTTTGGTATTTTATTTATACATGTGTTAACTTCTTTTAACTGAATAAATTTTTCAATATATTGTTAATGATATCAATATATGTGCAAATATAATATATAATTATATATATTATATATAATATATAATCAATAGTCTTTGGGGTGACGAAGAAATATGGGGGCTACATAATTAATCATATTGCAGACTTTACAGAGATAAAATGGCATGCTGCTAAAACTTAGTTTAGTCATTTGGTCAGACTAAACTTTGATTTTCTTTGATTTGAAAGATAATAGAAATTGCTGTGTTATTAAAAGGAAAAATGTTAATGTCTTTACTGAGTACTTAAGTCATTCTCAATTTTGTTGAACAATATCAAATTAATAAAATAGAATTTTCAGAGGCCTTGTGCAAACATCCATTACTGACCATCACCATAAATTCCAAGTGGTCTCAAGTTGTGCAATAGTGTATATATATGTGCATGTTTGTGTGTGTGTGTGTGTGGTAATATATATGTATGAAGTATCTATCTATCAACTACCTATCATCTATCACCTATCTATCTATCTCTCTCTCTATCTATCCATCTACCCTATTCATTTTGATAGTACTTATAGCCATAACTGTACACTGTTTTTCTTCATATGGACTTAAAGAAGACTACAGAAACTCTAAACAACTTAATCTGACATGAGATATCAAATTGTCAATATTTTTCATTAACTTGTTACTTTTTTCTCACTAGTTTCATAGAGAAAAAGAAACATGTTCCAACAATGCTTGACACACTGCTTACATTTTTTTATAAAATAATTATAAATAATTATGTATAAACACACATACATATATAACAAGGATATATTATCACCACTAGACAAAAATGAGAAGCAATAAAATAAAAGAAATTGCTTCTATCCAGAAATGTACCCATAACCTCATGTTTTTCAGATCTATTCTATCCTGATCAGTATGTTTGTCTAATGGTTAAACAAAAAAACTAACAAAATGCATAGTGGAATTAAAATAGATATAGTGGATGTAAAATTTAGCAATATGCATCCCTAGGACAGTATTATTTATAATTATTACAGGATACTTGGAGCACAAAATATAGGTGTGATTAAACTGAAAAACAATCTACGGTTCCACATCTTGAAGGACAGGCACTAGGTGGCCTTAAAGTTTTAAAGATTCCCTTTAAATCACAGAGCTGTTATAATATCTGTCCTGGAATTGCTGCCAGTCTTTTATTTTCAAGGTATAATCACTACTCTTCATAACAGGTCTTCCAATACCTGGCCATAAATGAAGACCATCCACACAGCATCAAACTATAGAGGCTGCATATATTTTGACTGCTTATCCTTTTGTTTTTCCTTTTTACTACTTTTTGTGTTGGTTTGGCTTTTCAGTAGAGTTACACCATGGTATTCTGGCAAAACAGCATGGACTCTCTGTCTGACTCACACAGCATGATTGTTTCCAGAAGGGTAGAGATGTGATTTCATTTCCTCTGTCTTTTTCCCCCCCTTTCTTTTGTTACAACTATATGGTGGAGTGGGTCTGGGATGCATATGATATTCCTAAAGAAATTGAACAGCAACAAAAAAGCACATGCTGAGGAAGACGGAAGACAGTTATAGATGATAAGGTGCCATTTTTCTATCTGCTTTACAAATGTTATTTATCCAATTCATTGTGTGGTGGTCCTGAGAGTGTACTGAATATTTGTATTGAGATTTCAATAAATTCCCTTGCCCCCAAATTAACTCCAATTTGCGAAGAAGGATGTGATAAGTCTATACATTTACACAAATTTTTCATACCACATTAAAATATTTGTAATATTAGTTCTCAATTATTAAAGTTCCCAGTATAGGTTCACAGGGCCTTACATACAGACATATAGCAATTTCTAACATGAAGGGTTCATACTTGAACAATCAGAACAATGCAACAATTGACCTTTTTGCAAATATTTAAACGTAAGTAATAGACTTAGGATAGCCATATGGTTTTAATTTCTTCAAATTACCCTCTGCTTGTTCAAACATGTAAATCAGGGATCAGGAATTGGTATACTTTTTTCTTAAAGGGCCAGAAAGTAAATTTTTCAGGCTCGTGGGCATTAAGGTCTTGTTCATATCTACTTCTATCTTCCTTTGCAGTGTGAAAGCCACTACAGTCACTATGTAAATAAAGAGGTATGGCTATGTCTTAATAAAACTTTACTTATAAAAACAGGATACCCACTGTAGTTTGCTAATCCCTGATACATACAACTATTCAGTATTATTGGGAGCACAGAAATTGATATGGTTATTTATATGTACCACATCTTCTTTAGCATCTGTTGATGGACATTTAGATTGTTTCCATGTCCTGGCTGTTGTGAAGAGCGCTGCTATGAACATAAGGGTACATGTATCTTTTTAAATTAGGGTTTTGTCTAGACATGTGCCTAGGAGTAGGATTGCTGGATCATATGGTAATTCTGTTTTTAGTTTTCTGAGGAACCTCCACACTGTTTTCCAGTGGCTGCACCAACTTACAATCCCACCTACAGTGTAGGAGCGTTCCCTTTTCTCCACACCCTCTCCAGCATTTGTTATCTGTAGACTTTTTAATGATGGCCATTCTGACTGGTGTGAGGTGATACCTCATTGTAGTTTTGATTTGCATTTCTCTAATGATTAGTGATGTTGAGCATCTTTTCATGTGCCTATTGGCCATCTGTATGTCTTCTGTGGAGAAATGTCTATTTAGGTCTTCTGCCCATGTTTTGATTGGGTTGTTTGTCTTTTTGTTGTTGAGTTGTACGAGCTGTTTGTATATTTTGGAAATTAAGCCCTTGTCGGTCAAATTGTTGGCAAATATTTTCTCCCATTCTGTGGGTTGTCTTTTCATTTCGTTTATGGTTTCCTTTGCTGTGCAAAAGCTTGTAAGTTTGATTAGGTCCCGTTTGTTTATTTTTGTTTTTATTTCTATTGCCTCAGGAAAGTGACTAAGAAAACATTGGTACAATTTATGTCAGAGAATGTTTTGCCTATGATCTCCTCTAGGAGTTTTATGGGGTCATGTCTTATGTTTAAGTCTTTAAGCCACTTTGAGTTTATTTTTGTGTATGGTGAGAGTGTGTGGAATACAATGGACTACTACTCAGACAAAACAGGAACGAAATAATGCCATTTGCAGCAACATGGATGCAACTAGAGATTATCATACTAAGTGAAGGAAGTCAGACAGAGAAAGTCAAAAAGACAAAAACAAATATCATGTGATTTCACTTATACATGGAATCTAAAATACGACACAAATGAACCTATCGAACCTATCTATGAAACAGAAACAGAATCCTGGACATAGAGAACAGACTGGTGGTTGCCAAGAGGGAGGGGGTTGGGGAGGGCTGAAGTAGGAGGTTGGGGTTAGCAGATGTAAGCTTTTATATACAGAATTGATAAACAACAAGATCCTACTGTATAGTACAGAGAATTATATTCAATACCCTATGATAAATCATAATGAAAAAATATTAAAAAAGAGTACATATATGCGTAACTGAATCACTTCGCTATACAGCAGAAATTAACACATTGTAAGTCAACTATATTTCAATAAAAATATTGATAAAAAAGAAATTGATATGATTACTGACTTTAAAATTTCTTTATGAAAATTAAAAAAGTTTTAAAAGATAGGTGAAAGAGTGTGAGGTAAGTTAAGACATGAGTCTGATCTGGAGTCAAAATAATCAGAAAGCCAATATTTAAAAAATGAAAGTTTGTGTCCACGTACCCTCAAGTAAGCAAATATTGTTCCTGGTAAAATTCCGGTTTTAAGTCTGTAATTTATTAAAACAATATATTTGGGGCTTCTCTGGTGGCGCAGTGGTTGAGAATCTGCCTGCCAATGCAGGGGACACAGGTTCGAGCCCTGGTCTGGGAAGATCCCACATGCCGCGGAGCAACTAGGCCCGTGAGCCACAATTACTGAGCCTGCGCATCTGGAGCCTGTGCTCCGCAACAAGAGAGGACGCGATAGTGAGAGGCCCGCGCACCGCGATGAAGAGTGGCCCCCGCTTGCCGCAACTAGAGAAAGCCCTCGCACAGAAACGAAGACACAACACAACCAAAAATAAATAAATTAATTAATTAAAAAAAAAACAATATATTTTATTTACTATGTAGTTGTTTGAAATGGCCTCAGAAACCAAAAATAAGGAATCAAGAAGATAACCACAAGCTTAAAATATTTGTTTCTCAAATGTAATTGGCTTTATATAAATTGGAAGAGGAGACTGCTCTGGTAAATGTTCCCTTCTGCAAGTGTTTGGTGCAGGTCTATGTATATATCAAATTAGATCAATCAGATCAAACTTGTAAGAATAATATTAAATCTCCTGTATTCTAATTAATGTTTTGTCTGCATGTCTAATAGAAGTATGGTAAATTTTCCCACTTTGATTTTAGAAATGTCTATTTCTCCTACTAGTTCTATAAATTTCTGCTTTATATATTTTGAGGCTAGGTTACGAGGTACACACAAATTTAGAATTGTTATATATTCTTGGTGGACCATCTCTTTTATTATCATGAAATACCACTCTCAAAACTTGGGGTTCACCATGTTTCTTACATCTGTTACTTAAATTCCATTGATATTAGAGAATTCTCTTAACACTTCAAATATTGATTCTGTACAATCAAGTTTCTCACATCCTTCCAGGACTGCAAATTAAATGTGCAGTGTTAACAGAAATAAGCAATAAACCAATCTATAATACGAACAGAAAAGCGTCTTATTTTGCCCAAAATGAGGACTTTAGCCTGGGAGACACAGATTCAAGAAGCATTTGAATTCTGCCTGACTACAAAATGCGGGAGGCTTATAAGGGCAAAAAACACAAAATTATGTAAATTGTTTGTTAAGGATTATAACTGGAGCTGGCAAGAATTAAGGGTGCTTTTTAAGCAAGGATTGGTTGCGGTCTGAAATGACTGCATAGTTACAAGGGGAGACCTTGAGACTACAAGGCTGCAGCCGGCAGCTACCAGATATTGTTTTGAGAAAGGCTGGTGGTGTCCTTGAGTGTGACACAGTTCAGAAAATTCAAGTTCTCAGTGATCCAGGAACATACCTGAAACCAGGTTCACAATGGCCAACCAACTCCATTTGAATGCCTAAACCACAGTCACTCCATTTTGACTTTTAAAATGCATTCTTTTCTTTAATGGTTAAAGCCGATGTAGAAGGCATGTTTAATAGACCATAAACAGGCTGTTTTGGTTAGCCTCAAGTTTTAGTTAAATCATGTATAAGCCAGAATGTCTTCTCCATAGCTCAATATATGAAAATTTCTTCTATCAGTACTATACTTGTTAGTAAATACACGTCTTTTACTGTGTGTTTTTGATGTTTTTTTCATATATGCCGCCCTTCAGTCTCTGTTCTTTAGTCTGTGTGCTATCTGTTGAATTATTAATTCCACTTTTAGTATGTGATTCTTCAGTTCTAGAATTTCTGTATATTTATAAATTCTAGTTCTCTGATGAAATTTCCTGGTTTTCATTTAATAATTTGAACATTTTAATCACAATTATTTTAAAGCCTCCTTCAAACAACTCCAATATATGGCTTTCTTGTGCCTCTGTTTCTATTGTCTAATTTTTATCTTGATTATTGTCAGCTATTGCATACTTTTATGCTAGGTTAATTTTGCTCAAATGCCAGATGGTGTAAATAAAACAATTTAGACTTAATTTGACGCTCAGTCTAATTTATACTCCTCCTGAGGACATGTGGTTTCATTTGTGGCAGGTAGTTTAATTAAGAGCAGAAAAATTTAATCTAATAAATGACTAAGATGCTTTAAAACTGAGATTCAGTACCTGAAGGAATTTTATTTCCTGTTAGCCCTACTTCCAGGGTGTGCATCTTTGGGGTTCTTAGATCTCACAGGGAGAGCTGACCTGAAATAAGTTCCTTTGCTATAGCTGGAGAGGAACCTTAGACTCCTCTGTTCACTGAACTTTGGTCTATGTCACCCAGAGACGTAGAAACACCATTTTGGCATTACAGTCATTTAAAATCCTTTTCAACACTTTGTAAGTAAGTCTTTTTAATTAAAAAGACGTAAGTCTTTTTAATTTTCCCCCTTACAGTTTGTGTGAAGTGGTATCTTATTGCGCCTGAACTCTGGATTTCCCTGGTAGGTAGTGATATAGTACATCTTCTCATGCACTTATTGATCATTAGCATCCTTCTTTGGTGAAGTGACTGTTGAACTCTTTGCCTGTAGCACTGTTGGTTTCGTATTATTGAGGTATGAGTGTTCTTTATATAATCTGAACACAAGTCTTTTATAAGAAATATATATTGCAAATATTAATTTGCATTCTGTAACTTGATTTTTTTTTTGTTATTTTTCATAATGGTGCTCTTTAAAGAGGTAAAGCTTTTAATTTTGAGAAAATTCTGTTCATTTTATACAGGCTCATGCTTTTGGTGTCCTGTTTAAGAAATCTTTCTCTACTCCAAAATGTTACACATTTTCTTTGAAGTTTTCTTCTAGAAGTTTTACATTATTAACTTTCACATTTAGATCCATGATCCATTCTAATTTGATTTTTGTGTATTGTGTGAGATATGTGTTGATGTTTACTTTCCTCTTATACAAATATAGATATTTAGTTGTTCCAGCACTGTATGTTGGAAGACTTTTTCTCCCTCACTGAATTGCTTAGAACTTTTATTTAAAAGCAAGGAGGATAGATGTATATTTTCTGACTCTATTCTATTCCATTGATCTATATGTTTATGCTTTCACTAATATCATCCTTTTGATTACTGTAGTTTCATGTCTTGAAATCAGATAATGTACATTCTCCAAATTTGTTCTTGTTTTGAAAATTACTTTTGTTGCTCTAAATTGGTTTCAATCCTATATAAATGCTCAATCCTGCTTCCTTTCCTCTGCCACAATTGTTGATTCTGAGTCTTTCCTCATTAACTCAAAGATTCAGAATCTTTTTCCCAGGCACCTTGACTTGCAACACTTATATTTTATATATGGTAAATTTGAGGCTCTTTAAGAATGATTGGAGATTAATGTCACAATATAGTACATGGCACAAATGTTGTTATATCCATTCATTTTTAACTGAAAGCCTCCTTGGCTATTAAACATTATTTGTTTAAAGGAAAAGAAATCTTAAACTCCTTACTGTTGCTAAATAAGCACTGCATGATCTTTCCCCTTCCTACGTCTCCTGTCTCACATCCATCTACTCTCTTTCCTTATTCTTTATGCTCCAGTCTTACTGGCTTTCTTTCAGTTCCTGGAATTGAATAAATTCCCACAGAGGGCCCTTGCACATGGTGTTTTTCTCTGCCTGGGGTGCTCATCCCTCCAATCTTCTCATGGTTGATTCCTACTTATACTTCAAATTTCAGTTTAAATATTCTTTCCTGAACACAATGTAGATGCTCTGTTATTATCCATCACAAAGCTTGTGTGTTTCTTTTACAATTTATATTTTTAAAATTATTTTACTATTTTGATTTTCTCCTGTACAAGGGAAGATGGTGTCTACCTTGTTCCACTGTTTCTGAATCTGTAGTGATTTGCAGAACATCTTAAAGATAGTTGTGTTAATGCCTGTTGAATTAAATAAAAACGTTTGATATCTTATGGAATCACTTTACCTCTCCCACTTTCTTTTAAGACAAACATTTTTCTAAGTTTATTTAGTTTTCTCAGGCTTCTTTGTACTTTACCTCTGAAATAGGATATGACACTATTGAGTCCATACTTTCTGGTATTACTGTTTATCCAGTAAGTTTATCATTTTCCTCACTCTTTTGTTCTGTGATCCCTTAAATGTGGGTATCCCCTAAAATTTTATTCTTTGTCACATCCATGGATTTTTAGCTGTTGCTGATGCCTAGCCTTCTCAAACCCAGTGTTTTAGTCCACTTGGGCAGCTATAACAAAATACCATATATTGGGTGCTTAAACAATAGACATTTATCTCTCACATTTCTAGAGGCTGGGAAGTCCTATGTTCTAGTGCCAGTGGATTCAGTTCTTGGTGAGGGCCCTCTTCCTGGCTTGCAGACGGCTGCCTTCTAGCTATATCTCTTATGACAGAGAGAAGAAGCTCTGGTGTCTCTTCACCTACTTGTAAGGCCACTAATCCCATCATGGGGGTTCTACCCTCGTGAACTCATATAAACCTAATTACCTCCCAAAGGCCCCCACCTCCTGATTTGATTACATTGGGGGGTTAGGGCTTCAATGTATAAATTTTGCATGGACACAAATATTCAGTGTGTAATTTCCAGTTTCAAGGTTTTATTTCCACCTGCCATCTGGACATCTCTACCAGGGCGTGACATACAATTAAAATTCAATGTGATTATAAACCAAATCTTGTACTTTTTATATTTTCATTTTTAATCTACAGCATTCCAGGATCCAGGGTAGCTGACATAAACTAGTAGCTGACACACAGTAGATTCGGTTACTCATTATTAAAACATGAATAAAATTATTTAAGGACCAATCAGCTCCTTCTCTTTCCTCCTCCACTTCTCTGGATGTCACTGGTTCACTTGGTTACAAACTTTTGGGTCAACTTTGTCTTTTTTTGTGTTACTCTTTCTACACAATGTCCATTTAAGCAATATTTTGCTAAATTCTACATTTAACTTGAAAACTGCTTTGCACAGTTAGAAATTTCTTTTCAATGTTGACTCCTCATTTCAGACTAATCCAAGTCTATTTTAATAAATCTTTTTCTTCCTTCATACTTCTCTCAACTCAGACACATCCTACATCATTGTGAGACTAGATTCAGTACAGCTCATATCAACATAGTCCCCAATTCACAATTGAGCGAGAGCTCTCAGCTGCCCTTCAGAGAATTAGGGCAACTGTTTGTCCTCCCGTGTATCTCCTTCATCTCCAGTAGATTCCAGAAAATAACTCCCTCTTTCAATGCACATGCCTTCTGTTTTTTATATCTGAACTTTTGATCATGTTATTCCTTCTTTTGGAACATGTTTATTTTCTTTTCCTATAAAAGTCTTGAAATTCCACCCATCACTGAAGGCAGTACTCAAAATACTCCACCACCTGGAGTCTGTTTTTTTGATACTCACAAACCTTAGAGGTGCATTTTGCTCTAATTGATCCTCCAGCATTTTGCTCATGTCTTGCTAATGGCACTAAGCACATACAAGGCTTAGTGTGCTCATTTAGCAAAGTTAAAAATGAAAATTTATTTCCTTCCCCATCCTTATTAAATCTTAACTTTTGAGAGCAAAGACTGAGACTAGTTCACCTTTTAAACTGACATATGCCACACAAACAGAAGCTTAATGCCAGGAACACTCCAGGTGGTACTTGGTTGGTTGATGAAAATAGATGTATAAATAAACAATTCCTATTAAGTTGATTTGATATTTTTCTTCAACCAATCAGATTTCTCCAAGCTTTGAAGAACGATACAGATAAAATTAACCCAGGAAATATCTACTCTGGGCAACTGAGGAATTTTTAATATGTGGATAAAACAAGAAAGTATTGCCTTAGTTATAGGTTTAAAAACATTACTTCCACACAATATTATACAAAGACTCAAAACTACTTTTAGCAGAAGCACAATGACACTAGTCTACAGCCTATGAAATTCACCCTCCTTCAAAGATGTAAGCTTCAAACAGATAAAGCGGAGGAGCATAAGATAACATTGCCAACATAGGGTTGCCTGATTTATTTGTTTCTTGAGAGGAAGTAAATTTTTTGCCCATCATTTAACACATCACTAGGCTTGCCTATTCTTTTCTATACCTTTATTTACAATGTATCTGTTTAACTTTACCTTGTGGTCACTCCCCTGTCATGATTATTCACTGTCTAATGTGTTTTATTCAAAACCAACTCCATTCCCAGTGACACTTACTACCATTGAGCTTCTTAGTTTGCCCATTTACACTTTTGGAAGACGATACAATGTCACACTCATGTACATAACATCCCTACATTGTGATGTCAAATATATTACCTATTAACCAAATTTCTTCACATATCTGGCTAACTGAACAATCTCCTTAAACAATACTTTACAACATGAAATAACACGTCGTAAGAAAATATTTCGTACTGAATATCTCAACAAGCCAGTTTCCCTACTAAAGAAAGACCTCACACAAATTAATTTAAAACACGTTTCCACATATAAATGACATTTCTTAAATAGATTAAAAATTTAAGAAAGCATGCAAAAATCTGTTTCATTAGAAACTATCAAAAAGCCAATTTGATCATAGATTAAACTGACACTTATTGAATATTTGTTATGTGGTGATTACTGTGCCGTGGATAATTTATTAAACAAAACAACAATGTTCCCGCCCTCGCGCATAGCACAAATGGTGAGCAAAAGAGAGAATTTTTAAAAATTAAATACTTGCAGAAGTTTGTAGCAACAAACTATAACACATGCTGTGGAATACAGCAAGCTGAACCAGTTACAATGCGACATGAAATTCCCCAGGAGCCCCAAAATGGATCACCTGCGTTACAAATTCCCCTCTATGCCTACAGTACAGAGTATGGTGACACCGTCTGTTGCCTGTTGGTCCCTTGATGTAAGGATGTAGAATGCTCTATAGTTCATACTTCAACAGAACCTTTATTGTTTGCCTTTAGGTCACCCTCTTTGGGGACTAAACCCTCTAACCCTGCAAAGGCCAGAGCTGTGTAGAGTGGAAGCTGAGCCCCTCCGTGGGTCTTTGGGAAAGATGGCGGATGTGTCAGGGCTCCTCAGGGACACAGAACCAATAGGGTGTGAGCACATAAACAGAGAGATTGATTTTATGGACCTGGCTCACCTGATTCTGGAGCCTCGGCGAGTCCACAATCTGACGAGGTAGGCTAGCAGGCTGGAGACAGACCCTGGGAAGAGCTGCTTTTTGCGTCCAAAGGGAGTTTGCTGCAGAATTCCTTCTTCCTCGGGGGAACTCTTGTTTTTAAGGCCTTCAACTGATGGAATGAGGCCCATCCCCATCATGGAGGGTAATGGAGGATAATCGACTTGAAGTCCATGAATGTAAAGGTTAATCTCACCTACAGACCCCGCGGGAGCGGGCGGCGTTCCTGCAGTCCCCGGCCTGAGGGCCATGGCGCCGGCCGCGCTCTTCCGCGAAGTGAGCCCGGCGCTGTGCAAGGCCGGGGCGCCCTGCAGCTGGAGGAGCTGCGGCGCCACCTGCGGGCAGGCTTCTGCGGGGACGTGCTGGCTGCGCCGCCGCGGGAGAGCGGAGGCTTCGCGGTGGGAGGCCGGGTGGGAGGCAGACGAGCCCGCGCGCGGTGCAGGCCGCCCGGCTCTGCCTCCTGCGCAGCCGCGCGCACCGGGGCCGGAAGGCGGGCTGCGAGGGGCCCTGCGCGCCGCTGCACCTCTGCAAGTTGTGGTCCAGGACGAGTGCAAGTTCCTGAGGGACCGGACGGACGGTAGGAACGGTTACAGAATTAATTTTAAAAGAAAAGGCCTTCCCTGGTGGCGCAGTGGTTGGGAGTCCGCCTGCCGGTGCAGGAGACGCGGGTTCGTGCCTCGGTCCGTGAGGATCCCGCATGCCGCGGAGCGGCTGGGCCCGTGAGCCATGGCCGCTGAGCCTGCGCGTCCGGAGCCTGTGCTCCGCGACGGGAGAGGCCACGGCAGTGGGAGGCCCGCGTACCGAGAAAAAAAAGAAAAAGAAAAACACCTTTTTAGAGATATCCTGAATAATGTTCGAGAAAATATCTGGACACTGTGGTGCGGCCAAGTTGACACGTGAAATTAACCAGCACAGATGGTAATTGGGCTGTGCCTGTTTTTACTACTTAGTTCCTGGACCCATGTATTCTTCCCATTGAAGATAGAGCACCACCTCAAGATCTCTAATTTAATGCATAGGCTGTATTTTAGGTCACTGGGTATCACCGTCAACTCAGACATGTGCTCGGTGATCCTGGAAATGTTTGGCTATTCCACTTTTCCCTGTGTACTCATCAGAATAAATGGCTATAGGTCCTTCTGGGGAACGACTGGGACAGTCATTGCCAGAGTATAGCAGAGTACTCCCTTTCAGACACCTGGCCACTTCTTCAGTTAGTAAGTTCTGGATCTGAACATTGGTTAAAGTTTGAGAACGGAGCGAGTAATTATGACTTCCCAGTGGGACAACTGCTCTCAGCCTCCTTTCCCTCCATTTTTGCCTTTTTCGGATTGTAAAATTTCACCAACACCCTTATTAGCCACTAGTCTGTTGGCCGCTAGGGATGCCGTTGTCTATGAGCTATCTCCAGGCGCCCTGCCAGTTAACTTGTCTTCTCCTCCAATCTTGATGTTTATGCGGTACTTTGGGCCTCTTGATGTCCAGCAGTGAAATACCGCCATCTGACCTCCATTACTTCATGACACATCATTATTATGAATGGTAAAGAGGCAGCTCTGTGACCGCAGAGCAGGGCCTGGACTGAACTTTTTGTGTGGCACTGGTTCCCCTCTCGCCGGCACGTCCCTGATGGCCTTGAAACCATATTTTTGGAGCTTCGCATAGAGCATAACCTGGTGATTTTTTTGGCCTCACTTAATCTATCCATTCCAGCACATCCTCTTTACCTGGTCCCTTTATTCCTTCCTCTGCCGTCATTCACAGCAGCTGAAGCCTTTCCACTTTGTTCAGCATTGGTCAGAGCCCTTTTTTTAGGCCTGTCATAGTCACTCTAGTGGTGAGTAGAGTGTCCCATTCCTAGCCTTGCTAGGCTGATAAATCCCTGCGATCCTAGAATGTTCCCTGAGGTCAAAGAAATATTGCTTATCCAGTCATATATATTAGTCTGTTTGATCAAGTTCCCTCAAAATCCAATCGTAAGGGCAGCCTTCTGGCTCATGTTACTGGCATGTAAGTGATTGCTATGTTTCCTTCTGGGTATAATTTCTTTCCTTCTCAGCTGAGCATTTCCCCAGCCGAGCTCTCCTGGGATTTAACCCTTGTAATTGGCTTAGTAGCCAAAGAGGGAGTTGAGGGCAACTCCGGAGAGGACCCCTGTAATCTTGCAGGGGTTGGGCCTCTTGGGCGTCTTCCAGCAAGACAGCTAGCTCTTACTAAGAAGAAGTAGTCAGCTGTGTGAACTGTAACGGTTTGGCACACAAATGTCTGTAGAGACAGTTCCTTCACAGGAGTCCATTCAGAAGTCCTCATTCCAGGTTTTAGGGTCCCAATCCAGGCCCTGATTTTTTGCATGGCATACCCACCTTCATGGAGCATTTAAACATGTCTGTCACTCTGCAGCTCTAATTATTGGAGTTGGATGCTTAGCTGTGTCCCCTCTTCCACTGCAGGATGAGGGGCTATCTGTAAACTTCCATAGAGGCCCTCTGGCTCTCAATCTTAGTCTTTAAGTCCTGAACTTCACATTATGCTTCTGCAGGGCAGTAATTCGACTTTGCAGTGATAAGCTCCAATGCCTTCTAAGCATTGTTGCCCTGATATTTTTCAAATGCCTGAATTGTTAAATCTATAAAGGAATTTCTCTCCACCGGGATAGTTTCCCAGGCCACCTCTGGTGAAATCATTAGTGATTAGAGTATACCATGTGCCAGGGATTACCGGTGCCCTGCATTCGTCAAAATAGCATCCTCTTTGCCTGCCAGTCAGTGAGTGACCTAGTCCCTGATCCCATTTTACTGCCCACTTTCTGGCACCCCTTGCATTAGTTTGGGTTCTCTGAGAAACAGATGTTACACAGATTTACAAATGCAGGTCATTTTTTGTGGAAAATCATCCGTGAGGATAATGGGGAGTCAGAAGACGTCGGTAGAGTACTCAGACCTTGATGTAGGTCTGACTCCTATGAAGGAAAGGAGAAAGCAAACAGAATTGTGTAGGAAAAGTCTTAGACTGTAGTGCAGTTCTAAGAAAGTTGCCTCAAGGCAGATGGGGAGACTTCAAGCCAAGCACATTGGAAGACTGCTTGTCTCCCAGGAACAGGCCTGCCTTAGTATTTTAGCTACACTCAGTCCCTGGCTACGGGAAGTGTGACTTGGGCACAAATGGCAGTGTTGGGTTGCAGAGCACAGCAGCTGGGACCATCTGTCAGTTTCACTCCCTGTAGTCAGAGACTGGGGAGGAGCATTTTCTTGACTGCTAGAGTCCAAAATGCTTTTCTCCTCTTTGGAAGGAAGATAAACCCTTTGGAAGGCACATGTTGAAAATGGCAGAATCTCTGTCAGCCTAAGTTCCTGAGTGAGTGCATGGAGGATGGCATATCCCACTGCCATTATGTGAGAAAGAAACTTCTGTTGCGTCCGAGCAATCTACATTTTAGAGTCTGTTTGTCATAGAAGTTCATTTACTTTAGGTGATGCTTCTCGGCCTGCCTGCAATTCTCTTTTGTATTTGCAGTTACGTGCTTTTGCTGACATCTAACAAGTTCTGACCCATATTTTTCACTGCCCCCAGTGGTGCCCACTTACTAATCTCTACAATATGTTTTTCTGATCTAAAAAACAAGGACCTAATAAATAAATAATAAAAAACAGTGACCTATCTTCACCCAGAGATTGTCTCTTGTACCAGCAGGAATCATATCTTTGAGATGGAGCTTATCTAACATTCAAAGTCTAATTCTGCCCAGTGCTTTGGTATCCTACCCTAATTGCTTATTAGATTTCTCTTTTTTCCTACCCTACTTCAACACTGCTACTTGTGTATTTCTGAATACTGTGTATTTGCCTGGTTCTTAAAGCACTTTATCTTGACTTAATTGAAAATTTCTGTTTATTACTTGAGTCTTGCCTGTTGTCCCTTTTCCTTGCCTAAATTAGGTGTTAATGTTCTCCCTGGTTCCTTACATCATGTCTTCTCTGAAATACTGATATTGGTTTCATATCTGGAAATTTTGAATCCTCTACTTCTGTGCTCTCTTATTTTATGACCCCTTGGTTCTGGACTATCTTCCATGTACCTGGTACATGGTTTGTTTGTTTTTTTTTTTTTCTGTACGTGGGCCTCTCACTGTTGTGGCCTCTCCCCTTGTGGAGCACAGGCTCCAGACGCGCAGGCTCAGCGGCCATGGCTCACGGGCCCAGCCGCTCCGCGGCATGTGGGATCTTCCCAGACTGGGGCACGAACCCGTGTCACCTGCATCGGCAGGCGGACTCTCAACCACTGTGCCACCAGGGAAGCCCTGGTCCATGGTTTTAATAGGGATCCCTTTGTTATTTTCTGTTCCTGGTTCTGATTTCCAACTCTGTTTGCACAGCCTTTCATTACACAAGACCTCACTTTAACAAAGCCATTTTTCTCTCTGGAGTACCTTTCGATATCCCACTCCCAGGCTGATCTGTCCTTTAACAAACAACACAAAGCAGATGACTTTCATAGCTCCAGTGATTTCTTCCATTCCTGGGTTATTATTTTATGACTATTTTGTTTAATTGGCCATATGTTGTATCTTTAAATATTTTTTCTACACGTTGCTAATTGGTTATTTTTATAGGCATTAAACTTTCGGAGAGTTAATATTTTTGCAGCTAATATAAAAGGTTTGAACAGAAACTAAATATATATATATATATATATATATATATATATATATATAATTTTAAACTCCCCCTTTAATTTTTTTTTTTTTTTTTTTTTTTTTTTTGCGGTACGCGGGCCTCTCACTGCTGTGGCCTCTCCCGTTGCGGAGCACAGGCTCCGGACGCGCAGGCTCAGTGGCCATGGCTCACGGGCTCAGCCACTCCGCGGCATGTGGGATCTTCCCCGACCAGGGCACGAACCCGTGTCCCCTGCATCAGCAGGCGGACTCTCCACCACTGCGCCACCAGGGAAGCCCCCCCCCCTTTAATTTTTATAGAGCATAAAAATATTTAATGTTCTAGAAAACAAACTTGCGGTTACCAAAGGGGAAAGGCGGTTGAGGAGGGATGAGTTAGGAGTTTGGGATTAGCAGATACACAAAACTATATATAAAATAGATAAACAGTGAGGTCCTACTGTATAGCACAGGGAACTATATTCAATTTCCTATAATAAACCGTAATGGAAAAGAATATGAAAAATAATATATATGTATATCTGAATCACTTTCCTGTATACCAGAACCTAACACAATATTGCAAATCAACTATACTTCAATTAAAAGAAATTTTTAAAAAACTCCTTCTTTATAGATATTGTTCTGAGGACTAAAAAAATAAAATAAAAGTTAATGTCCTAACATGTATTTTTCAAAACTCCCAGTTTGGAGACAGGAATTATTCAGATTGATTTTCTAAATATCCCCATATTGTTCATTTTTATTTTAACTTCATGCAGTGTGGCACTAATTCATATAAAATATTGCTGATTAATATAGCACAATTATTCTAAGCAAAGAGAGCACTTTTGATTAGTCTTTCAAACCACCATGGTCTCCATCTATCCTCTTACTATGTCAGTGGAAATGATTAAAACACAATTTTGAAGCCATCTGTAGAGTCAAAGTAACATTTGCCTCCTCAGATGCTAGAGTAGTGTAGGGAATACCCTATACTTTTTTCTCGTTACCTTGCAAAACCCTAGCCATGTGTACTATCAAACTCAAGCTCTAATATTCAGAGTTAAAACAAAAATCCACATTCGTTTATTCTGGCACACTCTATGTATGGACCTCTGTGCAATCATTCACTCCAGTTGTGAAATATTGTAATATAATACGTGGCTTAAAGAGCACAGCAATGAAGTTAGCTCTCCAAACTCAGCCCCAATGTCCTTGTTTATAAATGTGAGTAATACAAGTTACAGTATAGAATAGCTTTGGAGATGAGACCAGATAGCATATGTAAATACTCAGTACTGGAGAAGAACATTTGTAAGGCTACTAAGTACTAAATAAATGGTTTTCATTTAGCTGTTTTGAAGAGGAAGAGAAGATGGACGCAGCAAAAGGGGCAAAGGGAAGAGGGAAGAGGAAAAAGGAAATAGGAGAAAGGCACAGAAAGCCTCCGGAGACCTGGATATTCACTGCTCTGCAATCCTTACAAAGATGATTATGAATGCTATAGTGAGTTATTTTGAATACATCCAGAAAGGGTGGTTTTTTTTTCAGGAATTGTTAAACATGTTAAAGAATTTGAGAAAATTGCTATCATTTCAATCAACAGAAACTTTAGATGTTAGACTATTATATAGTATAGGGTTTCTTTTCTTTCTTTCCTTCTTTTTTTAAATTTGCCACAGACATGGTTGTATCCCTTTCTGGCTCTATAGCCTTGGGCAGATCATTTAGATTCTTTATAAAGTGATAATTAATACCTCTCTCCAATTTAACTATCTTAAGGTTTAGATGTTCTTCACGAGGTTTTTTTCATTTAAATTAAGCTTTCACTTAAACTTTCTTTAAATTAACTTCCTTGACCAAATTAAGCTTTAAATATTTTCATCAAGCTATTGTAGATTGTTAAAGTACAATTCAAATGATTTTAGTTCCACTATTTCTTTCTTTCTCCCGTCTCCGCTGCTCTCTTTCTTTCTCCCTTTTTGTTTTCTTTATGTTCTCCCCTCTCTTTCCTCTACTTTCTCAAATATGCATTCAGTAAAGTTGGTTTCTGTTTCTTTGCAATTTCAGTATCTTCAGTACCAGCCTTTGAGTATGTATAATTATTTATGAATGAGTATAACTGAGTGTAGAATTCAGCAGTTTATTTCTGAACCTATTTTAAAGTAATAATGTAATAATTTCAAAATATTTCCAAAAAGTCTTTGTTTACATTGTTTTATATGCTCAGTGAACAGTTGAAAGAGAGCCCTACCTTATCCCTTTATTTCTCTTAAAATACAAAAGCTGTCATTTTAAAGCATTACTGAAAATAAAGTAGCACAAAAGATAATTCTAAGAGAAGAATTGAAAACAACACAAAACAAAAAACAATCCAAACCACCTTCCAAATGCCTTTCACCACACTCTGCAAGGTACTGAAATAGACTTTTCTATTCCTGTCACATCCAGTTGCAGGGTTTACCAGAAGTGGACCTTGTTCCAGTTAGATGAAGGAAGGTTATACTGAAAGCTGCTGATGTGTTTTCAGAAGAATTGTTATGATCCTTGGGAGAAATTGCTTAGAGTAATAGAATTTTAGCAGAAATGAATCTGTTACTAGCTGGGAAAAATTGTTACAGCCACAGAGACTTAAGATGCCAAACTTGCAGTTTTGATTATGGTCTATGAAATTAGGACATAGGAGAAGGGAAATACATTGAAAGAAAGTTTTATTATTTTTTAACAGAAACTTATACCCCTGTGAATTGTACCATCTCTTTTTTTCAGAAAATAGTTATTTTTAACCATGGCAATGAACTTAACTTGCATGTCACTTCACAGCAATACCTTCCCCTTCCCTAGCTAATCCAAATGATGAAAGGAAGACAGACACATGGACTATTTTCTTGATGAAATCTTTATCCTGAGGAACTAAATTTAAAAATTTATCTTTGGTTAAAAACACTAAATTGATCGGGTCTCAATTCGGAATAACTGATGAGACCAATCACCAACTTAAAGGTCACTCTAGATCACTTATAATTTAGGAATTTATTTTTAAACTAAATCAGTTCTAGTTTAAGTTATATATTCAGGTGAAACTGCTGTAGGCAAGAGAAATTTGGAGAACCAAAGGTAGCATTTGACCGTAAATGAGGAAGTGTGTCATTTACACACTAAAGCCAACAAAAAAACATTAGGGAAAATAATGAGAAGTTGAAGTTCATGTTCACAGTTTCATATTAAAAAGTGCACAATTTGTTTTCACATTTATAACTGTATTAGTCCATTCAGGCTGCTATAACAAAATACTACAGACTAGGTAGCTTATAAACAACAGAAATTTACTTCTCAAAGTTCTGGAGACTGGAAGTCTGAGATCAGAATGCCAGAGTAGTCAAGTGAGGGCCCTCTTCCATGCTGCAGACTTCTCACTGTAACCTCACATGGTGGAAGGGGCTAGGAAGTTCTGTAGTGTCTCTTATAAGGGTACTAATCCCATTCATGAGGGCTCTACCTTCATGGCCTAACCATCTACCAAAGGCCCCATGTCTTATTAACATCATATTGGGCATTTCAATGTACACATTTGAAGGGACACATCAGACCATAGTGATAGTAGTGGGACAAAATGAACCACAAAATAATATAATTTTTTTGTAGATTTCAAGTGTAAACTCAGTCTAATCATCTCACTAAATTCTGTCCTTGCTGCTTGCTACTAAAGATGTCAACTAAGCAAAATCAAATCATAAGAAGCAATTAGTAATTTCTAAAATTGGAGGTTTTTCAAACAACAAAAGATTGCTGAGGATCCAAAGTTGATCACCAGGCCTGTGATGTAGGAAACTTGTCTCTTCATTCCCACCCTTTCCATTGTGACCACTGTTTAACATGCCCTATTGTTATATTGGAAACTGATTGTTTCTCCAGCCCCTAACTGGAACATTTTTGGCACAATTATTTTAGATTAACCAAAAATACATAATTTAGAAATACTGTACTCCAGATTTTTTCCTTCTTTATCTGTTTTATTTTCCCTGAGTTGTTAGCTACATGATTTCCAAAATTGCTTTTAGCATTTATTGCTGAAAATTCTAAATTATATGCGTATTAGCAAGATCATAGCCAAAGTAGATACGTAATACACGCTTTAGTGGAAAAATACAGTGTTCAGTGGGGCACACGTTTTTGTACCAAAGGACTCAATTCTGAATTTCTAAAACCATAGTAAATAGTAGTGGGAGATAAAAACTCCCTACTTCATGAACAGGCAGCAGGCTGTCCCCTGAAACAATAAGCTTTGGATAAAACACTTTTGCCCTGTTACTTAATAACTCATTCTGGGAATAAAAATCAGCTTTCGGGCTTCCCTGGTGGCACAGTGGTTGAGAACCTGCCTGCTAATGCAGGGGACACGGGTTCGAGCCCTGGTCTGGGAGGATCCCACATGCCGCGGAGCAACTAGGCCCGTGAACCACAACTACTGAGCCTGCGCGTCTGGAGCCCGTGCTCCGCAACAAGAGAGGCCGTGACAGTGAGAGGCCCACGCACCGCAATGAAGAGTGGCCCCCGCTTGCCACAACTAGAGAAAGCCCTCGCACAGAAACGAAGACCCAACACAGCAAAAATAAATAAAATAAATTAATAAACTCCTACCCCCAACATCTTCTTAAAAAAAAAAAATCAACTTTCCATGTGTCAATTTACTTCTTTGTAAAATAAGAAAACTATTAACTATCTCCTGTGTTGGTATTAGGGTGTAATTGAATACAATTAAATTGTCTGTGCTGATGTGCCTATCACAGGATTTGCCATATAATACATACTCAAGAAATATTACTTTCCCTGTCCAACGAGTGTTAATCTGCCTTCCATATACAGATAAAAACAGTTGTGTACTCAAGACTCAGCAAAATTCCTCTATTGTCGGTGTAGCAATATAATCTCATGTTCTGTTATTTTGGACAAGTCACTTTCACTCAGTGGATTATCTAGAACTCCTAATTTATATCAGAGCATAAATAGGGTGTTTGTAATTATGCGACAAGATTATAAATGTTTATAATTATGCGACAAGGTTATAATTTTTTTTTTTTTTTGCGGTACACGGGCGTCTCACTGTCGTGGCCTCTCCCGTTGCGGAGCACAGGCTCCGGACGCACAGACTCAGCGGCCATGGCTCACTGGCCCAGCCGCTCCGCGGCATGTGGGATCTTCCCGGACAGGGGCACGAACCCGCGTCGCCTGCATCGGCAGGCGGACTCTTAACCACTGCGCCATCAGGGAAGCCCTATAAATATAATTTTTTACTTTCAGTTCCAGCTGAAGTGTCTAGATAATACTAAATTGAATAAAGTGGCTTTTATCTTTAACAGCTTATAGAAGAGATTATGAGGCAGAAAGAAGTCTTGCTAAATGTGAGAAAGAGATTTTACATGAGGAACTCTTTGTGTCCTGAGCTCCCCTGCCCCGTCCCCACTCCTGCATTAGGGGCTGGGACAGGCAAGCCCTTGCCCCTCACTTCAAGGAAAGAGAGGAAGTCTTCAAAGTGACCAGGAAGAGAGCTTGACGTATGTCCCCTGGGATTCACTCAAAAGCAGAATGGAGACCTCACAATAGTAGGGAAGAAGTGATGGCTGCCTGGGAGGTAAGCATGCACTACAGTGTCAGCAGAGGGAAAAAAATGTGTGGGTCCTCATGCTCCAAATGGGTTCACTCATGAAAGATGACCATCAAAGGATCATCTTTGGTTCTATCACAGTCAACTGAAAGGGTGAAAATACCTTGGGCCAAAGAACTGGTTGCACTAAAAGATGCCCAAGGGATTACCAGGGTGTTGCAAATGACCAGCCATGAAATTTCTTGCACCCTTAACAAGGGAATTGTAGGCCAGATATCCCCAGAGTTAGAGAGTTTCCAAAGAACACACAAAAACTGTCCAGAAGCAGAATTGCTTCATCTTGTAACATTCTTCAGTTTATGTAGACATGCTGTTTGTAGTGCTCTCAAGTGAAGAGGAATTCATCTCTCTAGTATACATTATTAGTTTAAGAAAGTTTATTTTTGCATTCAGATTGCACAAAATATCTCTACCTGAAGAATGCAGTGAT
The DNA here is from genome assembly GCF_964270905.1 of Leucopleurus acutus. Lineage (NCBI taxonomy): Eukaryota > Metazoa > Chordata > Mammalia > Artiodactyla > Delphinidae > Leucopleurus > Leucopleurus acutus. The sequence goes on from NC_139146.1 coordinate 6,618,971, forward strand.
GTTTTGCTAATTTTTTTTTTTTTTTTTTTTGGTGTAGATACCTTTGAAAACCAGATATTGCTAATGGTCTATCTAACACCATAGCAGTATAAATGAAGTAAGTACTTTCCAGTTCTTTCCTGCTTCCTTTCTTTTATATCCATCAACTTTGGAAAGGTCAAACTCTGAATTTGCAAAGTAGGAGGAGTGGTAGATATCGAGGAAACAGAAAAGAAATCAACTACATCTCCCTGGTTTTTTTAACCTACTCTATTAGTTGACACTCCATTCTTCTGTTTATATATATATGGTTATTGTTGCACAACCTTTGAGTAAAGAGAAATATACCTACCTAGTAAGCTATTATCTTATGATCTGTTTTCTCTATCCATTTGAATTTTATGTAGATCTATACACGAGTGGACGTAACAATGCTAATGTTTCTGATAAGGTATTTTCCTTTACATTTTATGTTAATGATAAATAGAAAGAACAAATAGTGTGTGTTTTTTAAATGTTTTCATAAAGATTGGTTTTGAAGCTATGTCTTCTGGTTAACTATTTACTACTAGAAATAGTTCAAAGCAAAGAGAGTTAGACCACATCCTGCAATTTATGAAAGTATTGAAGCATGACTTCAATAGCTATTACTAGGTACAAAAGCTGTATACCATCTTGTCATTTTTTTCAGTAAATGATAACATGCTTATATTCATTCACATATAAACCATGTAAATAGATGTTTTCACACAGAAAAGGAAACCCTGACTGGTTGAATCGTTCTAGTATAACTGGGCTCAAACAGACACTTAAGGGTTTAAGAGGGAATGCCATGACCAACAAATCCAGACGCTCTCTGAGCTCAACTAAATCCAACAGAAACATTCAGCTTTATGCTTTTACCCTTGAGACAGCTTGAATTCAATAGCTATTTGCAGAGTTATGTGAGGGTGAGACAAAAATGAACATACCATGTAAAATAGTGTTTCAAATAACATATTGGTTTGAAGACATTTATTGCAATTCTTATATGGCTTTATTTCTTTCCTATGGGATGGCTTAGCTTGTTAAAAGAATATTGCCCACTAAAATAATATAAACTTTTTTGTCCTTAAGGACAACATAAACATAGTTAACCTATACCGTCACAGTCTTCTGAGGCTCATACTGAATAAAAGAGGGTATTGTGTGGACAGTCAGCAATTCTTTCTTTGCTGTGTAATTACCTGAGGTGTTGCTATAAATCCAGTATTTACAACATACATTCCTTAGCGCGTGAGGTAATCACATATGTCATAGGGGAAGAAAAGAAGTTTCCATTTTTTCTGTGAGACACTTTTTTCCCCAATCATTGAATTTAAGCTTTGAAAGAAGCATGAATATAAATAATATGCAGACCAATGCATGAAATCGTACAAAACTACTTTAAACAATACATTTAATAATTGTGGTAACAGTGTCTTATTTCTAGTGAACGTAGAATGACTAATGACCTTACTGCTACTATTTCTTTTCATGCTTTCTGTGTATATTATTTCAGAGGTTTCCACGTTGACATTGTTTCTTACGCTCTCTCGTGTAAAATTCAAACATTTTCATGCCATACTTCTTGAATTAAAAACATTCTCACCTCTTCCATTTTGTTGCACTGTATAAGTTCAAGGTTACTTAAAAATTGCTTCTATTAGAAAATTTTAGAGCAGACCTTGCTTGCCAATAAAATGTCCTTAGAAAGGTATTGCCAAGGAACTCTGTTCATTTTTCTGTTGTTTGTTTTCAGGGTCTTTGCTTACACACACACACACACACACACACACACACACACACACACAAATTACTTGGAATTCCTGAACATTCTAAGAGCAAAGCTCACCCTCAAGGCTCAAGAGTAGACAGGGTCCATGAGGCTTCGTCCTGAAGCCACTGTGAGTCAGAGTGTAGCACAACATAGAACTTCATACTCAACCTCAGTGAAAAACATTTAACTCCCAAAGCTCTCAGCCTTCTCTTCATTGCCTCAGTGTAATCCATTTATTCATCTCAACAAATGATTATTAAAATTAACAGCCAGTGTGAACAGAACAGGGAACACAATAGAAATAATCTCTGCTCTTCTGGAATTTATAGCCTAGTAGGAGAAACATATTAAACGTGGAACAAAAACATATACAATATGCATCCATAACAATGTATGAATGTTACAAGAATTTGACTTTAACGGCTTAATCTAATAGGGATGTATTGTCTCACATTAAGGAAGTTCTGTTGTGACAGGTTGTAATTTTCAAAGACGGTCACACCGATATATTCTACCTTCAGTGCTCTTCCTACAATTTAGAGGTAGATCTTATATTTTCTCCTTTTGAATTTGGTAGGGTTCTACTATGGTAAATATGACACCATGGGACTTTCATGACTAAATTTTAAAAGGAAATAAAACTTTTGCCTCATCCTGTGGTTACACTGGCTTTTGTAAAACAGCTACCATGCTATGTAGAACCATGTGTAGGCATCCCAGTCCCAGCCCCAGCCCCAGGTCCAGCTGAAGTCTCAGTCAACAGTAGGTGTCAACATCTGGTATTTGAGTGAGTCTTCAGATGATTCCAATACTGTCTTCAAACTCTCCAGCTGACACTGAATGGATCAGAGATGAGCCATCCCTGGCAGACCCTGGCCAAACTACAGATTTGTCAGTGAAATTAGAATTAATATTGTGTAAACCACTAAGTTTGGGAATTGTTTGAACAGACTTTGATACCTTTAAGTGGGGAGCTAGCAAAATTTATATATATAAATGTATACATATATATGTATACATTTATATATACACACACACATGTATTTATATATCTTTGGGAATTAGTGGAAAGTGGACGAAAGGAAGCTTGAAAAATCTTGAAGTGAGAGTTAATAAAAGCCAAACAGGGAGGGACTATTAATAGAAGCCTCATGGCCCTTAAAAGGCTGTCAGTGGGAACTTTAAGGAAAGTAAGAAAAATATCATTGTAAGTGGGAGGAAAGGGGGAAGCTTTCTACTACCACTTGTTATGTAGTAGTAGATAGTTTAGATATTCTGTCACTTACAGTAACATGAAAAATAGCATATTTGTTGAATGAACTTAGCCAGGCAAAATGTTGAAGATGCTACCTACCTCCTTCAAGCTGCCTATAATAAAATGAGGAAGTAAAATTTTAGGCTAAAGAAAGAACCATTAGATAAAAGTGAGCCAGGACTTGCTGAGTTCAAAAAATGTAATCGTTTCTCATTTCCTGCCTGATTAGACAGAAAAAAGGATGCTAACGTTAAGACATGATTTTCGACCAAATATCAAATCCAGAGGACTGTACCTGGCATAGATAACCAAAACCAAAACCAAAACCAAACAAACAAAAAACACTAACTCTCTAGAGCTGCTTGTCTTTCTTCTTTGCCACTTTAAGCATGTTGATTTTATGCTCATATTCATAAGCTGGCTGTTGTATTTCTAGAATGCATCCCGCTCTACACAGGAGGGAGGATAAAGGCAAGGGCAAATGTTGCATGAGTTATTTAGACTGTCTTGTTTCAGTTTCAAAATTAGTTAAATGAGGTTAATGATAGTAGCTACCTCATAGAGTTCTTATAGGTATGAAATATATTAATAAGGACAAAGCATTTGGAATCATGCCAGAAACATGAATACTATAAAAGTGTTTATTTAAAAGAAGAAGAAAAAAAGTATGCCTGATGAATCTATTCTTCTGATCAGAAAAACAATATGAAAGCTTTTTTATGAAAGCCCTAATTTGTAGAATTCCTCTCACCTCCCCTTTGCCAAAACTGAATCACGTATTTTTAAACGGGTGAAATTCCATATTAAAGAGTATCGGAGACTTAGTAATAAAAGAGAAAAAGGGACGCTGAGCAGGCAACTGTTATCAGTGTCCTGAAGAAAACCTGTAAAATCCCATGTGAGCATGTACTAGGGATTCTGAACCCAGTCTGAGGACCTACGACGTTTCAAGTAGGGCAGAATGTACTGTATGTATTTGTGGCACAATTTGTTGATAGGATATTTGGGGGTAATACTGGGGAAAATATATTGGGGAGAATCATAATGAACTTTGAAGACCAAAGCAACAATAAACTTTGTCATTTAAGCAATTATGTGTATACATACACATTTTTCTTTTATATATATTCATGTATTTACAATTTTCTTCCATTATATCTGTTACACTTTCTGTTTTAAGTGTGTCTTAGATGCAGTTTATTTTCACTATTTTTCATTTTTTTAAGCTTTATGTATTTTTATTTGCCTTTCTTCAGTGTATTCTTCTGTCATATTAAATATTCTGCTGAATCCTCTAGTAAATTTTTCAGTTATTCAATTTTAAGCTCTGGATTTTTCTATTTTTTTTTTTTTTTTTAGATGTTGGGGGTAGGATTTTATTAATTAATTTATTTAGTTTTACTGTGTTGGGTCTTTGTTTCTGTGCGAGAGCTTTCTCTAGTTGTGGCAAGCGGGGGGCCACTCCATCGCGGTGCACAGGCCTCTCACTGTCGCGGTCTCTCTTGTTGTGGAGCACAGGCTCCAGACGTGCAGGCTCAGTAGTTGTGGCCCACGGCCCTAGTTGCTCCGCAGCATGTGGGATCCTCCCAGACCAGGGCTCGAACCCGTGTCCCCTGCATTAGCAGGCAGACTCTCAACCACTGCGCCACCAGGGAAGCCCCTGGATTTTTCTATTTTTTAACAGTTTTTATTTGTTTTTGTTGAGTTTCTGTTCACTCATTGATCTCACACTGTTCTATATTTTTTAATGTGATTTTCTACAATTTGGGGGCATATTTTTACTAGTTAATTTGAAGTCCTGTTGACTAAATGTAATATCTAACCCAACTGGAGTCAGTTTCTATTAACTGCTTTTTTCCTCCCTAAAGTATGAGTTATATTTGTCTGTTCCTTTACATGTCTATTAGTTTTTTGTTGAAAATTGGACATTTTACATCATATGTTTTTTGACTGTGGATTTTCACTTTTTCTTCTGAGACTGTTTAACTTTTATTCTAGTAGGCAGATGACGGAATTTATTTATTTATTTATTTTTAATTAATTAATTAAATAATCTTTTTATTTTTGGCTTTGTTGGGTTTTCGTTGATGCACGCGGGCTTTCTTTAGTTGCAGCAAGCGGGGGCCACTCTTCGCTGCGGTGTGCAGACTTCTCATTGTGGTGGCTTCTCTTGTTGTGGAGCACGGGCTGTAGGCACGTGGGCTTCAGTAGTTGCGGTATGCAGGCTTCAGTAGTTGTGGCTCATGGGCTCCAGAGAGCAGGCTCAGTAGTTGTGGCTCACGGGCTTAGTTGCCCTGCAGCATGTGGGATCTTCCTGGACAAAGGCTCCAACCCATGTCCCCTGCATTGGCAGATGGATTCTTAACCACTGAATAACCAGGGAAATCCCAGATGACTGAATTTAAAACGTGAAATGTGTTTACCCACAGTGGTCCATAATGATACCTCTGCCCACTTTCTTTTAGATTTTTGCATCTTAATTTTTAGCCTGGCTACCTGGTGGCATCCCTCTGCTTGCATAGTTTAGAGATCAGGCATGGAGTTGGGTAGAATTTATACTCAGATTTTGAGGATTACTCTTCCTGTGATTCTCTTTCTTCTGTAGTTCCCCTTTAAATTCCTGGTTGCTCAGTCATCCCAGAGTTCAGCTTCTTAACCTCAAGCCAGAAAGGCTTTAGCTTGCTGATGTCTATGCTGTGTTCAGGTAAGGAACATGCTCAAAGTTGCAGCAAACTCTGAAATCTCACCGGGAGCAAGTATGTCTTTCAAGGGTTGAACTCTCCCTAGTTTCTACAGGCTTGTACGTCATGCTGTCAAGGACTTACCACATGCCCGTGTAGTCATTAGTCAGCCAGAGATGTGAAAATAGTTTATATTCAATTTTTGATTTTAGCCATTCTGTGGCTTTTCTTTGCCTTCCCTGAATTTATCTGTCACCTTGAACTGGCAAAGCAGTGGCTTTCCTTCACCAGAACTGGAGCTGGAAAATGAACCCTGGCTAAAAGCCACATGCTCACATCTCTTACCCAATAGGGTAGTATTTTTTCAATAAAAGTTTTCTCAACTTGTTGCGTGATTTTGCTTGTTTGCAATGATTTGGTGAAGTTTTTATAATTATTACCTTTAGGTGGAATTGCCAGCCCTCTTCACACTGTCGATATCAGAAGCCCCCAATACATTTTTCATCACTCTAATTTCCATTTCTTTTCAAGTTATACTAGCATTGTTACCTATGTTTTAGATATGATTTTAGGATGATTTCATAATCTCACTTGTGTATTTTAGGATGATTTCATAATCTCACTTGTGTATTTTAGGATGATTTCAGAATCTCACTTGTGTATTTGGTGCAGCACAATATACTTGTCCACCTGTCCCAAACTATCTAAGGTGGAGTATCACTTTGAAGCACTTATCCTGAGCCATTTTATTTACATTATCATTGCTCAAGTTCCAGGACTGGTAGTTTTCCCTGCCCTCAGCCATCATATATTTTCTAGTGGGAGATAATTAATTATCCATTAACCTCTCCCTCCGTATGTCTAATTTTTTATGAACTAAATATCTCAATGAGTATTACTTCTTTAAATAATAATTCTAATATCCAATTACTGAGTAAAGAATTCAGAGAGGCTGGGCAGAATTAGAAGCAGTTGCAGTGGTACGTTCCAATTTGTCTGGTTGTGGTCTTAAAATGACAGAAATGAGGACTTCCCTGGTGGTCCAGTGGTTAAGACGCTGCCCTTCCACTGCAGGGGGTGTGGGTTTGATCCCTGGTCAGGGAACTAAGATCCCACATGCTGAGCAGTGTGGCCAAAAAAATAGGAAAAAAAAATAGTAAGTTAACTGTACTTCAATAAAAAAATTAAAAACAAAAAAATAAATAAAATGACAGAAATAAAAGGAATACTACCCATGGGTAGAAGCTATTCTTCATCTCTTCCTTTCCTCTCTTTCAATGTTCTCACTTTAGAAAGGATAAGTATTATGCATACCCAACTTTTCTCTGTCTTATAAACCACCTGCTGATGTGAATGTAAAGTTCTGTATAAGGGATTGATGTGAGAGGGAACAACATACATATTTATTTACTCCTTTGAAAATGTTCGTTCATTGTCTTATGTGCATAATGACGTGTTATTCTAAATGGTAACCAATGAAATTGTCTAAAAAGGTTTGAAGCTAACTGTTTAAAAAGTCTGTAGCTTTAATATTTACATATGTAATATATGTACACACAAATATATAGTCTAAAACTACAAAAGAATAGATGTATGAGTAAGCAAGTGAGTGAGTGAGTGTATGTGTGTAGGTACTCAGTGAGATCAGGAATTTCTAATATCCTATATCAAAACTTATGACTTAAAGCTTTAAGCCTAAAAACATGTTATATTATTTCAATGTTTAGAGGTCTGCCTAATCTTCTCTATCACGAGAGAACAGAAGAGTTCAGCTGGAGTAGATGAGAGACAAGTCAGTGCTTTACGGGCTCTTTTCCGTAGTGCATTCTGAGCTCTTACATACTTGATGGGTACAATCTTTGTCGGGATTCTTGCATCTTGTGATACAAATATAAGAAATAAATAGAAAGAATGTTCAACTTGTGCCTTTCTTGTCCAGCCACGCACTTCTTCCCCCAACCATATGTCATTAATATAGCTAATGGGATTTTGGCACCAGACTGACTGGGAAGGGATGTGGTAAAGGTGCGGGCAGATGACATGAGCAACGAAAGCACTCACTATTTCTCTGTTTAAGCAGTGGCAGCTCCATCAGCCTTTCCTTTAGTGCTCACTGACAGGGCTGGAGGCCCTTCACGGCTGTGTCTCATGCATTCATGGGTCGCTCTGACACCACAGATCCTTTGTTCAGGTCTGAAAATACAGCTCATTGCTTTCCTTCTCTCAGCTGCCATATGGCTTTGTGGAAACTGGCCTAAAAGGAAGCAGGAAAAAAAAAAAACCCTAGAAATAAAACAACCAACAGATGAAATTGATTTATTTTCGGCATTAAGAGATGGGGGTAGAGGCCTTTCAGAAACATAAAACCTTGCACTGAGCAGGCAAACAGGCTGCTCATATGACAGCTCTTGTATATGTTTTTTAAAAAAATAACATGTGGCAGAAAATAGAAGGCCCATTGTTTTACATAACTACTGTATCCAATTTGAATGACATGGAATTTTCAAGCTTAAGTAAATTGACTGTCCAGTTTGCCAGTGTACTTTAGTTTTAATTGGACAAAATACTTCAGAACCTTAAAATATGTATGGGACATCAGCTTTCTAGAAGTTTATCTTACTCTAAAACTTTGCAAATAATTCTTGTCTGTAAATCACTTTATTTTAGTTCTTCTACTTTAAGCTCCTCAACTGAGGCAGTTATAGCACTCTTCTGAATTGCTTTAAATGCCTAGTTAGAATGTATCTGAAGGATGGGTTTTGAAATGACATTTCGTCATGCTGTAAAGATGTGACAAGAGTGCTAAAAAAAACAAATTAATAGAGGAAATATATTTGAAAAGACAGTCATATCTCTGAACAATTTGTTAAATTGAAATATTTAAATTTTAAGAACAAGATATATTTGAACTCTAAAATATTATTCTATAAGGCTGTATCTTTTTATTTGGATGTTTAAAATGTAGATAAAAGTCAGAAAAATGGATACATGTGAGTGGTCCACATGACAGTGGGGTAGAGTTGTAATTTTAGATCTATCATTAATACATTGTTTGACTTTGGCAAGTCATTTAATGTCCTCTGACTGTGTTTGTTGTTTTTTATGTCTCAGGATTTTCCAAAATTTAAGAAATATATATATCCCTGTATTTAAAAAAAATCTTGCTGCAAAGCTTTGCCTTTAAATAGATAAAATTAGTGCTGCTTGGGACTTCCCTGGTGGCTCATTGGTTAAGAATCCGCCTGCCAATGCAGGGGACACGGGTTCGAGCCGTGGTCCAGGAAGATCCTACATGCTGCGGAGCAACTAAGCCCGTGCACCACAACTACTGAGCCTGTGCTCTAGAGCCTGTGAGCCACAACTACTGAGCCCACGTGCCACAACTACTGAAGCCCGCGGGCCTAGAGCCCATGCTCTGCAGCAAGAGAAGCCACCGCAATGAGAGGCCTGAGCACCACAACGAAGGGTAGCTCCCGCTCGCCGCAACTAGAGAAAGCCCGTGCGCAGCAACAAAGACCCAAGGCAGCCAAAAGTAAAAAAAATAAATTAAATTAAAAAAAAAAATTAGTGCTGCTCTAAAAATCTGATGTCCAAAGGAAGTTACTCCAAGAGATTCTGTGCTGCTCTGTCTTTTTGGTAATTCCTTGGTGACTTTTTTTTGAGAAACCAGTTGTATGATTTGTAAAAATATTCATCAGTTTCAAGTTGCATTGTTTCAGGAGGAAAGAAATTGAGGGTGTAAATTCATCTTGGCATCTGGATGTTGGAAGATCCGGTCCTCACTTGTTACACCGGTCTGTGGGCGAGGTGTTTTGTTGACTACAGCCAGCAGGCAGGTTAGTTTTGAGCATGTATGAAGTTTTCAGAGGAGACAGTATTTAAGAATTTTAAATGGCTAGCTAAGAGCTCTATTTATATAATATATATAATATTATTAACATAATATTATATATTTTAAGCAACAGATACTTATAACTATAAATATTTAGGAGAGAAAGATATTGGAAAGGAATTTAAAAGCAAACAGTCTTCTCTGGTTTTTCTGCTTAAGGTCAGATTAATTTTTATTAAGACCACATGGCATTTGGCCCTGTGGTTTACAATTATGAAGCTCAAGAAAGGATTATACTACCTGAAATAAAAATACAGGGGGGTAGAAAGAGTGATTGTTCTCAAACAAAGCAAATGTATTAAAAAGAATTTTCACGTTTGAAATGTGCAATTGCTATGAGCAATTCTTTGTGACTTTATTCTCTGTAGGTCCTTCTCTATGGTTCGCACTCTGCAGTTGTACTTAGGGATCGGCTGTGTTCCCCTGAATCGTAAAGAATTAGTTTCTTCTTTAGCAGGAATCTGGGAAGCATATGGTCTTATGCAGATGTGCGCATGTGTAATGCTTCTTTTTCTCAGAGTTCAGACAACGGCATGTGGCTCATGGCTCACTTTGTGTCTGTCCAATTTTTGTTCCATGTTTTCCAACTTGGAGGAAGCAGAAATGAAGCTGCTTCTCACCTCATTACTTGATCTGTGGAGAACGTACTATAATGACTTGATGGTTTGTATGGTCCCAACAGGAGTCATAAAAATCTTAACTTGTATGATGTGTTGAGACTTAAAATTTTTTCTGCCTCATTTTCAATAAGATGACAAGAAGATGTAAAGAAGGAAACAAGTTTCTCAACAGCTAAACTAGTCAAAATCCTAGCCTTGTCACTGAAAGTTTCTAGAGTTCTGAAAATCTGCTTCCATTCCTTAGTGACGCAAACTTCCTGGTTTATTTATTTTACTATGATTTCATCTGCATATTATTAATAACTGCATTTGTATTTGAAAAATTATGATTTTAATGACTTCCAAGTGAAAAATATGGAATTATCTTTAATAATTACATATTATTAGAAAAAGATTAAAAATTTTAGTAAAATATCTGATTGTGAATATCTCACTTTTGAATTTATACTTTGGTTATCTGGTAACCATTTTGAAATGGTTAAATGCTATTACTGTCATAACCTTTTCAGAAAATCTCTTTATGTATCTATACTCTCTGTTTAAAAGTCTGGGCTTTTATCTACATCACCACAAATTTAAATATACATTATGATAGATAAGATGATCCTTTGGGACATAGCTGCTTGAGATGATAAATCTGGTGTTTACCAGAACATTCTTTAAAAGCATCCTTTGTATTCTTTTATAAAAAGAGTTGCATAGAGAGTTGTTTTGAGGTGTAGAGTATTGATCGGCTTCAAGGTTGCTGCAGCAGTTTGAGTCTAAGAGTTTTCTGGCTGCCTTCATGACAAAAAAAATTTTCTGTAACTGAAGTATAGTTGATTTACAATGTTGTGTTAGTTTTTGGTATAGAGCAAAGTGATTCAGTTCTATATATATGTGTGTGTGTGTGTGTGTGTGTGTGTCTATATATATATATATATATATATATATATATATATATATATATATATATAAACTTTTTCACATTCTTTTCCATTAGGTTTATTACAAGATATTGAATATAATTCTCTGTGCTATACAGTAGGACCTTGTTGCTTATCTATTTTATGTATAGTAGTTTGTATATGCAAATCCCCAAATCCTAATTTATCCCTCCCCTACCCCCTAGACAAATTTTTAAATAGTTCATGTTCAGGAAGCAGAGACTCAACAGGGATTTGGAATAATACAGAATTGCTTTAAAAGACAAGCCAGATATTGAATATCATTTTTAAACTAGAAATTTATCTTTGGTGATCTAAGTTGTTTTCATTTTCACTGTTTTAGGCACCCAGTATGGTTTCCATTGCTGTAAGTCTTCTCTGGAAATTATGAACACAAGGAAAAAAATTCTTAAACAAATGAAAACTACGGAGACTAAGATTTCTTAATTTCTTATAGCTCTTATCTCTCCTTGGGAATATTTGTATTTTAAAAGAGAAACACATTTGTAGAACACATGCTTAACTTAGAGGAATCACATTTTCTGATGCAAAATTTATTGTGTCTTGTAAATAGGAATAATATTTGGAAGCGAGAGGCAGATGTCCTTTCCACATGTAGTACCTGTAGGAGGTACCAGAGCCACAACTAGGTTCCAACTAGGTCTGAAAAGGTCACATTCTATTCAGGTCACATACAATTGAGATGTATTTTACTATCAGAACTCTTGCTTCCAATTACACCTGTGAAACAAAAAAATAATTGGACCGATATAGGTCCGATTGTCATGAAACTACTTAATAATCATATAAATTTGTGCAATAAAACCCTTTCTGGACCTCAAGATCCACATCTATATAATGAGGCTAATTATATCAAACTATAGGACTGTTGTAATGATTTGGAATAATTCAAGAACAAAATAGTTTGTCTGGAATATATTAGGTACTCACTAAATGATAAAATATAATAGATATAGAGCATAGTCTATTTTTTGTCATGATACTATAATACACCAGGCATTGTGCTGCATGTTAAACTCACAGGAACTTATTTAATATTCTCAACAATCCTCTGAGGCAGAGGATACTTAAAATTATTTAAAATTTTAAAATATTTTAAATTAACCTAATTTTAAATATGAGGAATTTAAAGCTTAGAGATATTAACTTGTCCATGGTTTCATGGTTGATGCTAACTGTGGAACTGGGTGTAAAACCAGGATTAAGAGTTCTTACCCACTAGAATAAACGGTCTCCATTTTGACATCCATCTACCTGTGCTACCAATAGAATTCATTTCCATGTCAGCATTATCCTGTTTTTGTAACGATATATAAGGATATACCTTATAAATTTATACTTACTCATTCTAGATTAGATAGGTGGTTATTATTTACTCTACTTATCAGATCACAGGTGGCAGCTTTGCAGTTCACTATCTAAATCTACTACCCGATGTGGAATGGCATAAGCTGCAGGACCCTGCAATACAGCAATTTAGTCAACTGAGAATCTAAACTCCTAAGTTGTCGATTTTCTCTTTGAAAAACATAAACGTGAAGGATAAAGAAAATTCCAAAATAAAGGAATTGAATAACTGGAACATTTGCTTTCTGTGAGATGATGGCAAAATGACGTTTGACCAACTGGTAAAATATTTTAGTATATCTCTTTTAAAGACCTAAGATTTTGACTGGAATTGTTAGAATACTTTTGAAAATATTGAAGTCTAGACAAGGAGCATTAAGGATAGAGATTCCATCAGCCCTGAATGAAGCAGGTGAACCCAACAATAAAGTTGTAGCAACCGTGCCGCCTAAGATTTCTCTGACCATGTGATGACACCAGCTGCTCTGCTAAAAAGCCTTTGAAAGTGTTCTTCTTTTAACCTCCTGGGATATTTCCGATTCCAGCTCTGGATATTTCTTGGCACAGACATTTTGGACTACAATTTATCTTTGTACTGGCGGGACAATTCTAACTCATGATCCTGAGCTTGGATAATAGAGGATTATTGGCAGGGAGAGTTCTGTGGTTGGCCTTTAAAAGCTTTTTATTTTCCTGTTTAATCAATCCCTTGATTGTTTATCTTTCAGGCATAAGATAATATTTTTGCCATTCTCCTTTTGACTGAATTTATTTGGATAGATTATTTGTATTTTTATTCATCTGTGAAAGAAGCATAACAATTTTTGTCACTAATGCATATGCATTATGTAGTATGCCAGAAATAATGGTGTGAGAATAGCTTCATTTTTCACCTCTTGATGCACTTTTTTTTATGACTAAGAGGCCCCACTGGACTTTATGTTCTGTTCATCTTGTTATGAAGAAAATTCCAGGAACAACTTTTTTTAAAACTATGAACAGATTATTTTGAGTCTTACTATATCCTCAGCATACTAGCACTTTTTTTGCCATTTCTTTCAAAACACCTTTATTTGGGGGAGTCAAGCATTTAATTTCTATCAAAAGGTAAAATTTTATTTTGTAGATTTATCTTAGTGATCTCTGAAATTATGAAACACAAAGATGCAAGATGAAGCAAATTCTGTGAAAACGATGGCTAGCATAAAATATTCAATAAATTTTTATTAATGACATCTTAAGTGATTGTGTTGATACTCTCTATATTTAGCTGTTACTTATTTGGGACCAAGATTAACAATATATTTAAAATGTATTGTTTAGTTTCCATAGTTGCATAAAGATTTCAAGGGAAAAACAGGAATCATATACAATTTGTCCTTTTTTTGTTATATGAACACAACTATATGTTATCAGCATGTTAAGTAGAGATATACAGGAAAATACAATAATACATATATGAAAATTGATGCTTTCAATGAAACAAATACTACAGGTAAGAAAGTGTAATACTTAGGCTAATTTTTTGCGTGTGTTTTATTTTTTGTTTTTGTGTTTGTTTTGGTTGTATGGTTGGCTTTTGTGCCTAATTTCTCCAGATGGCCAGTTTTCTTTATATCAGAAGATAATTGTTGTATTATCCAACTCACCTGGCTGGTATAGCATTTTACAATTTGTAATGAAATAGGTCAATTCTTGAGTAGAGGCAGAGCAATTGATTGGATGAGAATTCTGTCACTTTCATGTTCTTAGACTACTGGTCTGCCTAAGACTCTGCGTAACTTCTGTAGATAGGCTAAGAAATTTATTGGTTTTCCTCAGCTATTAAAGTAGGAAGAATATTAGGGATATTCCACTCATCTGAACACTGGATGAACATTACATAAGTGGATATGAAGTGATAAAGTAGTCAAAGATATTAAACTCCTAAAAATAGGAAACGAAATACTGATTCTTTTAGAAATTTTCTCAAAACTGAAATTGGACAATAGAAGTCAACCATTGTATTGACACAAAACAACATTTCTGAAATACTTAATTCTATACGATTTTCAGAATACATCTTTTCTTTTACTAATATGCCTACATAATTTTTTAAGTTAATTTATTTTTGGCTGTGCTGGGTCTTCGTTGCTGCACACGGGCTTTCTCTAGTTGTGCCAAGCAGGGGCTACTCTTGTTGCACTGCGCAGGCTTCTCATTGAGGTGGCTTCTCTTGTTGTGGAGCACAGGCTCTGGGGGTGTGCAGGCTTCTGTAGTTGTGGCAGGCAGGCTCGGTAGTTGTGGCTCGCGGGCTCTAGAGTGCAGGCTCAGTAGTTGTGGTGCACGGGCTTAGCTGCCCTGAAGCATGTGGGATCTTCCCGGACCAGGGCTCGAACCCAAGTCCCCTGCATTGGTAGGCGGATTCTTAACCACTGTGCACCAGGGAAGTCCCTGCCTACATATTTTAGAATGAAAATGGATTAATCTATAAGTAATGACTTGATAGAGTTGTAACAGGTAATATTCCATGACTGGTGTCGTCATTTTGTTAAGTATCAATACTATGTTTCTTTTAGATTTTGCTTAGTGCAATCTTGAGACCTCTCATCTCCTACACATAAGACACATAGTCTTTAGTAAATAGTTATCACATTTAAAGGAAAAAGTAAATCAACCCCCACTTTACATTGTTCCTCTGAAATATTAGCAAGTGTCTTGCAGCATAGATATTTAGCTTATAGGGATGTAGAGGAAACAAAAAACGTAAAAAGTACTCTCACATTTCTTCCTTGATTTATTTACACAGATGTACTAGAAGATCCAATTAAAGAAGAACAGCTAAAACATAATTATTCTATTTTATAAAAGTGGTTATTAAAAATATCTAAAAGATAAATGAAACCTATTTTGTAGTTCTATAATTAAAAATATATAAGCCACAGTAATAAAATTTACTTAACTTTCATTAGTTTAAGGAAGAAAACTGTACTTTACTTTTCACTGATTAGATTACAATTGCTATAATCTAATTTTGGAAAAATTTGGAGTAAATAGTAGACTCAGGCCAAGCTGAAACTGATAAATGCATACCATACAATGCATGTTACAGGACAGCCTAAGAATATGAGAGAAGAAAAATCACCAATAATTCCTAGGCATTGTGGTAGAATTTTGCCTGAAAATTTTTTGTTTGTTTGTTTTGTTTGTTGTTTTTGTTTGTTTGTTTTGTTTGTTTGTTTGTTTGTTTTGTTTGTTTTATTTGTTGTTTTTGTTTGTTTGTTCTTACGGCACCTCACCTAGGCAGACTGGATGGGAAATAATGATATTTTGGTTTACATCTGGGGAAGAGAGTCACAATCATCTGAAGCATCAGGAGCAAGGAATACTTGATTGCATAAAAGGAGACTGAGTAGGAAAATATTCAGGAATAAAAACTTCAGATTTATAATCAGGAAAATTGAAACTCCCAGATCTGCCCAGATCGCCTTCACTAGTGATAAACCCATTCCACAGTTGCTGTGATTATTGGCAGATAACTCCCAGCTGCTGCCTACTCCACCTTACTACTCCCATCTCCAGGCTTTGGCCAATGGCTGAATGAAATGCTTTGACTGAATTAACATATAATTTTATTCAAAAGTAATTTTCATTGTAACCTCATTGCTGTGTGAATACTTCAGCCATTTGTTGCTTAAGTATCATTAAGAAACAAGTACAGCCACTAGATTTCACAAAAAATCTTTGATATTTTTCTTTAATAAATATAATTCAAACCATCTGAAAGATAAAAGATTAATTAGCAAAAGTACAATCTAAATAATAGACTTCCCAATTAAGAATTATGAGACCCCTAACAAGAAAAGTGTTTAAATAGCAAAACTTCCCTCTGTCCTTCCTTTCATAGAAGTATCTAGTCATACAACTACCTCATTTCCAATTTTAACAAATTTCTTGCTGTATCTATGTTATATATCTGTAATTTTCAGCAACTCTTACCCAATAGCTAGGTAAGCAATCTTATCTGACCTTCTGAACCCAGAGGTAGGGATCCTCTAACTAGAAGAAAATAAAGAATGCTTACCCCAGTTCCTACAGAGATTCAAAGACTTTTGAGAACAGTTTTATCATATCTGTAAACTAATTCTCTTTTTATTCCTATTATTGAGATTTATAACTAAGATTTTAAGTATAGAGAACACTTTTTGTTCATTTTCAAGTTTAAGCACTATAAAAATTATTCAAGTTATGAATGAACCTCAAAGGAAACTGAGTGTACTTGAACATTTAGACTTCCGACTGCTGTAGCAGTTATCTATGATCCCATAATGTTGCAAAAAAGCAACCACAAAATCTCTGTGACATGCAACAATATTGTAAGAAATATTTTTTGCTCATGGTTCTGTGTGTCAGCTGGACAGTCCCGCTGGCCTAACCTGGGATCATGGGGTTCACTCCTGTCTTTAGTCAGCTGTTCATCAGCTACAAGTTGGCTTTTCTGATCTTGGCTAAGCCTTCTGTCATGTCTAGGCCTCGACTGTTACAACTATGCCTACTGGGCTCTGTTCCTTGTTCTAATAATGAAGGCAAAGAGCAAGAAGGAAATGGAAGTGCACAAGCTCTGCTCACATCAAACGTGTCCTTGTTCCATTAGCTAAAGCAATCACGTGCTGAAGCTCAGAGTCCGTATGGGAGGGCATGACCAAATGCTATAAAACTGAAGGCCGAAAATGCAGTTAATCTCCTGCAACGGGCTGCACCTCAGCTTGGACTCTTACTAATATATTTCCTTACCACTGCTTTCTATACCAGGTTAACTGGTGAGCTTAGAGGAAATAGGGAAAAGTTTTCTGGGGTTTGAAGGAAGATATGTAGCCAAATATTAAATCTGTTGTCTGAGAATATGACATAATCACGGGATCTTTATTTTCTTAGGAGGCAAAATACCCCAGGAAGAGTGAGGATTTTTTACTGAGGCTCAAAAAAAAAAATCATGATGTAAATAAACTTATTTCAATTAAATCCAAAATATATAAATAATTTACTATACACCAGGTATAAGTACCAATGGTAGATGCTTGGTATTAACATTCAAGGAATATGTCATAAATCAGTGTTCCTCAAAATTTAAAGTACATTTGAATTGCTTGAATGTTTTGTTAAAATTCATATTCTGATTCAATAAGCTTAGGATTAGGCACAAAATTCTTCATTTCTAAACAGCTCCTGGGTTGAACCCAATATTCCTGGTCCATAGAATACCACTTTGAATAGCAAGGTCATAGATTATACCTACAAGAAACAGAGCCTAACATGGGTAATGAAAGTGAGGCATGTAGACAGATGTTACTCTGTGTAAATGCAATGATAGAAATATATGTAGGAAAGTGGAACTGAAGCGAGAGGTATTAACTATGTTTGCATTGGAGCAATCACTACGTGGAGCTACCTAATACCACAGCATACTGAGGGAAATACAAGTACTTCTATACCACTGGAGTGTGATAACAACAGGTTAGGGAAGTTACTGCAATTGAGTATTTGCCAAATCATGAATGTAGTTGATGGGAGCCACCTATCCATCTACAGACTTAAGGTGGGCCAGTCACTTGGTTAGATATATGCTTTAGATATGCTTTTTAGCACCCTCACCCTGTGACCGTATGTAAGAAGGGGAAACATGAAGGCATTGAGAATACTTTAGAGATAATTTCAATAGTGGAGGTTCTCTATGATGGCACACTTATTAGTGTCATGACAGATAGAGTGATGATAATGTACTCAAGACACATTTAAAAGATAAGATGGTGATAGATTAGTTCAGTAAAGAGAGGTAGGTGGAAAAGATACAGAAAGCCTCTCCAGTTAGCTATTACTGTAGATACAAGTGTAAGCACGTGTGAAGAGGGTTATTTCTCAAGAGAGAAGGGAGTATTAGAAGAAAAGAATATGAACTATATCCTGGTCAAAAAGACATTATGCAAGGAAGTTGATGTTTCATCTCAGAGAAGAAAAGAAATTAGCACTTATTGGCAAAATCTAATTCTCAATGTCTCTAGTCTTTCCAATAAGACTTCGTCCTATTTTAGAGTATCTAGAGTATTTTAGCAGGTGGTCCATTTTTGGTGACTCTTTCCTCAGATGTTTACCTATTCTTGCACCTTTAGAGTTGCTGATTGACACCTACCTATCGTCAATATTAGATGCTTGTTGTCATCCCTGCATGATTTTATTCTTGGAAACTTCCCCTCCCACTTGGTAAATCTACCAGTCATGCTGTCCATGCTGTCAACATTTTGCTGAACCAGAGCTGTACCTGGGTCACTGGGGCTATCAGAAAATACCACTATGTTTTCTAGGATCACAAATCATAAAGAGAGTGTGAGCTACAACTACATTTCTGAAGGAAATTTAGTCATAGGAAAGAGAAAATGAAAGGACCTGGCATCCTAATGGCATCCTTTATGTCCTGGAATCCAGCCCAAATTAAAGCCATGTCTATCCTAGAGTGTAGCTATATAATCCGATAACTTCCTTTTATGGTGTTTAATCTATTTTGAGATAGATTTTTGTTGTAAACAAAAGGATCTCAGCTAACTTGATGCCTACAAAAAAAATGAATAAAATTACCTGTCTTTCCAGTTTCAGTGGATTAAATTCTTGCTTGCTCCTAGGCACATGAAAACCATCACCCTATATAGTCATGTAGTTCATGCTAGGTAATTGCACATCAAATAGGTAGAATGTCAGAAAAAAAAAACAAATAAAAGCATAACACTTTATTTTTTTACTAAGGACTGATGTATTTAAATTATTTACTAATAATTTAGTAAATTGTACTAAAGTATTTGGCAAATACTCAATTGCAGTAACTTCCCTAACCTGTTGTTATCACACTCCAGTGGTATAGAAGTACTTGTATCTCCCTCAGTATGCTGTGGTATGTGCTTTATTCCATAAATTACTGAGCCCTAATTGTGGGCACGGCATTGTTCCAGGCATTCTAGAGCAGAGAAAGTTGAATAATTTACAGTTTCTGTAATAAAGAACATTTTTAAATGGAGGGAAAAGAAGCACCACAGAATGAGTTTATTTTGTGACATGGAGGGGACTAACTTTAGTAGCATGATAAAGAAGCCAGACCTTTCACAGCAATCAATAGTTGTTTTTTTTAAGGGATATTATAATGTCTTCAAAACCAAACAAATAAACTAATAACACCAAGGGAACAACATCTAGGGATCAAAAAAGAATGAGCATAGTCCATTAGCAGTTTCTGGCAGCCTGGGGAGGAATGATAGTAACCGGAGTTATTATTAAGAGAGCATGAACAGAAAGGAATGAAACATAAGGGAAAATCTAAGATTGTAATCATGTGCCTCAAGTTACCTTAACATGAATTCTATGAAGACCCTCAGAGGTCATTTATTTATTTAAACTAATATTCAAAAATATTTCCTTAAAATCTAAACCATGAACAATGAATTGCATTTTTTAGAATAGATTTCCTGTTTATCTGAAGGTCTATTGCAGAGCACTTGTATAATAATTGTTATTCACTGCTGATAAACATAAACTCTTGACAATATGCAGACCAAATTGTTTGTATTTAAATAGCATGTGTATATTACTACCTCTAAAGAACAAAATGTCTTTAGTATCATAGTCTAAGATAGGTAAAAACAAACTCCATAAGAGGCAAGTTTTTCCTCAATAAATGACAACTACTTTGAAGAGCAAGTTACTAGTGGTCTAATATAATAAATGCAGAGATAAGTACTTATTTTTGCCTGAAACTGACACAAGTGTATTGGGTAATTTTCTTTCAGAAATGTTTATAAATATTTACTACCTAATCTTAAAAATAGTTATTTTTTCCAGATAAGAATTGTTTAAAAATAGAAACGAAAAATATCTTGCCTGCGTCTATGTAATATCTTATACCTGAAATTCATTTACCTAAATATTATGATGGAAATAAGTTCATTTTAAATAATCACTAAGTAGAGCTTTCTACATACTCTGTCACCATACGTTCAGGCAGAGATAATCACTTATTCATCTCATTAAAGGGAAATAATTCTTAGAAAATATTAAATGTTCATTGCTCTATTACTCTCAATTTCTCCCATTAGAATCTTGTAAGCAGATTTTAGTGATGCCTGGATAGTCATTTTACTGCTATTTTGTGATTCTCAGTATAGGCATTTATTCATGCACCCTCTACTTTATTCCATAAATTACTGAGCCCTAATTGTGGGCACGGCATTGTGCCAGGCATTCTAGAGCAGAGAAAGTTGAATAATTTACAGTTTCAACTTTCAGTGAGCTTACAGACAATGAAGGCAGAAAACCTACATGCAAAATATGGTAACATAAGGAAATAAGATTGTGAAGATAAATGGATCACTGCAATCATGTGAAATCAAGTAAGATTTGAAGAAGAAGATGGCATTTGAACTTTAGCTGGATATATAAATTATATTTGAACAGATAGGGAAGGAGGAAGGACAAATCAGATGAATGGGTTACTAAACCAGGTAAAAGCAAACAGGTAAAGCTGAAAAGTATAGAGCAGGTTTGGGAGAAAGAGACAAACAAGTAGCTGCATAAAGGGGAAAAACAGAGACAAAGTAAAATCGTATATATAGTGACCAGGTAATAGTAGGTATTGAATGCTAGCCTGTGAATACTCACTTTACATTGTAGAAAATGAAGAGCTATGAAAAATGTTTGAAAAAGTCACATCAAGGTCAAACTATGGTCTTTGAGACTAGGGTGCAGGATGGATTATGTGGCATTGATCTTGGAGTCAGGAAGAGTAGGCTCTCTAAAAAGTCTTAGAAAGAGAAATGGGAGTTGAATTAGAGTAGTTACACTGGAAATGTAAACGAGAAAACAGATGAGAGAAATATTGTGGAAATAAAATCAATATGTCTTGGAGACTGGATGAAAATTGGAGAGGCAAAAGCAGGAGAGAAACAAAAGTCAATGACAGGCTTGTTATTACAGTCCTAGGTGGCTAGGAATGGTAAAATAATTAGCAAAAGTATGGATTTAAGTAGAGACATACCAGGATGTGGCAAGAGATAAGTGAAGACTGAAGTGTTAAGTCTTTTGGCTAGGAGGTTTGATTTGAGAGGTATAAGCAGTCTAATGCAGCAGATCCCAATCCTGGCTGATTATCACAGTTATCAAAGGAGGGTTTTGACCCAAACAAAACAAAATTATAACAAGAAGTTGTCAGGTTCTGTCCTCAGGAGTTCTCTTTCAGTAGGCCTAGGTTGCATCATGGGGTTCAGTATTCTTAAAAAACTATTCCAAAAATCAATCAGATTTGGAAATTATAGATCTATATAACACTGTGCATGGAATGATTAAATAATAATGGTACTTAGACTATTCCTTTCTCTTTCTGGGAGAATGTAATGCAGAAAATATGACAAAGTCATTTATAGCTTAGAATCCATCAAAAAGTAACTGTTACCTCCAAAAAGGGATCTAAAAGTCTTTTTTTCCCTGTTACAACAGAACACTCAAGAGTGTTCTTGCCACAACTAGAGAAAGCCTGTGCACAGCAACGAAGACACAACACAGCCAAAAATGAATAAATAAATTAAAAAAAATAACAAAACAAAACACCCAACAAACAAAGGTCCAGGACCAGAGGGCTTCACAAGTGAATTCTACCAAACATTTAAAGAAGAGCTAATACCTACCTTTCTCAAGCTATTGCAAACCTTTAAAGGAGAAGGAATATTTCTGAACTCATTCTGTAAGGCCGGTATTACCCTAATACCAAAACAAGATAAAGATATCACACACACACAAAAAAATTCAGGCCGGTATCTTTGATAAACATAGATGCAAAAATCTTCAACAAAATATTAGCAAACCCAATTCAACAATACATTAAAAGGATCATATACCATCATCAAGTGGGATTTATTCCAGGGATGCAAAGATGGTTCAACATCTGCAAATCGATAAATGTGATATGTCATTTTAACAAAATAAAGAATAAACATCATATAATCACCGGAATAAATGCAGAAAAAGCATTTGGCAAAATTCAACATCCATTCATAATAAAAATTCTCACCAAGGTGGGTAGAGGGAACATATCTCAACATAATAAAGGCCATATATAAGCCCACAGCCAATACCATACTCAATTGTAAACAGCTGAAAGCTGTTCCTCTAAGATCAGGAATAAGACAAGGATGCCCACTCTCACCACTTTCATTCAACATGGTACTTGAAGTCCTAGCCATGGCAATCATACAAGAAAAAGACATAAAATGCATCCTAATTGGAAAGGAAGAAGTAAAACTGTCACTATTTGCAGACATGCTACTAGCTGTAGAAAACCCTAAAGAATCCACCAAAAAACTATTAGAACTAATAAATGAATTCACTAAATTTGCAGGATACAAGGTCAATGTACAGAAATATATTTCTTTTTTATACGTTAATAACAAACTATTGGAAAGAAAAATAAGGAAAAGAATCCCAATTACAATGCATCAAAAAGAATAAAATACCTAGTAATAAATTTAACCAAGGAGGGATAGACCTGTACTTTGAAAAATAAGACATTGTTAAAGAAATTAAAGATGACACAAATAAATGGAAAGATACAACATGCTCATGTGTTAAAAAATTAATATTGATAGACTGTCCATCAGTAGTATCCAAAGTAATCTACAGACTCAATGCAATCCCTATCAAAATACCAATGGCATTTTACATGGAACTAGGACAAATAATCCTAAAATTTGTATAGAAACTCAAAAAACCCCAAATACCCAAAGCAATCTTAAGGGAGAAGAAGAAAGAGGTATCATGCTTCCTGATTTCAAACTATACTACAAAGCTACAGCCATCACACAGTATGTTACTGCCACAGAAAGAGACATACAGATTAATCAAACAGAATAGAGAGCCCAGAAATAAACCCAGGCTTATATGGGCAATTAATCTATGACAAACAAGCCAAGAATATACAGTAGGGAAGAGACAGTCTCTTAAATAAATGGTGTTGGGAAAAGTGGACAGCTACATGCAAAAGAATGAAAGTGGACTACTTTCACACACTGTATGAAAAGTAAACTCAAAAATGGATTAAAGACTTATATGTAAGACCTGAAACCATAAAACTCCTAGAAGAAAACCTAAGCAGTATGCTCCTTGACACTGCTCTTAATGTTCTTTTTTTTGGATCTGTCTCCTCAGACAAAGGCAACAAGCAAAAATAAACAAGTGGGACTATATCAAACTGAAAACATTTGCACAGTGAAAGAAAATTATCAACAAAATAAAAAGGCAACCTACTGAATGGGAAAATATATTTGCAAATGATATGTCTGATAAGGGGTTAATATCCAAAATATATAAAGAACCCACAGAACTCAATATGAAAAAAATAATCTTACAAGATGGGCAGAGAACCTGAAGAGAAGAAGATATTCAGATGGCCAACAGGAACGTGAAAAGATGCTCAACATTGCTAATTATTAGAGAAATGCAAATCAAAACTACAATGAGGTACCACCTCACTCTGGTCAGAATGTCTATCATTAAAAAGTCTACAAATAACAAATGCTGGAGAGGGTGTGGAGTAAAGGGAACCCTAGTACACTTCTGGTGGGAATGTAAGTTGATGCAGCCACTATGGATAACAGTGTAAGGGTTCCTCAAAAATTACACATGGAATGACCATACAACCCAGCCATTCCATTTCTGGATATTTACCTGGAGAAAATGAAAACAGTAATTTGAAAAGGTATATGCATCCTAATGTTCATAGCAGCACTTACAATAGCTGAGATATGGAAGCAACCTAACTGTCCATTGATAGATGCCTGGATTAAGAAGATGTAGATATATATGTGTATGTATATATCTATATATATATATCTATATATATATATATATATATATATATCTGGAACATGGATGGACCTAGAGGGTATTATGCTAAGTGAAAGAAGTCAAAACAGAGAAAGATAAATAGGTGAAGGCGATTATTAGGTACAAACTTGAAGTTATAAAATAAATAGTAAGTCCCAGGTACATAATATAAAGCATGGGGAATATAGTCAATAATATTGCAATAAGTTCGTATGGTCACAGATGGTTATTAGACTTATGGTGATAAATTCACAGTGTATATAAATGTATAATCACTATGTCGTACACCTGAAACTGACATAATATTGTATGAAACTATATTTCAATAAAGAAATAAAAAGGAAGAAAATTAATTAAAAATTTTTAAATAAAAATATAAGAGAAGATGTTGAGAAAAAAATAACAAACCCCCAAAGAAATATTTTACCACTGAGTTTTTATAAGAACAGCAACATCATCCAAATAATAACAGACCTAAACACTATGTTTAATTTTCAGCTATTTTATTGTTATTATTTATTAACAAAGAAACATACAAATAAACAAGGAAATGATTACTGTAAAAGGGAAGAAGTCTTCCAGTGTGGAGTGGTGGGACAGTCCAATGACTGGGGAAAGGAATTGGGGGTGTTTTTAGATTTATGGCAATGTTATATTTTTTGACCGTGGTTTTAGTTATTTGGGTTTTTACACTGGCTAATTCATAGCAATGTTTAAATTTTGTGCCTTTTTTCTGAGTGTTAATAATAATATATGTTGTAAACATAAACGAAAAAATTAAATTTGTAGAAAGTTTTTTATGTTGTAGCAAATATGTGGTCAAGAACGTAGATGTGGGCTTCCCTGGTGGCGCAGTGGTTGAGAGTCCGCCTGCCGATGCAGAGGATGTGGGTTCGCGCCCCGGTCCGGGAGGATCCCACATGCCACGGAACGGCTGGGTCCGTGAGCCATGGCTGCTGGGCCTGCGCGTCTGGAGACTGTGCTCCACAATGGGAGAGGCCACAGCAGTGAGAGGCCCGCGTACAGCGGAAAAAAAAAAAAAAAAAAAAAAAAAAAAAGAACGTAGATGTGAGATTTAAGCATGGAAAGCAAAAAGGAGATTTCTACATCTAAGATCTTGGAAAATAAGCCAAATGTGAGTACATTTAGGAAATTTTAGAATACAAAGAAGTGAATGATTAAGCTTTATAAAATATTCTTTTGCTCCATAATCAAGGATACATTTGGGTAAGTAATTGTTCTAAAGAAAAACAATGACTTTGATGTGAAATAGATATTCTGCCATTGGACAATGTCAAGTGCAGGACCACACACATAGCAGGTTTGCAAGAGCATAGTTTCTCAAGGAAGGCAGCATGGAGTTTAGAAACTGGGGTGTGGGTCCTTCACTGCCTGTTGTCCATTCTAGGCCTGTGACAGAGGTCCAGCTGATTCAGGCTCAGACTCTGGGAGAGGAAACATGACCATGGGTTCTGGATTTTGTAAACTGCATGATTGAAAAACACTGGCTCCTCCCATGGCTTGATCACCAGTCAGGTACAAGAGCAACAGGCAGCCCTCTCCTGCCCATTCAGGATTTGTGGTTATGAATCGTGTGTGACAGAATCAGCTCATTCCTTGGTGTGATTAGGGAGTTTATTCCAAGTCTTGTAATTGCAGCTTTATGATGTGGCAAGGTAGTGACAGAATGCCTCATAGGCCAGCATCTCCCCGGGCATGATCGTGGATTTGGGGTGAACGACTGCCTTAAGCACTAGGACCTAGTGGGTTTCCATGGAGATTTACATAAGGCTAAAACGTTTTATGACAGACTGTCTGACAGAACTCATGTTGTCGAGTTAATCTTTGCTGGGTATACCTGATTCAAACCTGTGAGTTTCCCAATATACTATATTGGAGAAATGAAGAAATCAGTTTTAGGTATTGAAAAGGCAAGTAGGAAGGTACGGTTAGTGTTTTGCTGTGGACATTAGCTTTATTTTCCAGGTGGTATCCCTCCATCTTTTTTTTAAAGTTTCTCTTTCCTTCAAACGCCACTTTTCCCCATTCTCATCCTACGTGCATTACAGGGAATGATCCTATTCGCTAACTTTAAGGATAGGCTAGTGGGCCCATCAGAATCATAATAAAAAGTCCCCGACCCACCTGAACTGCAAGCTACAATTCTGATCACAATTCCGCTGTGTGTGGAGGTTTTTCCCCACACCACCAAGCAATTCTCTGCAACACCAGATTGGTGTCCTACAACTTAATTCCACTCTGACACCATCTACTGGGAGACAGCATCAGATCACAGGTTAAGGGTTCAGTCCTACAAAGCTGTACCACCCCCCAACCCCCAGCTTCAGACTCAATCACAAGCACAGGTGTGTGTTTCTGACTGACTGGCCATAGATTGGAGGTTCTAATAACCCCCTCCTCAGGTTCGACTAATTTGCTAGAGTGGCTCACAGAACTCAGAGAAACATTTTACTTACTAGACTATTGGCTCATAATAATAGGATATAACTAAGAAAAAGCCAGATTGAAGAGATACATAGGGCATTGAAGAGATACATGGGGAAAGGGCATGGGACTTCCATGCCCTGTCTGAACACACCAGTTTCTCGGAATCTCCATGTGTTTGCCAACCCAGGGGCTCTCCAAAGCCTGTCCTTTTGGGTTTTTAATGCAGGCTTCCTTACATAGGCAGGACTGATAAAATTATTGGCCATTAATGATTGAATTCAACCTCCAGCACCTCTGTCCTCCTTGGAGGCCAGAGGGTGGGACTGCAAGTTCCAACCCTCTAATCACAGGGTTGGTTCTCCCGGTAACCATGCTCTGTCCTTAGGGTCTTTCCAAAAGTCACCTCATTAACATAACAGAAGATATCTTTATTGCTCTCCTTCTCCTCACTTTGAAAACTCCAAGGGTTTGCTGACCTCTAAAAAAACAAAAGAGCCGGTCATTTTACCAGCAAAATAAGTTTATTTGGTAATGGCAGAGAATTGTGATGCAGGACAAGCAAATAGCCAAGTCCAGAGAACAGAGGAGAAGGGCTTGCTCTTCTAGAGGAAAGGAGGAAGTTGGAAGGACTGTGGTGGTTCTTCACTGGCTGCAGAAGGCGGGCAGCCTATTGTTGTTGGATCAGAAGATCTGTCCTGCTGGGGTCTGTAAGCTGCGGTGAGAGTCATGTGGGTGAGAGCTCCCCCTTCAGGACTTCCTGACTCCGTGTTAAGTGAGGTTTCCTTAACTTATTTCCACAGGTTTTAGGAGCTCTGTGCCAGGAATAGTGGATGAAGGCCACATATATATATTTCTTTTTATGCCACAGTATCACACTAGTGTGTGAGAGAGCTTGTGGATAGTACACTGTGGTTGGGGGTGAAGAAACTTCCCTTAATGGTAAGTTTCAGCTGTGGCTGGAATACTTTGGGAAAGAATGAATGTGAAGGGAGGAGAAGCTTTATTGGAGTGAGGAAGCCGAGGAAGCGTGGGGCTAAGGCTTTCTGGAAAAGTATGATATACTTGCTTTTTTCTACTCTTCTTTACTTATTCAGTATTCACATCGCTACAATATCTTTCACTCCAACCAGTCACCAAAACTGTTTTTGCTTCTGTTGCTGATTACATCTTTGTTGCCAAATTTACTTAGTCCATTCTTATTATTGCTGTATCATCTGAAAGCTTTTAGCTCTCCATACTTCAGACAATCTCTGTCATCTTGGTTTCCCTGGCCCTGTCTGTTCTGATTTCCCTCTTACCTACCCAGTCTTTCTCAATCTTCTTCCTGAGTTTCTCACCTGAAGCCCACTCTTTAAATATTAGTGCATTCTGCAGTTCGACCTTTAGTCCTTTTTTCTTTCCATTATATACAATCTTTCTGAGAATTCTTACCATTTCTAGTGACTTCAACTCTCCTCCATAAGCTGGAGACTCCAAGAGGTCTACCTTGAGTCTAGGGCTTTCTTTAATTGCTATTTTAATATCACTCTACATCACTGCCTGAATGGCCGATAGTTACCTCAAAAAATAAACATCCTAAACTATACTTGTCACCAATTTTTTGGTGTTTTCTGCACATGGCTCCTCTTCATTTTCCTGCTCTGGTCAAGTTGTCTGCATTAGGAATTTCACATGTGAATGATTAAATGTATCCTCATGTTTAACTGGTGAATTTTCTAGGATGATCTTATTACTACACAGAATTTAGATACTTCCCTAATTGAAATTCTTCAATATCTTGTGCAATCTGGAGACTAAAATCTTACCTTCTCAACTTGTGTCTTAATGCTCTAATTCCTGCTTAACTTTCTGATTCTATAATATAATACTTGCAGTTCCTAGAACGGTTCATGTTCTCTCATCTTGGTATCATTTGCTCGTCGCTATCCAGCCCCCTGCTGTTTATTTTATCACCACTTTTTTACAAAGCCCCCTTTAGTTTTCACTTTCAGGAAATCTAGGAAGGTCCTACATCCAGGGCAGTAAGGTTTTTCATCTTGTGTGCCTCTTAATATGATGTGAGCACCTAGGTACAGATCACACTAGTCTATGTGCCTGTCTGTGTATTGTATCTGTTTTAAACATTTTGAGAGCTTGTTGTTTTTGTATCCTCAGAGCCTTGGCAAAATGCCTGATGCTTATTCAGCATTGAAAGAATAAGGAAGAGAAAAAGGTGATGAGTGGAAGAGGGAGGAAGGAAGAAAAGCAGACGATGGGCACCTTGATGAGAATGTTTAATTATCCAAGATCGATAAATGTGGATAATATGTAGAGAACTGTGGCCCTAAATTTGCTTTCTTTTAAGCAGTAGCTGACATAGCCACAGCTAAAGGAAATACATAGAGTACATGGATTTGAATCCCATCTTAGAAGCTGTTTACAATCTGGCTCTGACACTTAGTACCTTGAGCAATTTACTCACCCCTTTGTGCTTCAGTTTCCTTATATGTAAAATTGTGGCACTTATAGTGTATAACTTTAGGGTTTTTATGAACAGTAAATAAGTTTGTACAGGCATACCTCATTTTATTGCACTTTATAGCATCTTGCTGATATTATGTTTTTTAAAAATTGAAGGTTTGTGGCAGCCCTGCATTGTCAGATGATGGTTAGCAATTTTTAGCAATAAAGTATTTTTTAGTTAAGATACATACATTTTTTTTCAGACATAACGCTATTGCACACTTAATAGACTACAGTGTAGTGTAAACATAAATTTTATATTCACTGGGAAACTAAACAATTCGTGTGACTCACTTTATTGCAATATTTGGTTTATTGTGGTGGTCTGGAATTGAACAGGCAATATCCCTGAGGTCTGTCTGTATTCAGAAAGTGCTTAAAAGACTGCTTGGCAAATGCAAACCAGATAAGGGTTTAATAAGTAAATAAAGAAGTTGATGTTGGGGAATTCACTATATAATTTGTAGGGTACTTCTCTAAAACTACTCATTTGTTCTGTGTTTGTGTTAAAGAGTCCATAATTAACTGCAGTATTATTAGCCACTGAGAAATATAGTTTTATATAAAAGTGTTATCTTCCATGGCAGCCAAAATGAACACATCAGATTTTCCACATTAAACAATTTATCAATCTTTGTACATTTCTTATTATATATTTTGAACATGGAGGAATACTTGATTCCAAAGATTATGATTTGACTTTGAGTAATAAATGTCTTCTTCACAACATAGAATTATGAAGAGAATGATATTTATTACTGTTTTCTTGTGTGCCCTTCAGATTCTTTGCCTTTTAATTGGAGATGACATTTTTGTAATCTTCTCTGCTACTAACAGAATTGGCTATACAATTTATAAATTAAAATGTTATATTTGCACCTTCATTTCAGTTGAACTTGAGTGCAAGTCCAAGAGTTTCAACAAGATTTTATAAGCCTGAGCCCTCATTTCTGTGAAAAATATGTCTCACAGGCTATGCTTTTCAGCTTTGTTTGATGTCATTTCTAGTTATAATTGTTCCATAACAGCTTAGGCATGCTAGTGGGTTTAGTACTACCACAATTACTGAGGAAACTAGAAAGAAACTTTGTACAATTTTCCTATAGGCCTCAGGAAGTGATTGCCCTTGATGTTTGAAGCATGTATTTAAATCAAAACAGCGAAAATGGAATAAACTATTCTAAGCATGTTTTTGAACTGTCTACCAGTGGAGCTACATAAATCAGTTTGGGCTCACAGGCAGAGGATACAAAGGGATTTTACTTCAGATATAAAGGAAAACAATCTAAAGACAGGGAAGAATTTTAATTAAATTGAAAATGTGAATCAAAGTATTAACATTGTTCTGATGCAGATGCTTATTACCATCAGATTCATCACGCCTTAGACAATAGTAAAATTCTGAAAATCTAGTAGAACTTTGTGGCACAAGAAATTATCTCTGCTCATATGCAAGGCTGAATTTCTTTGTCTTTTTTGTTAACTGCGTTGCTACCAATATTTATGATTAAAAATTAAAACTTCAAGTAAAGTAAAAAAAAACAAAAAAACTTCAAGTAAAGTGCTTTCCTCTTTTCCTTGAAAAGTTCTATGATTTAATGGATGTGGATAAAAATGATAAAAATGATATGTCAAGTAATAATCAAATATGGAGAAAAGGACACTTATTACTATTGATTATTTTGATAAACTTGTCCTGCTCTCATGATTTCAGTTTTTTAAATTAAATTTTACAGAAAATCTGAGTATGGGTTAAAAATTAATATGGTATAATTAGATTGCTATAATATTAAAGAGTTTTCCTTAATTTTTTAAATCATAGCTTTATAAGTATTTCTTTTCTTAGAGAGTTCAACTTTTTAAAGTGTGGAGAAAATACTGACATTTAAATAAGCTAAAATATAGATTTCTAGGAGAGTTAGATGGAGGAATGAGGAGAGAGAGAATTATAAATAAAATTTATAATTTTATTATAAATCTATAATAAAAAGAAAGGAAAGTGGTGGAATAAAGAGACAGGTAAAACTATGGGAGAGAAAAAGAAATAAAGAAGTCCAGGAAAATACAGGAGAGAAATAAAAATAATTGAAAATAACTGAGCTAAGATGTCAGATTATAATACAAGTGAAAGTATTAAAAGTATATTGCATTGTGTTAGATTTTCAGAAATAGTAAATGTCTCCTATTACTTTCATAACTCAATTATTGTCATAGAAAGGTTGTAAATTTCAGGTACCCATTAATTGATATCCAAAGTCCATCTCCTTG
The DNA here is from genome assembly GCF_964270905.1 of Leucopleurus acutus. NCBI lineage: Eukaryota > Metazoa > Chordata > Mammalia > Artiodactyla > Delphinidae > Leucopleurus > Leucopleurus acutus. Next base: position 6,650,600 of record NC_139146.1, read on the forward strand.
TCAGATTCCAATCCTTTTCCTCTTATACCATAAAAGTGGTGGAGACGTTTTGCCACTAGATTTTGGAGAAATTATTTAGTCATGCTTCCTTGTTTCATTAAAAGTCATTGCATCTAACTTCAGTTGGGTCTTCTGTGCTAAACAGTGTTCTTTTTATTCATACATAAATAAATCCTTATACATGTCTTAATTACAGGTACTGCAGCATTTTCACCAACTCTGAAGGCCCTAAGGCCATTCTGACCCTCCCACTAAAAGAGTGAGTTAACTTTGCCTCTTAATTTACAAATAACAACACTCTAATATGAACTTAAGGTTGCTATCCATCTCTGTAAAAATCTCTCTACATTTTCCATGATTTGCTAATCATTTCTCTTTTCAAAGGATGAATTGCCATTCCCCTTTTCCAGATTAACCTCTTCCTGCCGTCCCCAACCATGACACCTCCAGCCTATTCTGGTGACCCATCACACCTACATTTCCTTAATCTTGTTCTGTTGATCATTTCCTCTTCTATTCTTTCATCTTCTAATTATTCGTCTTCTATTTACTCCTTCCCTGTGGCTCTTTGCTAACACCTTCAATCATGGTCAGTTGTAAAATATACTAAAACACCTTTCATCCTGCACCCGATCAAGCTCCCACTCACTCCTCCAGAGAGTCAACAAAGTTATTTCCATATCTTTATCTCTTACTCACCATTCGGATAATTGAAGTCTCACTTCTACACCACCTTGACTTTATCATTGTATTAAAAATCAAGAATGACTCCCTAACTGTCACACGTAATCCACTGCTTTTGATTTTTCTGCTGGATATTTGCAGTATTAACATCCCTGACCAGCATATTTCTCTTGAAAATTCTCCCTAAAATCCAAAGAAAGTTATCTCTTTTTCTTTTCTTTCCTATCTCATAACTCCTTAGTCTTTCACTGATTTACCCCATTTCTAAATGTAGGTATCTGCTAAAGGTCTGTTTTCAATTTCCTTGATTTCGGCTCTTTGTTAGTTCTTTCCTTCTGCTTGGTTTAGGTTTATTTAGATTTTTAAATTTTACTTTCTTAAGGTGGAAATTTAAACTATTAACTTGAGACTTCTTCTGCTCTAATATGAGCATCTATAAACTTCACCCTTAGCATTGCTTTAGCTGTTCCATTGCCTTAGCATTGCTTTAGTGCTTTCTCTCTAAGAACTGCTGTGGTCACAAATTTTGATATATTATTGCTTTCATTCAGTTCTCAGTATTTTCTATTTTTTTCTTGAGACTTCCTTTTTGACCCATGAATTATTAAAAATGTACTGTTTAATTTTCAGATGTTGGAAGATTTTTCTGTTATCTTTTTGTTATTAGTCTACTTTAATTCCATTATATTTAAATGACATACTTGGTATTATTTCATTTCTTTTCAATTTGTTGAAGTGGTTTTTGTAACTCCCCAAATGGTCTACGTTGGTGAATGTTCCACCTGCACTTGAAAAGTCTGTATATCCTGCTGTAGAGTGTAGTGTTCTATAGATATGAATTAGTTCCAGTTGGTTGATGGTGTTGTTTATTCTTCTATATCCTTGTTGATTTCTATTAGTTCTACCTCTTACAGAGAAAGGAATGTCCTCTACTTCAAATTATTGACCAAATACTTTACTAAAACTCTGCTCCTGGCCTTAGTTTTGAAATCTGTTATTTTTGTTGCCACCTCATGATTGCGGTTTCCTGAGGCTTCTATTTTCTTCCCTCTGTCCCTGAAGCTTCAATTTTTCCCCCCTGTCCCATGAGGCCTCAATATCCTTCCAGTGCTGCTTCCAGCTCTGGTTGCTCCATGGTCACAGGAAGCTGCCAGCAGCAGCAATAACACCATGAAAATATATAGAACACATACAACTTAATAGCAAAAAACCTAAAAGACAAGAAATGGGCAGAGGAACTGAATAGACAGTTTCCAAAGAAGACATATAAACGGCCAGCAGGTATATGAAAAGGTGCTCAACATAACTAATTATCTCTCAACATTACTAAGAATCAAGGAAATGCAAATCATAACCACAATGAGATATCCCCTTATACCTGTTAGAATGGCTATCATCAAACAGGCAAGAGATATCAAGTGCTGACTGAAAGTGGAGAAAAGGAAGCCCCAGTGCACTGTTGATGGGCATGTAAATTGGTACAATTACTACAAAAACAGTATGGAAGTTCCTAAAAAATTAAAAATAGAACTACCATATGATCCAGCAAGCCCCCTTCTGGGTATATATCCGAAAGAATTGAAATAAGGATCTGGTAGAACTTCCTCATGTTCATTGCAGCATTACTCACAATAGCCAAGCTGTGGAAATAAGCTAATTGTCTATCAATAGATGAATGAATAAAGAAGATATATATATGAGTGAAATATTATTCAGCCATGATAAAGAAGGAAATCTTGCCATTGTGACAATTTGGATGGACCTTGAGGGCATTGGGCTAAATGAAATAAGTCAGACAGAGAAAGACAAGTACTGTATGTTATCACCTATATGTGGAATTTAAAAATGACAAACTCAGAGAAACAGAGAGTAGAGTGATGGTTACCAGGGGCTAGGGGTGGGGGAAATGGGGAGATACTGGTCAAAGGGTACAAATTTCTAGTTATAAGATTAATAAGTTTGGGAAATCTAGTGTACAGCATGGTGATTATAGCTAATAATACTGTATCATAGATTTGAATGTTGCTAGAAGAATAGATCATTAATGTTCTCATTACAAAAAAGAAATGGTAACTATCTGATTGGATGGAAGTGGTAGCTAATACTATGCTGGTAATCATATTGCAATTTATAACTGTATCAAATCAACACTTTGTATACCTTAAACTTACACAAGATTATGTGTCAGTTGTATCTCAATAAAGCTAGAAAAAATTAAAAAATAAAACTCCACAGAGGGAAAAACAGACTAATGAAGGAATTCTCATGATCATATCAAGTGCAGGAAAAGCTTCACTAATTCATTTATTTCTTTACTTACTTCTTTGGTTGACTTTCTTTTCTTAGTGGAAAATGGTAATTCAGAAAGTTTGGAAGGCATTTTGTTGGACATTGGTACAAACTGGTAAAAAAAAAATGTTTTAGATGATTCAACAGTGAATGAATCATCAACAAATGGTTTCAGTTAAACTTTTCTCAAAACACTCAGCCAGGGTACACCAACCAGTTCAGGTGTCTGGTTTTTATAAATTTGTTATTTTTTTAAAACTGTAAATCAGTTAATTTAAGATATTTCAATATTTGGGTGCAACATAACATAAAACATTGTTTTATAATGTGACATGTTTTAGCCAAACAATAGAGAAGTAGGTGATTACATTCAAGGAATTGAATACAAAGCAGGTCACAAAGTAGGAATATTTAAATTGCATTTGTTTATGGAAGATCCTAATATCTTCGTGAAAATCATGACCTCACAGAAAGCCCTGGCTGACAGTCTGAATGCTTTGTTCAGGAAAGAGAAAATAAATAAATGAGATACACAGTTTTGGCCAGCTAATCAGCAAAATATTAAATTATTTTCTGGATTTTGATCGTGTATTGGTAAACAGTTTAAATACTCTTATATTAAGAATGACAGTAATTTTCTAACAAAACTGGTAACAGGAGGTGCTAAATATTTTCCAAGTTGAATTGATAATTCTAGTTTATCAGTTGGAATTCTCCAGAGAAACTGAACCAATAATATATAGATATAGATATATAGATATTCTAGATACTCTCTCTCCCTCTGTGTGTGTGTGTGTGTCTGTGTGTGTGTGTGCCTGTGTGTGTGTGTGTTTATTATCATATTAAGTACTAGGCTCATGTGGCTGTGAGGGCTGGCAGATCTGAAATCTGTAGGGCAGGCTGACAGGCTGGAAACTCAGACAGGGTTTCCATGGTTCAGTCCTGAGGCAGAATTCCTTCTTCAAGAAACCTCAATTTTTGCTCTTAATGTCTTCAACTGATGGGAAGAGGTTCATTCATATTATCCAGGGTAATTTCTTTTACTTAAAATCACTGATTGTAGGTGTGAGCTACCTCTACAAAATATCTTCATGGCAACACCTAGATTAGTATTTGATTAAATAATTGGAAACTACAGTCTTGCCAAGTTGATACATAAAACTAACCATAACATCTGGTTATCTGTTTTTATAGTTTGCTTTCATTTAAAGTGAGATATATTAGATATAATATATGTTTATATTCATTAATTCAACTAATTATTGATATTAATAGTAATTAATCAGTATTAATACAACCAATATATAAAATATTATATTTTATATTCACTAACTCTTTTTTATTAAACACTTACTATGCACTAGGTACTGTGCTTTGTTCTGAGACACATACAGTAGATGTGATATTACCTCTATCTATATACTTGAGAAGTTTAAATTTTGGTGAGATGAAATGTTCAGTCTTGACTTTGTAGACATACATAGGTCATCCCCAGTTTTCAACTTGAAGAAAGCTCTAAAGTATATTTCATTCATTAAATATTACCTTGTGGTTATATGTGCAAGGCTCTGTACTATGTGCTCTGCATACTTTAAAGGGTAAAAAAAAGTACCCTTCCCTCAAAGAATTTATAACCTGCTAGAAATCCACTTGGCTTTTAATTCTGTCACTATGTGATCTGGGCAAATTACTGTAATTTGAAGTTCAGTTTCCTTATCTATGCATGGGCATTACACTAGACAATATTTCAGTAAGATTTCTTTATGGTCCTAAAATAATATCATTTTAAAGATCCTCTGTGTTGAAAATTATTCTCCAGAGAATAATTCTCCAATGGTTACATTATTTATAATGATTTGATTCAAAGTAGGAAATTAGTAATTGATCGCTTACATTCAAGTACTGAGGTCTATACATGTTTTGTTTTATTTAGATTCTCAGCTAAATTGCCTTCATAAAACAATGAAAGTTAACCTCAAAGACTGATGTAGAAAATTACCAATAAATAGGAAATGCAGTGGCCAATAGCAAATTACAGGCTTTAACATTGTGTAAACATTAAACTATTTTGAGATAGTCAACTGGTTATGAACTACATTTAGAAAAAAAGTGTTATGTGAAGTTTGAAGATTTGAAAAGCTACAATATGCATTAAAGATTATTGTTTGGAAGTTGCATTACATTTGATCACCAAATTAAAACTTATTTTCAAAATTTGGCCATTCAAGATTAAAGGAACTTCTGCCTTGTAAAATACGTATTATAAGGAAGTAATGTTTTTAATATTGTAGTTCACTGTGTTTGTATTCATTTCCATAAAAAACGATTGCACAGGGCAAGGATATTATCATGATGTTATTAGTAGCATTCACATTTTAGGAATTTGAAGAAAAATATACACTGTTTTATGTATCCTTTCTTGGTGAGAAAAGAGCAAACCTTCTATTCTGTGACTAAACTGCCTGCCATTCTCTGTGAACACCAAAGCTTCATTCTTCATATTTGCTTTCTATTTTCATAGTGATGGGAATGGAATGTGACCCTCAGCACTCAGCCATTATCCTGCCCTCTGTGGCTATAGCCTTTGACTCAGGCCTGAGTTCACCATAACTTATTTTTACAACGATCCTGAGATGCAGCCAGCCCACTTGGCAATATTTTCACTCCTACTCAGCTCATTTCAAAATGGAGACTCTCACTGTTTCTCTTTTCAGAGCTTTTCTAGTTTCAGCATGAAACCTTTTAAAATAAAACTGCTGTTATGTGAATGACTGAAGACAAAATGCATTTTTTTCCAACTCCCTGATTTGGTCTTGACTATTAAGTTCCATAGAGCCCTCTACTTTCCAGTCTTATTCATAAAGCTATTACCCTATCTAGCAATATTTTCTCAAGAAATTTCTGGATAGTACACAACTTTTTTTTTTTTTTTTTAATGGCAGCAAATGGGTTCACTGTTTTCATAGAGTAAATCCCCAACATGTCAACATGTGTGTCTGGAATGCTTGCCTTGTTTGGTAACAGATCATTGGAATTGTTTGTGACTATCAGTGACTTAAGAGGATTATTGCAAGATTTTGGACTGGGGTTCTTTCCTTTCTGACTTTGCTGTTCTCCTTCTACAGTTTTGTTTTGCTGTTTAGTATATGCATTTTTTCACCTCAGTAACCCTTCCCCCACCCTTGGTGGTTTTTTTATTAGTGTGAATTGATGGGCTACAAATTTGTAAGCTTTCATTTTCTAGTTTTCTCCCAAGAACTGCTTTTAGTGACAATTAATTAATTAATTTTTCACATGATGAATTTCATAACCAGGGAAGTTGTAAAAATAAATGGCAATTAAAAAACATGAACTTATTTCACTTGTAATTATGGCTTACGGCTTGCTTAGTCTAGTGGTTCTCAAACTTGACTGAGCTTCAGAATCATCAGGAGGGCTGTTTAAAGCCAACTGGACTCTGGGTGCCACCCCAGTTTCTGACTCTATATTCTGGGAGGTGGGGCCTGAGAATCTGAACTTCTAATAAGTTCCCTGGCGATGCTGCTGCGGCTGGTCAGGGGGCCACACTATGGAAATCGCCTCTGTAGAACAGGACAGAATACATGACTTTAGTCATTGTGTACAAATAAAATACCAGGCTGTCATTTACTGAACAGGGCACAATGGCATAGTATTTAAGAAACAGTTTTGCGCTTCTCTTCGTAAAACAGTCCACTTTCCTTAAGCTTAGCTCTTGCATTCTGTAAATATAACTCGAATTGAAGAAATGGTCATATTTCTGACAAGCCGTGAGGCTTACCAAGGTCAGTTTTGTTTGTTGTATCACTTAAAATACAATTCTACTTACAATTGCCTGGCATGGATGAGTGAACATTTTTTTTTTTTTTATGTACATAATACTTTTTGACACTGGGAAATAAGAATCTATGAAAATAAGCTTTATAAACCAGTAAAGAAGTCTTTCCTTAGATGGTCACAATCTGCCAAGAACAGATAAGAAAAAGGATCCTGTGGGGACAATGATGAGAACCCTACAGCCATCAACCCCATGTCAGCACTGGGCTAGAAAACAAATAGAATTCCAGACAATTCAGAACAAATACTACAAATCGGAGGCAATCCCCAAACCTCCTGTCAATCCTATATATTTTTTTTGTTTTTTGCGGTACGCGGGCCTCTCACTGCCGTGGCCTTTCCCGTTGCGGAGCACAGGCTCCGGACGCGCAGGCTCAGCGGCCATGGCTCATGGGCGCAGCTGCTCTGCGGCATGTGGGATCTTCCCGGACAGGGGCACGAACCCGTGTCACCTGCATCGGCAGGCGGACTCTCAACCACTGCGCCACCAGGGAAGCCCAATCCTTTACTTTTGAAAGACAACTAAGGAGTACAAAGGACATTGGACAATTCCACACTAATGGTTACATTGTGACTTTCTTTTGTCTTTCTTCTCTTGATCTCAAATTAAATTTGTCTTCAGTAAAAAGTTTTCTCTATGGAGCATATAATTTCATCTCCAACATAAAATACTCAAGAAGAGACTGAGGCAGAACAAGGGTAAGTTAAATATTGAAATTATGTGTTAATTATGATGAATTATTTTAGAGTAATGAAGTAGTGTTTAGCAGATTTCTGTTGTGTCTTTATTCTTTTTCAAAGGCTTTTGAAGCTATAAAGTGTTATTGGAAAAAGATATTGTCAGATGAAGTTAAAATAAGTGATCATAGATTCATAGATCCACAGAAATTACAGTATGGTTAATTATTCCTTATATGATAATGAAATATTTTTTACAAACTACTGCTTAATGAGTAGTTTTCTGAATTTTTAATTGTAACATTATAATAGATTACAGGACACATTTTAATGCTACTTCTGACACAGAGTAGTTAAAATGAATGGCAGAGCAGATAATGGATTAGATGGAGTTTGTGAAATATAGGATACTATAGTTTAAAATACTTGATAAGTAGTTGTGCAACAAAGGTAGATGAGGGATAAAAACTATTAACACTAATATCCCTTAATCATTGGGAAAGTGCTGTGTTCAAGACACTCTTCTAAATACCTTACATAGATTATATAATTTAACCTTCCTCCCCCCACCAAAAAAAAGACACAATAACAAAGTCTGTATTACCATTCACATTCAATTGATAAAAAAAAAAAATTTCTTGGGCTGCCCAACATTACTTCCAAGGCTGCACAACTGATAGCATCCCATGAAGTTTGTGGAATCTTAGGTTTAGAGAATTCAAATAATTTGGTAAACTTATGCAAGTACTAAATGCTGAGGCTAGAATTTGAACTCATGCTTATTCTTTTAATTCTTTTAATGTACATTAATGTAAGTTTATATTAGCGTTTTCAGGACCATTTATATGGCTAAACAAACTTTTCTGGTTGATAAAATAACTTAGTTGGAATGAATCTGCCAAGATGGAATTTTACCAAAGTTGGCTTAGAAAGTAAATGCTGTTAAAACGTGGGAGCCGTGAGGTAGACAATTTGTAAAATCAGACGTAGCATGTTTAATTATATGCAAAAATGATCAAGAAAAAATGTGGCATTTTATGGAATTGTAAGTGAGTAGCAAATCCAGGGTGAAATAGCTAAGTGACAGTAATTTTTTCTAAATGTCTGTGAAATAAGAGGAAATAAAGACTCCATAAAATAGAGATATTAATATTGATTTGTAATATGTTTTTCTTTGTATCATGTATTTCCTCTTCTTGTTCCAAATTGTGAAATAATATTTGATTTGTATTCTTCTAACTGATTGTCATCCTGAATTTACTACTTTACTTGTCAATAATAAAGAGTTTCTCAGAAGACTTGGTTTGGTCAAGGCAGTTGACGCTATGAAGAGCAAGGCTTCCCGAGGGGAAGCTTCTCTCCTGGGGTCGCTGTGTTGCCTGGGCTCATCTTTACTCAATGTTTTGCAGAAGCTCTGAACCAAATTTTCAGCCTCCAGACACCCTCTAGACTGCTTAAAGAGAGAACATTTAAAAGCATGTCTGTATTTCTTTTAATCAATTTCAGTGACCTAAGAGAAGAAGAAAAAGGAGAAGAGACATGCAGGTACAAATAATTTATTCAGAAAAGTAGTGGAGAAAATAGAATGGCTTGAAAGTCAGAATATTTGAATCAGCTTAGAAGCAACATAAAACCAGCAGAAGTAAAATGACAATGATAATACAATAAAAAATGTAGTGTGTTCCAGTAATGGCTAAGAAGCAGAAAAATCTTTTAAAACAAGTTGATGATAAAGGTAACATTTTGCAATAAAAAATGATAAGGCAAAACAAACTGATGTTAATTTAAAGTTAGGCGGAAAAGACTGACAGAATAGAACTATGACTTTACTATCACATGGTGTTGCTCATAAGTTGGGAAAAATCTTCTAAGTTATGACATTGTCTAAAACATTTGGTTTTAACTGTAGCTGAATTAAAAAAAGATCTTATTATACTCTTTTATAACTATTGAGATATTTTATTAAGATACTAAACGTAATCATTGTATAATTGTTTAAAAGGTATCTTTATATAGCCAAATGAAAACATGCAGGTACAAATTATTTTCTTTCAAATGAACAGTATTATTACTCACTGCTTAATTCAATGTCCAGAAATGATTACAGCATTTCTTCCTTCCTTAAGTATAAGTTTGATAGCAGTAATTTTCCTTTGAAAAAGTAATGTTAGAGTAAAATCATTGACATTGGTCTAAAGGGAGCTTTCATGCATCTAAGAAGTAATTGTCAGCAGTAATTAGGCTGCATCTCAGTTAAGGCTTACTGACAGATGCAAGGAAGAATGAACACACCATCTTGTAATACAACATGTACCTACTGCATAAATGAATCATTTAACAAATACATATTGAGTGTCTTATTATTATGTAAGAAATCTAGGGAAGACAATATTTTTGATGTACTGAATAAAAATATAGATGCCAATTATGTAAGTAAAATTCAGACTGTCATTCATTAATTCACTAAGTAAATATATTTATGGAATGGCTAATATGGCTTTTTTCTCATGAAATTTACATTAATTGAAATTGCTTGAAGAGTGTTTGAGGTTCAGAATGTTTGCTCTGGAAAATGAGGTAGACAGTTGATGGAAGACATAAAAAGGAATAATTGAGAGCACAGCTGAGATTGGAAGAGATGTCACTGGCGCCCTTCAAAATAGACTACTTTTATCTAGAGGCATTCAGCAGTCTGTCGAAAGCAGTAGAGACTGCACATAATGTACTACATTATTTTGAGGTTTAACAGAACAATAGGTGTTCTTAGAAGTGATATGTGACCTTAAATTGCATAAAGGATGTACATAGAACTATAAGAGGTCTGTTAACTAAATAATGTGAAATTTCCACATTAAAAGGACAGGTAGAAAAATTAGAATGAGTGAATTATACTAAGGAATGAGAAAGGTGGAGAATCAGACATGGTTATTAAAAAAAAACAACAAAAAAAAAACCCGGGCTTCCCTGGTGGCGCAGTGGTTGAGAGTCTGCCTGCCAATGCAGGGGACATGGGTTCGTTCCCCTCTCCGGGAGGATAACACATGCCGCGGAGCAGCTGGGCCCGTGAGCCACAACTACTGAGCCTGTGCCTCTGGAGCCTGTGCTCCGCAACAGGAGAGGCCACAACAGTGAGAGGCCCGCATATTGCAAAAAAAAAAAACCCAAATTACAAGAGATATTCAAAATGAAGACTGTTATCTCCATCTTCAATATTGCAGAAAACTTATGGTAAAAATTACCCATTGGATTTGTTAAACAGCAGGAAACTGTCATGAGACAGCTCCTGGAACTTCACTGGTGAAAGCCTGATTGTAGAGGGTTAAAAAGTGAATAGGAGGTAAGCTGGTGGAAAGAGCAACTTTAAGGTAGGCATTCTCCTCCAGCTCAACAGAATGTACAAATTGATTGGAAACTGGGTGCAAAAATTGTGGGATGCCAGGTGAAATCTCTCAAATGTCATATTTCCACTGTTGAATGTAAGCAAGGACTGAGGAGCAAACGCAGTGCGTACTTAGAAATTAATTGGTTTTGCTCTATCAATATTGGTGGTGAGAAAAGTCCCACTTTTTTTTTATTGTAGTGAAATTCACAGTACATAAAATTAAGCATTTTAAAGTGTACAATTCAGTGGCATTTAGTACATTCACAAGGTTGTGCTTCACTTTTAATAAGCATTGCTTTGAAACATCAAAACAAAGAGTGTGAAGAAACTAGATAGGGAAAATATTTGACTCTGGAGAAGAAACAAGCAAAAGGAAAGAGAAACAGAAACCTGAAATGGGTATTAGAAGGATTCCCATCTTTGTTTTTAATATGGTCTAAGATATCTAATAAAGTGCTACTCTGGCTAATCAAGGGTTGTGGCAAAGCCGTGGTTTTCACGATAGCTTTATGTCTCCTTACAGTTGTGTGTGCATGATTTTCCAAGTTTTTTTCTTATCTTTGAATTATAAATCATAGATTTTTGTCGGTTTTATCTTTTGTTTTTCGGTTTTCTCCAACAGCAAGTATCTCTTCTAGACCAGGCTACTGAAAATCAACATCTAAAAAATAATTTTTAAAAGTAGAGCTAAAAAAAAAAAAAAGTAGAGCTATAAGTTAATTTCCCCAAACCTATAATTACAGAACTTATTTCTAGGAATTGTATTTAACTAAATAAAAGATCAAGAAAGAATTCTGGTGTTTGGAGAAAATTGAGTGAAATAGTAGAAGTGCCACAAATAAATGATGAGATTAGGTCTCCGGTTGTTTTGGGAGAGACAGGGTAGCAGAGGAATGTGGAAAAGAGAAGAGGGGACATGAGGATTGAGGATGAGAGAACTACAGTAAAGGAGACACAGATGTGGAGTCCAGCTGCTTATTGTCTTTAATCGGACAACTTAGTTGACTGTTTATACTTCTTTCTTTTATTAAAAGCACAATGACCTAAGCTGACTCAGATAGTTTTCTTCTGCTACAAACATGAGATCATAGATAAAATGAAACTCTAAAAATAATGTCTAATCAAACACAAAGGAATAAAAGGAAACATTCAAGGAGCATAAAGAATAATAAAAATCAATATGGTGTGAGCTGATGGCCCTGTAATCCACAGTGATTTCTATCCTCCTCTTAGGCTTTAAAGGCTGAAGCCTAGCCTTCTAATCCCCAGACAGGAGGACGGAGGAGATGGCCACAGGTTGTTGAAGGTAATTAAGCTGTACTTCCTAGCCTTGCATAAAATACTACTTGAAAATCCTTTCACAGAGATTCTCCATCCATTAAAAGTGAACTAGAAAAACTACACACAAAGATGTGGACATAAAATTTCTGTTCTGTCTAGTCTTCAGTTTAAAGGTAGAAAAGGTAGCTGGGAAAAATTAAAGACTTGCAGCAAAAAAATTTATGCCTAGCTTTCAAATTTATAATATTTATCTACAATTTTTCCAAGAGCACTGAAAGCTATATAACTTTGTCAGAAATAAGGAAACTGAAAGAATATAATCATGTGAAAAAAATATTTGATGAAAATTACCTCTTAAAACTCAATTATAGGGCTTCCCTGGTGGCGCAGTGGTTGAGAGTCTGCCTGCTGATGCAGGGGACATGGGTTCGTGCCCCAGTCCGGGAAGATTCCACATGCCGTGGAGCGGCTGGGCCCGTGAGCCATGGCCGCTGAGCCTGCGCGTCTGGCCGCAATGGGAGAGGCCACAACAGTGAGAGGCCCGCATATCGCAAAAAAAAAAAAACAAAAAAACTCAATTATAAAACCTGAGAAGTGAGCCTTCCATGAGAGTGTTAGTAGATGCAAGAAACAGAAAGTGACATTAGAAACTAAAAATAATAAGAATAATAAGAAGGAAACTACTAAACATATGCTCAAAATTCTTCAAGAGCTAACAAAGAAAGAACAAATTTGAAAAAAATAGGACTTGTAAGTAATATATGTATAATAATTGAACTGAAACTCAATTGAAAGACTAAAGAAGATTATACAGAGCTAAATAGAGAATTGGCGAACTGGGAGGAGGATCTAAGGAAATCACCTAACATGCCACAGAGGAAGCTTATGCAGCTTGTGATAGTGACTAGCAGGGAGCATCAGAGATCTTCTGGGATGTTTGTGACCTTCTCCTTCTTATCCTGGAGAATAATTAAGAATGCCATGTTCACTTTGTGAAAATTCATAGAGTTGTAAAATTAAGAGTGATCTACTTCTATAAAGAGGTAAAAAACGTTAGGTATAAGTACACAAAATATGGGATATGTAACATCTGAAATTGTAAAGGGGAAAGGTAGTATAAAACGTTCTATCAGTTTTAGGGAAGTCAAATATGGAATGAACACCAGGAAAATGAACATGATGAGTAGATAGACAAAACACAAAATAAAATGATTGAAACAGCCTAAATACAAATTTACCTCTTTGAATACAAAGGACGTTAGATTTGATAAAATACTGTAACAAATTTTATTTTAAAATATCATACTTAATAATGACTAAGGCCTATCTCTTTGGAAAACAGGAACAAAATAAGATTTTTTCTTTAAGCTTCTCAGGGTTCTAGCCAGTGTAGAAAGAAAAGAAAAGGAAATATGGGGCATTAACTTTGAAAAGAAATAAATAGAATTCTCATAAAACAGCAATATCAAAGGCCATTTGGAAAAACCAAATCCTTAAAATTAGACTTCACCAAGATCGCTGGATACAACATAAATATTCAAAACTAAACCTGTTGTGAAGTCTATGCATAAGAAAAATGTTATCTGTTCCTTTCCAATCTAGTTTTTCTTACTTTTTCCTTCTTTATTGTACTAGCTAGAACTATGAACTCAACGTTGAATAGACAGAGTGAAAGCAGATATACTTGCCTAGGCCCCAATCTTAGGGTAAAAGCTTACAATCTTTAATATTAAGGAGAATGCTATGTTTTTTTGCAGGTAATCTTTGTGTTTTATTTTGCAGTTTCTATTGTTTTGTCTTCAAATCCACATACCTTTTCTAGTGCAATGTATAATCTTATGTTAATCTCATCCAGTGTATAATTTCACCTCAGATATTGCAGTTTTTGTCTCTAGAATTTTGATTTTTTTGAACATATGAAATCCAGCTACAATAATGGCTTTAACGTCGTTTTTCACAACTTCTAACATTTGTCAGTTATCTGTCAGTTTCCAATAATTATTTTTCCCCTCCTTAGAAGTCATATTTTCCTCTTTCCTATCATTCCTAGCTCTATGATTGGATGCCAAACATTTTGATTTTTACGTTTAAATGGTGCCATATTGTTTGATTCCTAAAATATTTTTGATCTTTGTTCTAGGAGGCAAAACTGAACTGCCTCATTTAGTTACCTAAAAACAGCTGGATTCATGTTGGTCTTGCTTTTATGATTTTTTTAAGGTGTTTCCCGAACAGTGCTGAGTTCTGGTCTAATCGTTCCCCCTTGCTGAGGCAAAACCCTCCTGAGTATTCCATTCGGTGCTTTGTAAATCTTGAGATTTTTCAGTCTGGCTGATGGGAACAGGTACTATTCACTGCCCCGTGTAAGAACCAGGCACTGTCCTCTCTAATCTTGTCGAATGTTCTTCCCCCACATCCTCAGGTATTCCCCTCACAGGCACGTGCTGCCCTGTACTTTATTGAATACTCAGGGGAGACTCTGCAGATATCCAGAATTTTCTCCCTATGCATTTTTCTCCTCTCCAGTACTTTCTCTTGTAAATTATAGCCACTTAGCTCTCCCTAGGGGCTCTTCTCAGCTTCCTAAACTCAGGGAGTGTCCAGGATTCTGCACCATGCTTAGAACCTTCCTCAAGGCAATAAACTGGGATAAATGCAAGGCTCTTCTGGCTTGCTTTCCTTCTTTCCTTTGTTTTTTGTTGTCTGGTGTTCAGTGTCTTGAAAATTATTTTTTAGGGCAGTGAGAACACTCTGCATGATAGCAAAAACATTTGTCCAAACCCATAGAATGAACAACACAAAGAGTGAATCCTAATGTGAACTATGCACTTTAGGTGCTTAAGATGTGTCAATGTAAGTTCATCAATTGTAACTAATGTATCACTCTGGTGGGGGATGTGAATAACAGGGGAGGCTATTCATCTGTGGAGTCAAGGGATATATAAGAAATCTCTGTACCTTCCTCTCAATTTTGTTGTGAATATAAAAATGCTCTAAAAAATAAAATCTTAATTAAAAAAGACACACTATCTGAAAGGTAAGTAAAAGAGACAAAAGGAGGAAAATGAATGATAACTACATAAATGATTTTTAACTTTATTAATCAAGAAGTGCAAATTAAAACAATAAGTTTTTCCCATCAGATAAGACTTTAAAATGGGCAGGGACTTTCTCACATACTACTGGTAAAAAATATAATTTAACACAAACGTTTCTGCAAAGAAACTTGGAAAATACATTTTTAAATATGCAAAAATTCCACCATTGTTTCTTTTTTTTTTTTTTGGTCTGTGCTCTTCGGTTGTTACAAATGGGATTACAGATCTGTTACCTGTTATTATATTTTGGCCAGAGCTTGTGTTTTATTAGCTATCATTTTCAAATATATTTACTTTTCAATTTTGTTTGTTATAAAATGTGTCTCTCCTCTCTGCTCTCTGTTTTTCTCATTACTCTAATATTGTTATATATTTCTCTTTTCCATCTTTGGTTTCTCCCTTACTCTTTTTTTCCCTATTTCTTCTGCTTTGTTTCTTCCCACTAATCCCTACCCTGTATCTTTTTCCTGATATCTGAGAGTTCTTGTTTTATACCTTCTGGATTCCTAGATATATATTTCTGAGCTATTATATATCTAATTTTAGCTGATCTTCCAATGCCTGCACAATTTTTTAAAAATTCTTTTTCCCCACCTATATATATTATTGTTTTTATCTTTGTTGCTGTTTATTTCTGGTGTTTTCCCATTATTTATTGAAACATCTGGTTTATTTTTTTCTTGGAATACACTTGCATGGGGTTAGATTTTGTTTTATTTACTGATTTTTGTAGTATCCTATGTTTAAATGATGAGGGTTTTCCAGGGAAAATAGCTGGGGCCCATTTTCAAACTTACGGCTTTTTCAAGCATTTGCTACCTGAAGCTCCAGTGGTTTTGTCCTGCTCAGTTTCAATTCTGTAATTAGTATTTGATTTCTGTGTGAGCCATTTTCCTTTGTAAGAGAGTATTAGCTTGATATATCTGAAATTCTCAGTAGGATATGCTGTAATAGCAATATTTAATCTTCTGTATCTGCTCGCATACTTTCGCATTGCAATTATTCAGCCTCTGTGAGGAATTTTCCCAGTTTCACTGGTCATTCTCATTGCATCTCTTCATGTTTCCACACAGGCTGGAATACACCGCACTAAGTGGTAATAATTTTTTGGCTACTTTTTTGGAGGGGGAGAGTTGTTTACATGATATAAGGTTATTTTTGTATTTTATTTTCACTCTGCCATTCCTACCACCAGCTGCTGTTCTATTGCTGCTGCTTTGGTGGTTCAGTCAACCTCATTCTTATTTTGAGATTTGTGGGCATTCTCATTGCCTCATTTTTAAAAGGCGTAATGAGTGTATCTTTTTCTTTTTCCTGTCGTGTTGACTTATTTGGTTTTTAGAAGGAGTTTGGGGATTATTTTAAAATACTCAAGTTTACTATATGTAAAATTGTGAGAAAATAAAGCAAAAATTAAAAGAGAAGATATTTCATTAAAAAAGTCAATAACTGTAGTAAGAATACTACTTATAAAGGAATAAATCTAACACAGGAAGTGTAATATATTTATGGAAAACGCTTATAAAGCTTTTGAAAAAAAAAAGAATGCTAAATAATTGAAGATATATATTGTGTTTGTGGGTGGCACACCTCAGCATTGCCAACATGCCAGTTCTGGCCAAGCAATTCTATTCATCCATTGTATTTCATAGAATTTGATCAAACGCTTACTAAAATGTATGCAAAAATGAAAAAAAAGCCAAGATTAGCAAAAACATTGGTAAAGAAGAAAAGTAAAGGGGAGCTGTATCAACACATATATATATATTTAAACATCTTTATTGGAGTATAATTGCTTTACAATGGTGTGTTAGTTTCTGCTGTATAACAAAGTGACTCAGTTATACATATACATATGTTCCCATATCTCTTCCCTCTTGCGTCTCCCTCCCTCCCACTTTCCCTATCCCACCCCTCCAGGCGGTCACAAAGCTATCAACACTTATTGTAATGAAGGTATTTGTAAGACTACAAAAACATAAATGTTAGTAATACACAAAAGAAAATTTATTGATACTTACATGGTAAACTTATTCTAGCAGGAGTAGGAACATCACAAAACAAAAAATGTTCACTTTAGTGGAGTAAAGGTGAGAAATGGGATTGTAAAGATACTTAAGAGACTTCAGCTTCTCTTATAATATCTAAGTACTTTAACAAATATTGGAATTGCATATGGCAAAATGTCTACATCATTACATTTGAGTTCTTATTCCTAATGTACCAGGCATATTCCCCCTCCCCCCGCCACTTCTCCTCCTCCTCTTTCTCCTTTTCCTCCTCCTCTTTCTCCTTCTTCTCTCTCTCTTTCTCTCTCTCTACAGGAAAAGAGATGTTTTTTTCAAATATACCTGAATTATTTGGTGGTTTTTCATTGGTCAGTAGACAGTGGTCTTGATTTTGAAAGACTAAGACAATGTTTATATTGCTCTATTTCTCTCCTCTAACTTCCTGCTTTTATTTTGGTTGGTAGTGTGGATGGAGTCTAAGAATAGAATTTATGAGGAGAAAACAGCTGTTAGCACCTAAATGATAGAGTCCATTAACTGTCCTTACAATATGCATTGTGCATAATTGCATGATTCAATTTTATTTAAGTTTAAAGCTTTTTAAAAAGTGTAGCAGTAAATACTAGACTACTAGGCACTAAAATCTATGATGAATAACCAGTTTTGCATTACACTTTAAACACTGCGAAGCTATTTATTCTTTAAAAAGAGGCAAAAAATAAAGTATTGGCTAATTAGACTAGCTAAACATCATTCATACAGAGAAAAACTACTTGTTGGGGGTTGCACTAGCCATTTTTAGGACTTATGTTTGAGGCATAGTAATGGCAACACAAATAACATGGTGGGCAAGAGATATCTGTTACTCAGTTGGAAAAGCTGAAAAGGTGATCCTGAACTGGAGCTTAATATTCAGTTACATTTAGGTAAAACAGACCCTCTGAATAGTGGGTGAGTGTGGTCTATAACCAATGACATTTAATAAAGTGGAGTCCTAGTAATAATGTTATTTTATACATGACCTTTTAGATTATCTGAAAGATGTTTAAAACTGACATAGGGCTTCCCTGGTGGCGCAGTGGTTGAGAGTCTGCCTGCCGATGCAGGGGACACGGGTTCGTGACCCGGTCCGGGAAGATCCCACATGCCGCGGGGCGGCTGGGCCCGTGAGCCATGGCCGCTGAGCCTGCGCGTCCGGAGCCTGTGCTCCGCAACGGGAGAGGCCACGACAGTGAGAGGCCCGCGTACCGCAAAACAAAAACAAAAACAAAAACTGACAGCACACGTGATGTGATGGTTGATCTAATTTCTCTTATATAGCATGTTAGAACTATCTATAGGGACAAAAATGAAAAAGCAACACATTATGCATTTTCGATGTCTTCCAAAATTTTTGGTCATGCCACATGGCACCTTGGCAAATTTGCACATATCCACAGCTAATCTGAGTCTTGGAAGCTGCCTGGTGATACTCCCAGAACACAAGAGGATAGAAGACATATAAAGAAAGAGCTTCTACAAGGCCATCTCCTACTCACTCCCCTCCATCTCCCCTGGGAGGTTATCATGAGACAGTTTCTCGTCACCTCCTGGGTTCTGATGAGATAGGAGGCTTCTGGAACTCCACACTCAGAATAAAGCTTCAAAACATAAAACTGCTCAGCAGCGGTCAAGAATCAGCTCCTCAGCAATATAATATCCCACTACTCATGCTGGAGTCATTTGGCCCCTTTTGTTTCAGTGTCATCCTTTTTGGTGTTGGGACAAAGACCATGGGAAGCTGGCACCTTTTGCTAATTTTTGTTTCTCTATAAAGTCTCTGAATCTAAAAGCGACTCCCTGTATCTTTACTAATAAAATCAGCCAGGACTTGGACTGGTTTTATCTTGTGTGTGCTTGAAAAAGCCATATTAAGAAATAAATTCTGCATCACTGAAATGGGAAAACAGGTCATCTTCCCAGCATTGAATCAATAAGGTTGTTAGTCCTGCTTCATGAGTTCTTGCATTCCATTCCTTGGAACCCATCCAGCGTGTGCACACGCGTGCACACACACACACACACACACACACACACACACACACTCTTACTCTCTCTCTCTGTTTCTCTTTCTCGTTCTCTCTCACAAGTTATATCTATAACACAGCCCATGGGTGTTCCTGATACCTGAGTTCTTATCGTCCTATTTAAGTGCATTATTTTATCCAGAAATAAGGTTCTGTCAAGGGTCACTTCTCCCAGGAATTGAAACAGTGCCCCTGAAATACAATTTTTGCAGTTAAGTCTTAATATTAATGTCAAGTATCTCTGGATCTGATGACCCAGCTGTAAGGAGTACCTCATATTACCTGTTAGACTGTACGATTTCTAGCTGTAGTTAATTTAATTTATATTGGTTTTACTGCTGTATTCTCATACATAGAATCGTATTAGGTACAGTATAGGTGCTCAATTATAATTTTTGATTGATAAAATAAATATTAGAATAGTGTGGTGTAATATAACATAGAATAGGACAGTTTATCCCAGGGTGTGTTGAAAAACTTGCCAGTATTTTAGAAAGGTGCTGATTTAATTTCAGTCTTATGAATTAAAGTGATAAAGAATGACATGTCAAAAGAGTTTACATGGCATCTTCAGTGCCTTGGAATACTGTACAGGGTAAGGAGTAGAAGGTGTAGGGACCATGTTGTCCTCTCTTCTTTCAGTTGAAGTTTTGAGAAGAAGGGAAATAATAAAGAAAACATTAAAAAAATCCTCTATAAATTTTTAATAACAATATTTACCATTGCAAACTCTACTTTATGTTACTAAGATAGTGAGCTTAGGGTGGGGATAAAGACAGTTTTCTTAAACTATTTTTAAGTAATATAGAGGTTGGCAAGAGAAATGCTGACCTGAACTAACAACCTTTTATTTCTATCTTATCGAGAAAATTTTAAAATGCACTCAAGAACAAAGACTAAATCATGAATGCATATCATCCATCCTCCAATATTAACAGCTGTTAACATTTTATCACATTTAATTTCTGTGTTTTCATTAAATACTTAAATATTACATACACAGCTAAAGTTTATTTTATTCCCTATCATTTTTTTCCTATCTATCACTATGCCAACAATCACTGCTACCACACTAATCAAAAAGATCATAAACATAGATGAGACAGGATTTAACTCATGAGAAGAACGTTTTTGGGTTTTTTTGGTTTTTTTGAGAGAGATGCTGGTATTCTGAAATTCCAGCCCACCTACCAGGAAGGGTGGGTTGTGACTTCCTCTAATCTTAACTCAGAAGAGCAGAGCTTCCTCAAGATTATTTGGAGGTGGCAGTTTGATTTGTGGGTCTTTTTGCACTTGTGGAAATCCAGAGCAAAAGATGACATACTGGCCAGATACTTTGGGATCACATTCAATGACGCTTTGGGATCAGCCTCCACTCTCACAGTGTGTCCATACAAAGAATCTCAAAGTTATCCATGAACTACATCGAAAGAAAATTTGGGGGAGGTTACTGCCTTTCTGATTTTGTCCTATAAACCATCAAGAGGAGCAACAGGCTTCAGCCAAGGAGGAACTGGAAGTGAAATGCTGGATTCCTAGCATCTGAGGAGGGAGTAGGTGACTTAATAGAATGCATTCACCTAACCAAAGGAAACCACAGGGAGAGGCCAGCCGTGGTAAGGAGTCCCATTCCACTCATTCTCCCACGAGCTGGTCAGAAACCGCGATTATCATAATGAAAAATGAGAGGTAGATGTTTAGGTTGGAAAAGGTAGAAGAAAAAAAAATGGTTATATTTCTACTACTTCCTGAGGAAGCCCCTCAGTTAATATTTAAACCATTTCAGAGTTTTGATATTACATGGCACTGGACATAATAATTATCAAGACAGGGCAGTATTTTACAAGGATACATTACTGTGGGTATTTTTATTACTGAGAGTTCTGAGAAGAGCCAAAAGCCTGCTCAATATGTATTCAGTGACAGGAAAACAAATGTAAAGATATATTCCACAAGTCACGCTTATTCAATGTACAAGTAGAAAATCTAAATTATCAGCAAAATTACAGTCATATAGAAGAATGTTATTCATGTATCAACACTGTGATTTTTTAAAAAAAAGCAATCATAGGGCTGATTGCTAGCATCTAACTGAACAAGAGTATGAAACAAGACCTAATTTTCACTATGATTTCAATTTGTATCTGTGTGTATACATGCACTTTTTTTTTTTTTTTTTTTTTTTTTGCGGTACGCGGGCCTCTCACTGTTGTAGCCTCTCCCGTTGCGGAGCACAGGCTCCGGACGCGCAGGCTCAGCGGCCATCGCTTACGGGCCCAGCCGCTCCGCGGCATGTGGGATCTTCCCAGACCAGGGCACGAACCCGTGTCCCCTGCATCGGCAGGCGGACTCTCAACCACTGCGCCACCAGGGAAGCCCTATACATGCACATGTGAGTTTATGTGAAAGAAAGTGTCTGATTAACACTAACATGCTTCTGGAATTATGGATAATATTGTCATCATAATTTTAGTTTTCTATATTTCCCAGTTCTCTATAATATGGCCTTATAGATCTTATAATCAGGAAAATAATAACAGCCAACATTTAGCTTAAAAATAGCTTAAAAAAGCCTCTAGAATGCAGGAGAATATGAGATCTTAACATGAACAAAGTGAATTTTATGATTAAATTAAATAGGCAAAGAGGGAAGATTTTAATTATGAAAAGTATATGTAATGGACTGAATCATGTTCCCCCCAGATTCATATATTGATATCCTAACCCCCACCACCCAGTACCTCAGAATGTGACTGTTATTTGTAGATAGGGCTTTTTTTGAATTAAAAAAAAATTTTTTTATTGAAGAATAGTTGATTTACAACGTTGTGTTAGTTTCAGGTGTATAGCAAAGTGATTCAGTTATATATATATATACACATACATACATGTATATATATATATTTTTTCAGATTCTTTTCCCTTATAGGTTATTACAAAATATTGAATATAGTTCCCTGTGCTATACAGTAGGTCCTTGTTGGTTATCTATTTTATATATAGTAGTGTGTATATGTTAATCCCAAACTATCCCTTAGATACAGCTTTTAAAGAGGTATTTCAGGTTAATTGAGGTCAGTAGAGTGGGCCCTAATCCAATATGACTGGTTTCCTTTTAAGAAGAGGAGATAAGGACACAGACAGGTAAAAAGGAAGACCATATGAAGACAGAAGGAGAAGGTGGCCTTCTGCAAACCAAGGAGAGAGGCCTCAGAAGAAATGAACTCTGTTGGCACCTAATCTCAAAGTTCTAGCCTCCAGAACTGTGGGAAAATAAATTTCTTCTGTTTAACTCACCATTTGTGGTACTTTATTACGGTGATGCTAGCAACTAATACAGTATGACAGATAATTATGAGCATCATTTATGAATAACTCTGAGAAAAGGACCCAGCATCAAACACCATGAAGCAAAGCCTTCAGAAAATACGAGAAGAATAATAATAGGCATCATTTTACCTCTTTACTACAGAAATATCAAATAAACACAAAATAATAATTAGGGATATAAAATACCTAAATAACATGATTAACATAGCAAATCAACCTGATGCTAGAAATATCTTTTTTTCCAATCTCCACTGAATCTAAACATATATCATATTAGTTAATCATATATAAGAAATATAATTATATTTACCATACATAATTAGATTCAAGACAGAAGAGGAGGATAAACTTGGTGACAAATAACTTCATTGTAAATGAAGGAGACAAATGAGGCAACGGTTAAACAGGAACCTGGATCAAGAGAGGTTGGTTGCTTATATAATCATTTTAAATAACAGAAATAGTATCATGAAAATAATCCAATAGAAAGGGAACAATTAGTAACATAGTAGAAAAAGAGAAGATTTACCAGATTCTAGTCCATGTAGACATCATGTAGACATGTAGACAAGAGCGGATGCTATGTACTACACAAATGTGTAATAAATATTTGCTAGGAGTGCAGGGAACTCATCTAGAATAATAGTAAAGAAGACAGAGTACCTGAGGCAGGTGTAGATGTGGCTGTTAAAGGTAGAAAATTCTCTTCTCGTTATTTCTGTTTTTTCAGTGAAACAGGAAACAAAGTCATCAGCTGAGAGTGAAGGAGATGATTTTGGAAATTTATGGAGCAGAAGCAAGGATGAAATAGTCACCTTGGGGATTGAGAAAATGACTGGACTAAGGAGAGATGTATGTCTGCCAAGTACAATTAAGGGCTCGGTTGAGTTTGGTAAAGTGAGAGCAATGAGTATGATTGTATATTTCTCCCCAGCCATGTTCCAGGTGCTCAGCTGTATGCGTAGAAAAAGTGAAGATTTGGATTTAACCAGGTCTTTGTGTGATTGTTAGTTTTAGTTTTCCTACAATGTGGTATTCCATCATTTTTATTCAAAAGGTTAAATATGCTTAAAATATATCCAGTACCTTCATAAAGCAAAAAATAAGTAACAAACCCTGCCTATGGATAAAGAAACTGGAGAAATGGCAGATAGCAATGGGAGGGAAGCCAATCAATAAATAAGCCAATGTTATTTAACATTTTCCATAAGTATATAGTACCTATTCGACTTATATAGCATCATATTACAAGTATATTTATAAATATTTTGATTGTAAAATGACAGGGCTGGATGAAATAAATTTTAGCTGACAAGCACAGGAGTTACAGGAGACAATAAGCTCTGTTTGTGAAAATGATTAAAAATGACTGCTAAAACCAACGTATAGAATGAGCCAACTCAGATCTAAAGATCAGTGCCAATTTTAACATAACTATAGTATTTGTAAAAAAAAACCTGCTATTTTCCACTTCTGGAAAAGTACATGCATATCTGGCTGTCAGGTTTTTCAAAAGCTAATTGGAGGGATTTATAACCAATAATAAAAACAAAAAAATGGATAACCCTTAAAAAAATGATACATAGAAGGTTGTGAAACTTCAACAACTGACTCTTATAGTTTCAATAATTTTATAAATATGAATCCTCATTTATTAATTTTGATTACAGTTCATGACATGATATAAGTGCAAAGGGAGCATATGGACTAAATTACTTTGCTTATAGTAAAGTAGTGGAGACATCTACAGAGGGAAGAAATTGAACATCAAGAATTGAACATGCCTTTAAGAATATACAATGGAGAAAAGACAGTCTCTTCAATAAGTAGTGCTGGGAAAACTGGACAGCTACATGAAAAAGAATTAAATTAGAACATTCTCTAACACCATATACAAAAATAAACTCAAAATGGATTAAAGACCTACCTGTAAGACCAGATACTATAAAGCTCCTAGAGGAAAACATGCGCAGAATGTTCTTTGACATAAATTGCAGCAATATTTTTTGGATCTGTCTCCTAGAATAATGGAACTAAAAAGAAAAATAAACAAATGGGACCTAATTAAACTTAAAAGCTTTTGCACAGCAAAGGAAACCACTGACAAAATGAAAAGAGAACCTGCTGAATGGGAGAAAATACTTGCAAATGATATGACCAATAAGGGATTAATATCCAATATACATAAACAGCTCATACAACTCAACATCAAAAAACAAAAACAACCCAATTCAAAAATGGGCAGAAGAACTGAATAGACATTTTTCTAGAGGAAATGCAGATGGCCAACAGGCGCATAAGAAGATGCTCACCATTGCTAATCATCAGGGAAATGCATATCAAAACCCAATGAGGTATCACCCCACACATGTCAGAATGGCTATCATCAAAAAGAACACAAATAACAAATGTTGGCGAGGATGTGTAGGAAAGGGAACACTTACTTGTACACTGTTGGTGGGAATGTAAATTGGTGCAGCCACTGTGGAAAACAGTATGGAGGCTTCTCAAAAACTAAAAATAGAATTACCATATGACCCAGCAATTCCACTCCTGGGTGTATAACTGAAAAAAATAAAAAGAGTAATTTGAAAAGATACATGCACCCCAATGTTCATAGCAGCATTATTTACAATTGCCAAGGTATGGAAGCACCCTAAGTGTCCATCAATAGATGAATGGATAAAGAAGATATATATATATATATATCATACACACACACACACACACACACACACACACACACACAATGGAATACTAAGCCATAAAAAATGAACTTTTGCCATTTGCAGCAACATGGATGGACTTGTGGACTTGGATGGTATTATGCTAAGTGAAATCAGTCAGACAGAGAAAGACAAATACTGTATATCACTTACATGTGGAATCTAAAAAATACAACAAACTAGTGAATAATAAAAAAAAAGAAGCAGACACACAGATATAGAGAACAAACTAGTAGTTATCAGTGGGGAGGGTGGGGGGTCAATATGGGGGGGGTGAAGTATAAACTATTGGGTATAAGATAGGCTCAAGGATGTACTGTACAACACAGGGGCACAGAGTCAATATTTTGTAATAATTGTTAAGTGGAAAGTAACCTTTAAAAATTGTATAAAAATTTAAAAAATTGAAAAATAAATAAACTACCTACAAATAGAAAAAAGTTGAACATGCCTTTAAATTCTAACCACCATATTATATGTACATACAATTGAATACAGATATAATTTTAATCCTTGCAATTTTTTTCAGTATTTGATAAATCAGAATTTAGTAAATTCAGAGCATACCAGATCTGTATGTACCCAAATATTGCACAATGCTGTATATATTGTTGGCACCTGCTATATTTTTTCCTTAATAAACCTATTGTTTATTTCTTCACAGATGTGAATTATCTTTATTGCTTTAGTTGCCATTACTTTTAACCATTCAGCCTTACTATATCTAATAGTTTTATTCTTGAACCAGGCACAGCTACCTCTCTAAAGATAAAAGAACTATTATTTTCCCCCTTGCTTTGTAAATTAGGTCATGTCAACATTTAGAGGTCTGTTCAAATTATACTGACAGTACCTCAAGGACCAAGTAGCAGGTAAGAAATATTATATCTAAATGTCCCAAACAAAGTTGCATTGTATGGTGTGTGCCAACTCAAGGAGGAGAAAGGAACACAATGTATTGATTGGATGAGTCTAAGACATCTGCTGGCTACATTTGAATAGCTACTCTGGGAAATTTTTTCAGAATTGTCAGTCCTATTTTTCAATGTACAATCAGGAGAAAGAAAAAAAAATGCAGGAAAATATCAGATTATTTCCAGAGTTTAGCTCATTCAAATAATGCTCATAATTAGATTATAACTACAAGTTCACAAAAAGACAAATAGGTATGTATATGTACTATAGAAAAATGCTTTAGTGGTGCTCATTGATAATGTCCTTTTAAGTAATAATAAATGGATAGTAAAGTCATATAAAATATAACTATAAAGTAATGGTAAATAAATGATTATAAAACTAATATAGTATTTAGCTGGATAAAATTATTTATTACAAGTCAAAAAGGGAAAGAAAGAATGCAAATAACATTTTATTAAATGTTATTTTTGGATTTAAAATTTTAAAACTGTCACATCTTTATAGACTCTGTCTTAAGATCTCTCCTTTTTTTACTGTTCAACTGCATGAATAAATGATACCAAAACTGCTAGTAATGAGAATTACACTTTTTTTGGCTACAGGCACCTTTTCCAAAGACACCAAGAAGTGCATATAATTTAATTATATTTGTGTGCTACACAATGTTTTATGTATACATTACTATGAAAAAATACAGAGACAAAGTTCAATCTCAATAAAAAGTTAAAGTAAATGAATAAAAAAGCAATGTCTGATAATATGGGATTGAAAGTCTGAAAAGGATCTTAGCCACTTGAAAAGTCTTCCTCCTTTTACGAGTTCTATAAAAATAGCCAGTGATTATATTTTTAGAAGTGGTTTATTCCTTTGACCAGCTGCGTAAAAGATAAAAGACTGACTCAGTCTCTTCTATCAAATTTCTTTTGGTTCAAACTTGTGACTTACCTGGCCATTCCATCTAAGTCTTTCTCCTTTGGCACTATTGCTTCATTGCTCTTTCTATCCCTTTCCTCTAGAGGTGATCTGCTACATCAGTAACCTTTACTTCATTTTAAAGAATTGTGTCATTTTTGTGTGTGAGAACATAAAGGACTAAAGGCATCTTCCTAAAACCTTCACTTCTTTCTTGCATTAATAGAAGCTTAAGTCATGCTGATACTTTAGGGCTGATGTAAGAAACATCAGTTCTCTGCATACCAAAGCATCTGATCTTTCTTCTTTCACATGTTTGGTAACAAAAATAATTCTTTGCATTTGTATAGACAATGACTTACAAAAAATTTCACATTAAAAAAAATATATATATACTAATAATCCTACTCATAGGCTCATTTTGGCTACATATTCCTCATAGGTAGGGTTATTTCTTCCGGCTTCATCTAATTGCCTTCCTTCTTTTGCCCCTTTATACAGATTTTTCTTAAATTAAAAAAAAAAAAACGTTTTAACATATATATTTCCTATGTTTTCTTAAAGAACTTTTGGAAAAAAAAATTCTGACTAGAAATAGAAACCAATTATTTTCATTTCCAGATGAGAAAAGTAAAACTCAGGGTAAATGATTTCTTTAGGGGCGTGTGCGTTTTTGTTTTTATTTGTTTGTTTATATTTGTTTATATTGCCCAGGCTGGCCCTCTTTTTAAATTAATTGTTTTTCTTTTTATGATTCTTCTAAAAGATGTTCTCTAATCATTAAAGAAAGCATAAGTTTCCTAAACAAATATAACAGGTTACATTTAAAATAAGGGTTAATATCCAGTAACTATTCTATATCTCCAATTCTTCTCTAATACTTATTTTCTTATTAATGTCTAATGTATACCTGAAACAAAAAGACTGCTAGATATTTCTCCAGCAAAGATGGATTTATTTGGGATCAGCAAAGAATTGCAGATAGGGATATGCAACCATGGTGAGACACGTTCAAGTTCTCTCATAGCAAAGGAAAGAGATAATTTTTATAGGGAAGAAAAGAAAGTTGGGAGAGGTAGTAAACAAAAAGTCCATGGATTTTCACTGGCTGGGTACTTGCCAGGAAAGAAGAGGAATCTTTTTCCTGTTGGACTCTGCTTTCATCTCAGGGTGTGAGAGCTCCCCCTTCTGGTCGCTCAACTCTATTTAATTGAGGTTTCTGTTTAATTTTTTACCCTAATTAAACATGCCGACATCTGCTCTTTCATCCTCTTGGATATTAATCTCAAATCTGTTTTGATCGTGCAACCAATTCTTAAACATATCATGATTCGTATTCCCATTATACTTATATTGACTTATTTATATATTTGATAAAATAGTACTATACAAATACATTTATACATTATGAAGCATGCTCTCAAAATTTTAATTAAGTAAACATAAAAATGCACATCTAAATAATTATTCTGCTCATACCAGTTGTTTCTAATTTATAACTTGGCCAAGATACGAATAATTTATTTAATAATAATAATATTATTAATATTATTATTATTAATAATGTGAGACAAGGCACATAATCGACAATAAATGGAGATAATAAAGTGAACAAAATGCATCTGAGACCTTACCTGAACCTTATCATCGTCCTCTTGAAAGATGAGGCATAGAACAATTTGAATATACCATTTTCAGCATTCTGACGTTCTATTCTTTCACTTAGTCCTATTATAATGACTCTGTGTATACATCAATACTGTTCCTATATTTTCTTTTAAGCATCTACAGTCTACCCCACCTCAACTCCACCCTCTTTTTATGTGGAGTACACTCCTTAATCAATACCCATATGTCTGGTTTCTTCTACTCTCACCATTCTTGTTCTGCCTGCTCTTACTACTGGCTCAATTTGACTACACATTTCTCTGATTTTAATCCTAGGCTCTAACTGGAGAGAATATTACAGAAAACTAGTTAATATGCAATACTGCACGTGTATGGGCTTCACGTTCAGCTGGAACTTCAGCACTTTTTAGCATTAATCTTTTTTTGTGTCTGCTATATTTTACGTTTCTATAGCTGTTATCTCAAAGATTCACCACTCAAATCCTCTCTCTCCCTCACTCCTTTCTTTGTTGAAAACCTTACCTTACTTCACAAGGAAAATGAAGGCCATTATATATCAACTTTAATTTACCCATCCATTTAGCAAATATTTTTTGTGCTCCTCTCTATTTTGGATATATAGCAGTAAAAAGTGTTGTTTTGGGCCCTTACAGTTAGTGAGGAAGACTGATGTGGCAGACTCCTAGATGTCCCCCACGATCCTCCTTTTTCATTATAATTGAGTTTAGTACATGGCCATTTAAGGGTGATACGGATGCAGGTGCCAGAACAAGTATTTCATTTGATTTCATCCTTATTTTCTGACATTTTATATAATTAATCTATAATAGTTGTATAATCCTTCAAAGTCTATGAGAAACAGAAATTAATGGCTATCATGTAAAGCTTAATAGGTGCCAAACACTATGCTAAGTGCTGCATATGGGTTATTTTGTTTGGTCCTGGTCACGTACTCATGAGGGTTTGGTGATCACTAGGTAGGCAAGTCTGTGTAAATATAATGTGAAAAGCTGAGGTTTAAAAGGGTTGAGTAATTAGCTCAAGGTCAAATATCCAATAAGGATATGGATCTGTCGTACAAATATAGAAAAACCTGGCCAAGAAGCACATATAATCAATTTACAAGAATAAGAATTTCTAAGTATCAGAGCATTTCTAAAATATAAATTTATCCCTGGCTGCATTGACTGAAAAGTTAATGCTAAACAACCTTTTCCACTTTCCTGGCTGACAAAGGCACTTAAAACTAAGAACAAAATTTTGATGTGCCCTAAAAGGCTCCACAAGATGGTCACCATTTATTTCCCATCAATCTCATATTGAACTGGTATCTCCTAGACTCAAACTCCAGCCACATGGGCTCTTTCTCATGTTTGTTCAATAAATGCAACATAATCTCTTCTAGGTCACTTCTTTTTGCATGTGATATTCTTTCTCTCCGGAAAGATCTTCACAACCTTGTGTCCCTATCCTACTTTTCATATTGTACACCATAAAATCTATTGCCATGATTGTAAGGCACAATAATATTTTAATTTAACTCTTTATTGATAACTGTAGATTCCATACATTTCTAAGAAATAATATAGAGATATTCCTGTAAACCTTTCACCTAGTTCCTGCCAATTAACACTGTGCAGGATTACAGTACAATAACACAACCAGGAAATTAATATTTATACAAATATTATTCAGTGTTTATTATACCCACCATTATTCCGTTTTCACCAGTTTTATATGCACTCACTTGTGTGTGTGTATTTTCACACAATTTTATCATGTGTAGACTCATGTGACTACTGTCATAGTCAACATACAGAACAATTCCATCACAATGATCCCTTGCTATACTCTTTCATAGCCACAGCCACCTCCCTTCCTCCTGGCAACTACTAATCGCTCTCCATCTCTACAGTACTGTAATTTCAAGAATATTGTACAAATGGAACGCATGTAAGCTTTTAAATTTTTTCTCTTTTTTACTTTTTTTGGTAATATATTTTACAATTTTTGGACACCTTTAGCTTAACAGGAAAATTATGAAGATGGTTCAGAGTTCTGACATGCCCCACACCCAATTTCCCACTATTAACACCTTACATTAATACAGGATAATTGTTACAATTAATGAAAAATACGATACATTATCATTAAAGTAGATCCTTTATTCATATTTCTTAGTACTTACCTAAATGTCATCTTTTCTGTACCACCACCCCATCCAGAATACCACATTACGTTTAGTTATCAAATCTCCTTTGGTTTCCCGTGACTGTGACAGTTTCTCAGAATTTTTCTGTTTTTGATAACCTTGACAGTTTTGAGGAGTGCTGTTAAGGTATTTTGATGAATGTCCTTCAACTGGATTTGTCTCATGTTTTTTTTTTCTCATGATCAGGCTGGGGTTATGGGTTTTGGGGAAGAAGACCACAGAGGTAAAGTGTCATTTTCATTTTCAGGGATAGCACAGGTTATCGATACGACTTATCACTGTTGATATTAACCTTGATCACCTGAGGTAGTATTTGTCAGGTTTCTCCAGTGAAAAGTCTTTTTTCTCCCTTTCCAAAATGGTAATTTTAGGAAGGAAGTCACTAAGCCATAGTCCATACTTATGAAGTGGGAGTTATGCACCACTTCCTTGAGGGTGAGGTGTCTGCATAAATTACATGGAATTCTTCTGCAGGAGATTTGTTTCTTCTCCCACATTTATTCGATCATTTACTTAATCATTGTAGACTCACGGGTACTTATTCTGTACTTTCGATTCTCTTCAAATACTATTTATTTTGTTGTTTAAATTGTTCCAGCTTTGGTCGCTTATCTAATTGGCTCTTGGGTCCCTTTCACATACCCCCCTGTCACTGTTTTGTTCGCTTCCTTACTGTTGTTAAGTCCCTCACTTGCTGACAACACAAGAGGTTCCAGGCTCATCTTTTACATTTACTTCATCAGTTCTAGAATCAGCCATTTATCGAAGGATCCCTGGCTCCTCATATCAGATAATGGCATTAAAAACAAATATCTGAGTGCTAGGTGTCCTCAGTATATACATGTTTCAATAGTAGTTTGTTCCATTTCATTAACGAGTAGTATTTCATAGTATAGACCTATCATTGTTTAATCATTCAGGGGCTGAAGGACATCTGGGCTGTTTCCAGTTTCTGGCTACTTATAAAGTTGCTAGGGAACATTCATTTTCTCTGGATTAAATGCCCAAAAGTGCAATTCCTGCGTCACAGGGTTAGTGCATGTTCTGTTTTATAAGAAGCCGGCTAAACATTTTCTACAGTGTCTTACCATTTTATATTCCACTCCCACCAGCAACGTACAGGTTCCTCTGTATCCTTGTCAGCATTTCAGATCATTTTTAAGCCATTGTGATAGATGCATAGTGATATTTTATTTCTGTTTTATAATAAAACTTCTTGTGCCGCTGAGAAGTGAGGATCCAAGGACTGCGAGAAATAAGCGCGCGCGAGAGAGTGTGGCGAGAGCGAGAGAGCCCGACGTCACGAGAGCCCGACGTTTTCTCGCGAGAAAACGCGCCTGCGCCGGCGAGAACCAGTGAGGAGGTCGCACTTTCGTGAGAAAGCGTGAATGTGCTGGCGGGAGCCGGCGTGCCAGAGAGAGAGAGACAGAGAGAGAGACTGTCAATTAAAGATGCACCACTGACTGTAAGTTATATCCTAAATTCAGAAATTTTAAAACCTGAGAGGAAAAAAGTGCAGCATAGAATCAAAAGTGACTAAACATCCCTTCCTCCTTCGTATCTTAGGTAAAAGGCCATTTTCTCACAGACTCTTTGCCTGGTTTTATGAGATTGATGAAGTCACCTCTTTATGTCTTGTAGTTCTCCCTGTTTCTTTTTTCCAGAGCACTAATAATACTTTGTAATCATATGGCAAAGTATTTCCTTGACGCGTCCCTCTTCCTCACTACATCCCAAAGCTCCACAAGGGGAGAGAACGTATCTGCTCCGTTTCACACATTATCTCCATACTTGTTCTAGGATCTGGTATAGTGGTATTCAGTAAATACTGTTACATTAATACACAGACATATTCTTCATTAATTATTGCAATTTCCAATTCAGTAATTCAATATTCTTGAAGTTTTGTTTACTCATTTACAAAATGGAAAATTGAGTTCAATCGGTACTGAGACTGTCAACGGAAAGGACCACGAACTATAAGGAGGCAAAAAGGCAGTTTATTGGAAGTCTTTGAATTGCAATTCGGGGAGCTAAGATTCAAGAGGAACCCATAGTAGTGTCCTACCAGAGGAAAACAGGTAGGGGTTTTTATGGGAAAAAGTGGGAAGTTAATGCAGGCTTACCTAAGTTGTTTACCAAGAATTCGGATTGGAGGGTAAAATTGTTCTGTACATATGATTGGGTTATAGACTGCATCTCATTCGTTGCTACGTAAAAATATGTTTTCTTTAGTGCAGGAAAACTTCAGTTCTCAGCATTATTCTTTCCTTTTGGCAACTCAGCAACTATTCAGCATTTTTAATTCAGAGTGCTCAGCAAAGTCCAGCATAAGCAGCAAACCTGGAGGTCCTCAGTCATTCCTGACATAGTTCTTTTCACAAGACTCTAGATTTCCAGCTACAGAGAGGGGATGAGACAAAGATATAAACAGATGATTTCATTTTCAAATGCACTATTACATTAGAAAAGAAAAACCATCAGTATTTCTTTTCTGTAAAGTATACAACATCCATATAATTCCATAAACAAGGCTAAGCAATTTGTTTTCCTTTTATTTTTTTATCTTTAAAAACCTGTTTATTTTTATTATTATTTTTAAAACATCTTTATTGGAGTATAATTGCTTTACAATGTTGTGTTAGTTTCTGCTGTATAACAAAGTGAATCAGCTATATGTATACATGTATCCCCATATTTCCTCCCTTTTGCGTCTCCCTCCCACCCTCCCTATCCCACCCCTCTAGGTGGTCACAAAGCACCGAGCTGATTTCCCTGTGCTATGCGGCTGCTTCCCACTAGCTATCTATTTTGTATTGGGTAGTGTATATAAGTCCATGCCACTCTCTCAATTCATCCCAGCTTACCCTTCTCACTCCCCGAGTCCTCAAGTCCATTCTTTATGTCTGCATCTTTACTCCTGTCCTGCCCTTAGGTTCTTCAGAACCGTTTTTTTTGGTTTTGTTTTTAGATTCCATATATATGTGTTAGCATACTATTGTTTTTCTCTTTCTGACTTATTTCACTCTGTATGATAGTCTCTAGGTCCATCCACCGCACTACAGATAACTCAATTTCATTCCTTTTTATGGCTGAGTAATATTCCATTGTATATATGTGCCACATTTTCTTTATCCATCCCGCTGTCAATGGGCATTTAGGTTGCTTCCATGTCCCGGCTATTGTAAACAGAGCTGCAATGAACATTGTGGTACATGACTCTTTTTGAATTATGCTTTTCTCAGGGTATATGCCCAGCAGTGGGATTGCTGGGTCATATGATAGTTCTATTTTTAGTTTTTTAAGGAACCTCCATACTATTCTACATAGTGGCTGTATCAACTTACATTCCCACCAACAGTGCATAAGGGTTCCCTTTTCTCCGCACCCTCTCCAGCATTTATTGTTTGCAGATTTTTGATGATGGCCATTCTGACCGGTGGGAGGTGATACCTCATTTTAGTTTTGATTTGCATTTCTCTAATGATTAGTGATGTTGAGCATCCTT
This sequence comes from Leucopleurus acutus, assembly GCF_964270905.1. Lineage (NCBI taxonomy): Eukaryota > Metazoa > Chordata > Mammalia > Artiodactyla > Delphinidae > Leucopleurus > Leucopleurus acutus. The sequence continues at coordinate 6,685,177 of NC_139146.1, forward strand.
TCATGTGTTTGTTGGCAATCTGTATATCTTCTTTGGAGAAATGTCTATTTAGGTATTCTGCCCATTTTTGGATTGGGTTGTTTGTTTGTTTGATATTGAGCTGCATGAGCTGCTTGGAAATTTTGGAGATTAATCCTTTGTCAATTGCTTCATTTGCAAATATTTTCTCCCATTCTGAGGGTTGTCTTTTCGTCTTGTTTATGGTTTCCTTTGCTGTGCAAAACCTTTTAAGTTTCATTAGATCCCATTTGTTTATTTCTGTTTTTATTTCTGTTTATCTAGGAGGTGGATCAAAAAGGATCTTGCTGTGATTTATGTCATAGAGTGTTCTGCCTATGTTTTCCTCTAAGAGTTTTTATAGTATCTGGCCTTACATTTAGGTCTTTAATGCATTTTGAGTTTATTTTTGTGTGTGGTGTTAGGTATAGAATTTCATTCTTTTACATGTAAGCTGTCCAGTTTTCCCAACACCACTTATTGAAGAGGCTGTCTTTTCTCCATTGTATATTCTTGCCTCCTTTATCAAAAATAAGGCGACCATGTGTGCGTGGGTTTATCTCAGGGCTTTCTATCCTATTCCATTGATCTATATTTATCTTTTTGTGCCAGTATCATACTGTCTTGATTACTGTAGCTTTGTAGTATAGTCTGAAGTGCAGGAGCCCGATTCCTCCAGCTCCGTTTTTCCTTCTCAACATTGCTTTGGCTATTTGGGTTATTTTGTGTTTCCATACAAAATGTGAAATTTTTTGTTGTAGTTCTGTGAAAAATGCCATTGGTAGCTTGATAGGGATTGCACTGAATCTGTAGATTTCTTTGGGTAGTATAGTCATTTTCACAATGTTGATTCATCCAATCCAAGAAGATGGTATATCTCTCCATCTGTTTGTATCATATTTAATTTCTTCCATTAGTGTCTTATAGTTTTCTGAATACAGGTCTTTTGTCTCCTTAGGTAGGTTTATTCCTAGGTAGTTTATTCTTCTTGTTGTGGTGGTAAATGGGAGTGTTTCCTTCATTTCTCTTGCAGATTTTTCATCATCAGTGTGTGGGAATGCAAGAGATTTTTTTTTTTTCAATTTAACATCTTTATTGGAGTATAATTGCTTTACAATGGTATGTTAGTTTCAGCTTCACAACAAAATGAATCAGTTATATATAAACATATGTTCCCATATTTCTCCCCTCTTGCGTCTCCCTCCCTCCCACCCTCCCTATCGCACCCCTCCAGGCGGTCACAAAGCACCGAGCTGATCTCCCTGTGCTATGCGGCTGCTTCCCACTAGCTATCTACCTTACGTTTGGTAGTGTATATATGTCCATGCCTCTCTCTCGCTTTGTCACAGTTTACCCTTCCCCCTCCCCATATCCTCAAGTCCATTCTCTAGTAAGTCTGTGTCTTTATTCCTGTTTCACCCCTAGGTTTTTCATGACATTTTTTTTCTTAAATTCCATATATATGTGTTAGCATACGGTATTTGTCTCTCTCTTTCTGACGTACTTCACTCTGTATGACAGACTCTGAGTCTATCCACCTCATTACAAATAGCTCAATTTCGTTTCTTTTTATGGCTGAGTAATATTCCATTGTATATATGTGCCACATCTTCTTTATCCATTCCTCCGATGATGGACACAGGTTGTTTCCATCTCCGGGCTATTGTAAATAGAGCTACGATGAACATTTTGGTACATGACTCTTTTTGAATTATGGTTTTCTCAGGGTATATGCCCAGTAGTGGGATTGCTGGGTCATATGGTAGTTCTATTTGTAGTTTTTTAAGGAACCTCCATACTGTTCTCCACAGTGGCTGTATCAATTTACATTCCCACCAACAGTGTAAGAGGGTTCCCTTTTCTCCACACCCTCTCCAGCATTTATTGTTTCTAGATTTTTTGATGAAGGCCATTCTGACTGGTGTGAGTTGATATCTCATTGTGGTTTTGATTTGCATTTCTCTAATGATTAGTGATGTTGAGCATTCTTTCATGTGTTTGTTGGCAGTCTGTATATCTTCTTTGGAGAAATGTCTCTTTAGGTCTTCTGCCCATTTTTGGATTGGGTTGTTTGTTTTTTTGTTATTAAGCTGCATGAGCTGCTTATAAATTTTGGAGATTAATCCTTTGTCAGTTGCTTCATTTGCAAATATTTTCTCCCATTCTGAGGGTTGTCTTTTGGTCTTGTTTATGGTTTCCTTTGCTGTGCAAAAGCTTTGAAGTTTCATTAGGTCCCATTTGTTTATTTTTGTTTTTATTTCCATTTCTCTAGGAGGTGGGTCAAAAAAGACCTTGCTGTGATTTATGTCACAGAGTGTCCTGCCTATGTTTTCCTCTAAGAGTTTGATAGTTTCTAGCCTTACATTTAGGTCTTTCATCCATTTTGAGCTTATTTTTGTGTTTGGTGTTAGGGAGTGATCTAATCTCATACTTTTACATGTAGCTGTCCAGTTTTCCCAGCACCACTTATTGAAGAGGCTGTCCTTTCTCCACTGTACATTCCTGTCTCCTTTATCAAAGATAAGGTGACCATGTATGCGTGGGTTTATCTCTGGGCTTTCTATCCTGTTCCATTGATCTATCTTTCTGTTTTTGTGCCAGTACCATACTGTCTTGATTACGGTAGCTTTGTAGTATAGTCTGAAGTCAGGAAGCCTGATTCCTCCAGCTCCATTTTTTGTTCTCAAGACTGCTTTGGCTATTCGGGGTCTTTTGTGTTTCCATACAAATTGTGAAATTTTTTGTTCTAGTTCTGTGAAAAATGCCAGTGGTAGTTTGATAGGGATTGCATTGAATCTGTAGATTGCTTTGGGTAGTAGAGTCATTTTCACAATGTTGATTCTCCCAAAGAACATGGTATATTTCTCCATCTATTTGTATCATCTTTAATTTCTTTCATTAGTGTCTTATAATTTTCTGCATACAGGTCTTTTGTCTCCTTAGGTAGGTTTATTCCTAGATATTTTATTCTTTTTGTTGCAATGGTAAATGGGAGCATTTTCTTGATTTCACTTTCAGAATTTTCATCCTTAGTGTATAGGAATGCCAGAGATTTCTGTGCATTAATTTTGTATCCTGCTACTTTACCAAATTCATTGATTAGCTTTAGTAGTTTTCTCGTAGCATCTTTAGGATTGTCTATGTATAGTATCACGTCATCTGCAAATAGTGACAGCTTTACTTCTTCTTTTCTGATTTGGATTCCTTTTATTTCCTTTTCTTCTCTGATTGCTGTGGCTAAAACTTCCAAAGCTAATAATAAGAGTGGTGAATAAGAGTGGTGAGAGTGGGCACCCTTGTCTTGTTCCTGATCTTAGTGGAAATGCTTTCAGTTTTTCACCATTGAGGACGATGTTGGCTGTGGGTTTGTCATATATGGCCTTTATTATGTTGAGGAAAGTTCCCTCTATGCCTACTTTCTGCAGGGTTTTTATCATAAATGGATGTTGAATTTTGTCAAAAGCTTTCTCTGCATCTATTGAGATGATCATATGTTTTTTCTCCTTCAGTTTGTTAATATGGTGTATCACGTTGATTGATTTGCATATATTGAAGAATCCTTGCATTCCTGGAATAAACCCCACTTGATCATGGTGTATGATCCGTTTAATGTGCTGTTGGATTCTGTTTGCTAGTATTTTGTTGAGGATTTTTGCATCTATGTTCATCAGTGATATTGGCCTGTAGTTTTCTTTCTTTGTGACATCCTTGTCTGGTTTTGGTATCAGGGTGATGGTGGCCTCATAGAATGAGTTTGGGAGTGTTCCTCCCTCTGCTGTATTTTGGAAGAGTTTGAGAAGGATAGGTGATAGCTCTTCTCTAAATGTTTGATAGAATTCGCCTGTGAAGCCATCTGGTCTTGGGCTTTTGCTTGTTGGAAAATTTTTAATCACAGTTTCAATTTCAGTGCTTGTGATTGGTCTGTTCATATTTTCTATTTCTTCCTGATTCAGTCTTGGCAGGTTGTGCCTTTCTAAGAATTTGTCCATTTCTTCCAGGTTGTCCATTTTTTTGGCATAGAGTTGCTTGTAGTAATCTCTCATGATTTTTTGTATTTCTGCAGTGTCAGTTGTTACTTCTCCTTTTTCATTTCTAATTCTATTGATTTCAGTCTTCTCCCTTTTTTTCTTGATGAGTCTGGCTAATGGTTTATCAATTTTGTTTATCCTGTCAAAGAACCAGCTTTTAGTTTTATTGATCTTTGCTATCGTTTCCTTCATTTCTTTTTCATTTATTTCTGATCTGATCTTTATGATTTCTTTCCTTCTGCTAACTTTGGGGTTTTTTTTGTTCTTGTTTCTCTAATTGCTTTAGGTGCAATGTTAGGTTGTTTATTCGAGGTATTTCCTGTTTCTTAAGGTAGGATTGTATTGCTATAAACTTCCCTCTTAGAACTTCTTTTGCTGCATCCCATAGGTTTTGGGTCATCATGTTTTCATTGTCATTTGTTTCTAGGTATTTTTTGATTTCCTCTTTGATATCTTAAGTGGTCTCCTGGTTACTTAGTAGTGCATTGTTTAGCCTCCATGTGTTCGTATTTTTTACAGATTTTTTCCTGTAATTGATATCTAGTCTCACAGCATTGTAGTCAGAAAAGATATGTGATACGATTTCAATTTTCTTAAATTTACCAAGGCTTGATTTGTGACCCAAGGTATGATCTATCCTGGAGAATGTTCCATGAGCACTTGAAAAGAAAGTATATTCTGTTGTTTTTGGATGGAATGTCCTATGAATATCAATTAAGTCCATCTTGTTTAATATATCATTTAAAGCTTGTGTTTCCTTATTTATTTTCATTTTGGGTGATCTGTCCATTGGTGAAAGTGAGGTGTTAAAGTCCCCTACTATGATTATTTTGCTGTCAATTTCCCCTTTTATGGTTGTTACCATTTGCCTTATGTATTGAGGTGCTCCTTTGTTGGGTGCATAAATATTTACAATTGTTATATCTTCTTCTTGGATTGATCCCTTGATTGTTATGTAGTGTCTTTCTTTGTCTCTTATAATAGTCTTTATTTTAAAGTCTATTTTGTCTGATATGAGAATTGCTACTCCAGCTTTCTTTTGGTTTCCATTTGCATGGAATATCTTTTTCCATCCCTTTACTTTCAGTCTGTATGTATCTCTAGGTCTGAAGTGGCTCTCTTGTAGACAGCACATACACGGTTCTTGTTTTTGTATCCATTCAGCCAGTCTATGTCTTTTGTTTGGAGCGTTTAATCCATTTGCATTTAAGGTAGTTATCTATATGTATGTTCCTATTACCATTTTCTGAATTGTTTTGGGTTTGTTATGGTAGATCTTTTCCTTCTCCTGTGTTTCCTGCCTAGAGAATTTCCTTTAGCATTTGTAGTAAAGCTGGTTTGGTGGTGCTGAATTCTCTTAGCTTTTGCTTGTGTGTAAAGATTTTAATTTCTCCTTCATATCTGCATGAGATACCTGCTGTGTAGAGTAATACTGATTGTAGTTTTTTCCCTTTCATCACTTTAAATATGTCCTGCCGCTCCCTTCTGTCTTGCAGAGTTTCTGTTGAAAGATCAGCTGTGAAACTTAAGGGGATTCCCTTGTATATTAATTGTTGTTTTTTCCTGGCTGCTTTTAATATTTTTTCTTTGTGTTTAATTTTTGATAGTTTGACTAATATGTGTCTTGGTGTGTTTCTCCTTAGATTTATCCTGTATGGGACCCTCTGGGCTTCCTGGACTTGATTGACTATTTCCTTTAGCATATTAGGGAATTTTTCAACTATAATCTCTTCAAATATTTTCTCAGTCTCTTTCTTTTTCTCTTCTTCTTCTGGGACCCCTATAATTCAAATGTCAGTGCATTTAATGTTGTCCCAGAGGTCCCTGAGACTGTCCTCAATTCTTCTCATTCTTTTTTCTTTATTCTGCTCTACAGTAGTTTTTTCCAGTATTTTATCTTCCAGGTCACTTATTTGTTCTTCTGCCTCAGTTAGTCTGCTATTGATTCCTTGTAGAGAATTTTTAATTTCATTAACTTTATTGTTCATCATTGTTTGCTGTTTAGTTCTTCTAGGTCCTTTTTAAACGTTTCTTGTGTTTTCTCCATTCTATTTCCAAGATTTTGATCATCTTTACTATCATTACTCTGAGTTCTTTTTCAGGTAGACTGCCTATTTCCTCTTCATTTGTTTCGTCTGGTGGGTTTTTACCTTGCTTCGTCATCTGCTTTGTGTTTCCCTGTCTTCACATTTTGCTTAACTTACTGTGTTTGGGGTCTCCTTTTCGCAGGCTGGAAGTTTGTATTCCCCGTTGTTTTTGGTGTCTGCCCCCGGTTGCTAAGGTTGGTTCAGTGGTTTGTGTAGGCTTCCTGGTGGAGGCGACTGGTGCCTGTGTTCTGGTGGATGAGGCTGGATCTTGTCTTTCGGGTGGGTGGGACTGTTCCGGTGGTGTGTTTTGGGGTGTCTGTGACCTTATGGTTTTAGGCAACCTCTCTGCTAATGGGTGGGGTTGCAATTCCTGTCTTGCTAGTTGTTTGTTAGGGTGTCCAGCACTGTAGCTTGCTGTTCGTTGAGTGGAGCTGGGTTTTAGCGTTGAGATGGAGATCTCTGGGAGAGCCTTCGCTCTTTGATATTACCTGGAGCCGGGAGGTCTCTGGTGGACCAATGTCCTGAACCCAGCCCTCCCACCTCGAGAGGCACTGGCCTGACCCCCGGCTGGAGCACCAAGACCCTGTCAGCCACACGGCTCAGAAGAAAAGGGAGGAAAAAAAAAAGAAAGAATAAAGTAAAATAAAGTTATTAAAATAAAAAATAAAAAAAGTTATTAAAAGTAAAAAAAAAATTAAAATGTAATGAAAAAGAAAGAAGAGAGGAACCAAACCATAAAACAAATCCACCAATGATAACAAGTGCTAAAAACTATACTAAAAAAACCCCCAAAAAACGGACAGACCGAACCCTAGGAAAAATGGTAAAATCAAAGCTATACAGACAAAAATCACACAAAGCCCACCACCTCAATTTTGGGATGCTTTGTTGTCTATTCAGGTATTCCACAGATGCAGGGTACATCAAGTTGATTGTGAAGATTTAATCCGCTGCTCCTGAGGCTGCTGGGAGAGATTTCCCTTTCTCTTCTTTGTTCGCACAGCTCCTGGGGTTCAGCTTTGGATTTGGCCCTGCCTCTGCAGTCGGTTGCCTGAGGGTATCTGTTCTTCACTCAGACAGGACGGGGATATAGTAGCAGCTGATTAGGGGGCTCTGGCTCACTCACGCTGGGGGGAGGGAGGGGTATGGAATGTGGGTTGAGCCTGCGGCGGCAGAGGCCAGCGTGACACTGCAACAACCTGAGGCGCACCGTGTGTTCTCCCGGGGAAGTTGTCCCTGGATTACGGGACCCTGGCAGTGGCGGGCTGCACAGGCTCCCAGGAGGGGAGGTGTGGATAGTGACCTATGCTCGCACACAGGCTTCTTGTTGGCAGCAGCAGCAGCCTTAGTGTCTCATGCCCGTCTCTGGCGTCCGCGCTCTTAGCCGCGGCTCGTGCCCATCTCTGGAGCTCCTTTAAGCGGTGCTCTGGATCCCCTCTCCTCGCACGCCCTGAAACAATGGTTTCTTGCCTCTTAGTCAGGTCCAGACTTTTCCCCAGACTCCCTCCCTGCTAGCCGTGGCTCACTAACACCCTGCAGGCTGTGTTCACGCCGCCAACCCCAGTCCTCTCCCTGCGATCCGACCAAGCCCGAGCCTCAGCTGCCAGTCCCCGCCCGCCCCAGCGGGTGAGCAGACAAGCCTCTCGGGCTGGTGAGTGCCGGTTGGCACCGATCTTCTGTGCGGGAATCTCTCCGCTTTGCCCTCCGCACCCCTGTTGCTGTGCTCTCCTCTGTGTCCCCAAAGCTTCCCCCCCTCCGCCACCTGCAGTCTCCGCCCGTGAAGGGGCTTCCTAGTGTGTGGAAACCTCTCCCCCTTCACAGCTCCCTCCCACTGGTGCAGGTCCCATCCCTATTCTTTTGTCTCTGTTTATTTTTTTTTTCTTTTGTCCTACCCAGGTACGTGGGGAGTTTCTTGCCTTTTGGGAGGTCTGAGGTCTTCTGCCAGCATTCAGTAGGTGTTCTGTAGGAGTTGTTCCACATGTAGGTGTATTTCTGATGTATTTGTGGGGTGGAAGGTGATCTCCACATCTTACTCCTCCCCCATCTTGAAGGTCTTCCTGTTTTCCTTTTGAAAAGTACCCCATCCCCATACTGAGACATGGTCAAGCTGGCCAGGACGTCTCTGGTTAAGTTGGTCTAACTTCCTAGGAGCCTTCAGTCTCTAAGTATCTCTGGAAGGAGGCCATGGTTCTTGCTGTTTTTATAACTACCTAGAAGTTAAGAGAATACTAAGACATAAAAAAGATATCACCCCCAGTACCCAATAAATATTTGATTTGATTGGATCTACCAGTAAGGAAAAACTTGTACAAACAGAGTGATTTTGAATTTTATTAGTTATTGATCTACAGTTATAACATATTTCAGAAATCCTCTTATATATTGAGGTCAATACAAATTAATTTCAGTGTAGTTATTAAAAACAGCTCATGACACAAATTTATAGTCAAATTTATGACTGGTGGAGTAAAAATAAATTATGTGCCATGGTGCAAGATAGCCATTGCATTAAAATCTGATGTGCTTGACATGCCCCCAATAAAAGAGAATGTTATAAATCATATTCAATATAAAATATTAATCAGTAAATGGCATGTCTGCATTTTTTATAGGAAAGGAAGCTAAAATTATAGTAAAAGCCTGGGTGGAGATGTGGGCATTTTCAAATTAAGTATAGGATATTCTTCAAACAACTTGTAGTATGTTCAAGCAATTTTAAATCATTGTTGTTATATTATTGCATATTTTAGAATAAAGATTGGTAGGGCATAATTTAATGTTATATATAGAAATAACTTGAGGGAAATGGAAAAATTTACTGGTTTATGTGGGCAATGTAAATAGTCTAACTGGGTAATTCAGGCCAGATTACTTCATATTTAAATAAATATCAATTTAGGTGCTTTTTTATTTATTTTCATTTGTTATAAAAAGGTCTGATGGATTCTTCCATCCCTCATAGTCCATTATTTCTTCTTTACTTTTAGTTATACAAATAGATTGCCACTGGTCTGCAATCTGCATCCCTAGTCTATCCTTATAAGGATACATTGAGTCCAGTTGCATGCAGGCAGCCTTAAAGAAGGTTGCCCTTGAGTCTCTTTATTTCTACTGACTGGAAAATTAATGGTCTATACCTCCTAAGGATAATGTGAGAATTAAATAAGATAATTTATGTGTAACAGAAAAAAACCAGTTATTGTTAGTTATTAAATTATTATTATGCACATAAAAGTTATGGATGTTTTTGGTCTTATGAAACATTGTTAAAAAAATTGTTAAATTGGCAACTTCAAGGAAAGTATAAATGGATTGAGGCCAGAATCTCCTATGCATTGCAAAATGTGTTCCCAAATCTGACTCTCTCTTGATAGCCAAAACAAAATAAGAAAGTATGACTATTAACATAATTTTCTGTGTCCATGAGAAAATGATATGTGCTAAGTAGAGACAAAAATTTTAAATACCTATATTTTAAAGGAATTTCTTTCATGGACTTTTAATAAATGCATAGCAAGCTCTACATCTGTGTCTATTCTTCTGTCAGTATAATTTGAGGTGAAATTTCAAAGCTTAATGAGGTGAAATCAGTTCTGTAAAAGTTAGTGACAATACAGTGCACAGGCAGGAAAGCAGAGTGTGTAAAGGATAGTGACCTAGTTTTGAATCCAGGTTTGGCTTCATCTGTGGATCCCCAGGCAAGTTATTTATTTCAAGCAAGTATAAAGCCTTGGACTGTCTTGAAGACTGATTATTCAGATTCATTCAGTGTCCAAGAAAACTTTTAAAATGGATTGAGATTATTTACATTAGTTATTTATACCATCATCGTAGCCAAGTTTTCCAGAAGAGTCACCAGAACAAATTCCTCTTCATAATGGTAAAGCAGGTTTTTTACAACTGGAAGAGTCTTCTGCCGAAATAAAAGACCCTCTTGGGAACTGGGGACTTAGAAAGCCTGAAGATGCTGGATTTCCCAATTTGTATGGTTGTCTTAGTAGTTTTTCACTTATTTTTTCATTTAAGAAAGTTTATCTTTGTCAGTTGACATTTTTCCATCTATCTTTTCATCACCCTCAAAGGTTGGTGTCCGAATATGGATTAGCACAAAGACCTAGAACCTAAATATTAGGTTGATTTGGAGGAATTAGGAAAAACAACAAAAAAATCTTTGGGCAAGAAAATGATACTAGAAGGCTAGGGTTGCACCCAGACCATTCTGAGCAAATACCCTATATATATTTATCAGTGATAAAGGATTGTTTCAGTAGGATATGACCATTATATCCCAAGATTTGAGAAAGTTTATCATGCTGGATTAAAAATAAATTATAGTTCAGAATGGTAAAGTGTATATTATTCCTTTAGATTCTGCGGTTCATTGGCTTTAACCAAAGGAGTAGAGATGCCTGAGAATTTCCAACAGAGACTGAAACTAAGAAGCCCTAAATCAGAAATCTATAGGTATGTAAAACAAGAACTAAAACTGTGGATCCTTATGTTTTTGTGACTAAATATTTGGGGTGTTAATGTTAGAAATGTTGATGTTCAGAGGACTCCTTCAACCCCATCCTCTCTGAAATAGAAGTTTATCATAAGTAAAAACATACAAGAGCTGAGAAGTTCTTTGACTTTAACCAAGTTGAAGCTCTCTGAAAAAGGGACAACAAAGAGAGAACCAGACTACAGAGTCAGGAAAAGAAAATTTCAAGTATGGGCTGAGTAGTTAATCTGCTGTTACAGGCTGTTTTGGAATGACGTGCACATATGGAGCTTTATGACTTAAGAAACTGATTACTACAGACATACATGCACACATGCATACACACTACACATTTTTTACTTTTTAAAAATTATCTTCAGAATACAGGATGTCAGAAATGATTTCGTATTTGGACCATGTCTCTTCCAGTGCAGAGTTAGAAGTACTTAGGTGACATAGCATTTTCATTGCTAAAATGTATATAATATACATTATATAATGTATACATTATATAATGTATACATTATATAATGTATACATTATATAATATATTATATTTTACCCCCACCTTTCTCTTTGAATGATGCAAGTGAATGCATGCTACATGGCCAGTTATGGAGATTCTGAGAGTGTCTATTTGCCTAACATGTTAAAGCAGTTTCACTATTACCAGAGTGATTCATGATGTATACTAAATGATGTGTAGTACTAAATTGGTCTAAATATATGGTGATCAAAGAGTTAAATAACTTCTGTCCTTCAAGCATGGTTGTGTTTAGGGGAAGATATTTTGCTGCACTGGAGCCAAAAGAGATAAGTGGGAGAGTCTGGAAATATGCCCAGCTTCTCCAATCCCAAGGTCCTTGGGAAAATAACTTTTTTTCTTTTCTCATCCTCTTGAGGTGTTTTTCTAACCATGGTTTTTACCAAACTTTCTTAGGAAGTGAAAGCATTTGGCAAGGATATGGATGTTGGTGCCCAACCACTGTCCCCTCCCTCCCAACTACTTTTATTTCTTCATTTTTTAGATATAATGTATGTAGGAGGTAAAGTTATATTGAAAAAAATTTTTAACAAAAAAAATTACTATATTGGAAAGAAAGTTATTTAAGATAGTTATCAAAATATTAAACTGTTAGGAGCTCTGACATCAGTACTGTTGGCCAGGAGCAGCAAGTGAAGTGGATAGTAAAAAATCTGAGTAAGGATTGGAGCAGCTTCTGTAAGGAGTAAGTAAGGAGTTTGGAAGTCACCACTCTGTCCTAAGAAAAAGTAAAAATATGAACAGACTGAAAAATCAACAGCTCTTTTTGTATCCAAAAGAGAGGGGAGATCACAGATCAAATTGCTGTCCCCACGGTTGGAGAGAAAAGACAGGTGAATACAGGGAGTAATGGCTTACCAGAGCAGAGGCATACAAGCAGAATCCACTATAGGATCCAGTGGTGGGGAAGGAAGACCTGAACTGTGAATGACAAATTGTTGGAGACCCAGTATGGACAAATCTGAGAATTAACAACTCCAGAGAAAGCCAGGGAGTTTCTTTCTCATACGGAGGCCCCTCCAGTATTTTGGGATTTACTTCCAGGAGCTCTACCAGCCTCCCACATTACTTCTCAGAGAAAAATATCCTCAAGCTTTTGGCACGGAGAAAGGGGAAGAGGAACCCATTTAAAAATAGTCCAGAGTACTCTGTTCTTGTTACCAATGCCTACCTTCAGGGGAAGCTAGTAACCTGAGCCTAACTTGCTGGTGTACTATCAGAGCCTAAGTGATCTGGGGGGGAAAGAAATATCCAACTCCAATCAATAACATTGATAAGTAACCTTCAGGGGAAGCTAGTAACCTGAGCCTAACTTGCTGGTGTATTATCAGAGCCTAAGTGATCTGGGGGGGAAAGAAATATCCAACTCCAATCAATAACATTGATAAGCTCTAGCCAGGCTAACTATGGAAAAAAGAAAAAAGACGCAAATTACTAATATGAGAAGTGAGAAAGAGGTGACAGCACTACAGATCCCAAAGACATTGAAAGTATAATAAAGAATTTACTATGAATAAGTCTGTGCCTACAAATTTGATAACTTAGATGAAATGGGCCAAATCGTCGAAAGACATAATTTGCCAAAACTTATATAAGAATAGACAATCTGAATATGTGTATATCTATTAAACTGAATCAATAAATAATAACCTTGCAAAATCTTTTTTGATCTTTTTCACTAAGATCAGTTATAAAGCAAGGATGTTTTCTCTCACCATTCCTTTTCAAAATTGTACTAGAAGTACTAGCTAATGCAATCGTAAATGTGCTAGAAGAGAGCAAGAATTCAGTGTAAAAAATAAAATAGTAAGTATACTAGGATAAAATATGTGCAAATTCCTTTACAAGCTTAGAGTATGGAAGCTTTTTTCAAATACGATTCAATATTCAGAAGCCATAAAGGGAAATATTGATAAATTTGACTATGCCAAGGTCAAATACTTCTGCATGGCAAAATAAAGGAAAAAAACACTCTAAGTGAACTGTAGAAACAAGTGACGAACTAGGAAAAATTATTTTCAACTCATCTATCAGAAGCAGGTCTAATCTTATTAATTATGTAAATATCTCACAGATATATATGAAAAGATGAAAGAAGGAACCGAACACAAGAGAACAAATTTAAATATACTTTAAAGAGTAATTTAAAAAAATATCAACCTCACTCAAAAGAGAAATGCAAATTAAAAAAATACCAAGATAACATTTTTCACTTCTCAGATTAGCAATAATGCAAAGGATGAGAAAATAAGAAAATATTCTGTTAGCCAGGCTAAGGGGACACAGTTACTTTCATATATTGCTGGTGGGACGACAAGTGGTATAATGCCAATAAAAAGAGTTATAATAATATGTCAAAATATTTACCTTTATCTTATGACCAACTAATCTCACTTCCCAGAATTTATCTGATATACATTTCTGCATAGATGGGATGACATAGCTATAAAGTAATTCACTAAAATATTGTCTGTAACACCAGAAGAGTGGAAACAACCCAGTGTTCATATTAGGGAACTAGTAATATAACACTCTGGTAAAGCAGGAAAAGAAAATAAGGAAACTTTCAATATACTGATATTACAGAACTCAAGCTACATCACCAAGTAAAAAAGCAATTTTCAGGTTATTGTCTATATCAAGTTTACCTTTTTTTAATAAAAAGGGAAAATAAGTATATATTTGTATTTACACAAAGCACCCCCAGAGTGGTGTACCCAAAAGTAACAACAGTGGTTGCCTCTGATGGAATGAGGTGAGGTAAATTACGTTGATCTTGATTGGGTGAGTCAAACTTCTCATTGTTTACAATTTTGTCTTTTGGATTTTTGAACTGTGTAAATGTGTGAAGAAATAAATATTTAAAAGTCAGTGAGTCAAAATTATATATTCATAATGTTTTTTTGCTGCTGAAATAGTTTCAGACTCCTCACTTCACTGGAGAAAAAAAAATGTTGAGGTTTAGAAGGCTTAATGGCTTGGTTAAGTTCACTAAGCTAGATTGTAATGCATCCCAAATTAGAACTGAAGTAATGTACATTGGTAATATCTGAAATTCTGAGTAGATTTTCTAAGACATCTCTACCAGTTCAGTCCTAACAGAGGCTGCAGTGTCAAGAAAATATGCTTGTCCAGGTGCAGGGTCAAGATGGAAATGCATTTGCATCTTTTCTCAAAGTATCATATATTATAAATGTGATAGGTCAAAATAAAACTCATAAAGTTAATCTACAAGGGTGAAGTAAGAAAAAAAATTTAAGGAGGTATGATAACATGTGGAGACATCCCTCATAAAGATGTGTAGTTTGTGAGAAGAAACAAATCTGTATGCTCTTGGTTGTGCTTATTGAGAAAGGAAATTTATAGATATAAGCCATTTGCTTTTGATAAATTATACAGTTTGATATAAAATGAATAATATTTTAAGAATTGTGAAAAACTTTTCATTTTTTAAATAAAAAGGCTTACTCCATAATTTCAAGTTTAAAATGTATGCTTTGTGAAGTGAGATTGTGCTATTAAACACAGTGAAAACTTACAATGCAATTGAACAGTATAAATAAAATGAATAAAACAAATGACTCTTCCACAAACGTTTTAGGATCTTGAGTTGTTGAATATTTTTAAAATGAATGTGAAGTTTATAATATAAAATGTTGTCTATTGACTTTTAAAAGTTTTTAAATCATTAGCTTCAATTTAACTTGGTTTATATTCTTCTAAATAACTAGTATTATATGAAAAATTTATTCATATCAAAATCAGGCATTTTCATGCTCTCTGTCATAACGAGTTGCATTTTTTTTTTTTGGCCACACTTCTGTAACATGTATTTCATTGTTATCATAAATTCAGCTCCTTAATCTAAATCAAGCTAACTTTTTTTTATTATAATACAGTGAATCAGGGAACAACTAAAATGGACAGAAACCAAATTTCTTTTGCTCTTTTGTGTTTCCTTAATTTTTATAATATCATTTGTATGGAGCACCAGTGTTTACAAGGCATTAGATGAATATGGAAATCTTCAAGCTGGACTCGTGTATCTGTTGTAGGAGTTTAGGGCAGATCTGGAAAGGTCTGAATTTTCTGTTGCTCTTGTCTATTACTCTCCTATTCTATGCAATTCAGGTTTCTTTTTTTTTTTTTTTGTAGTTGGAATCGTTTTTAAGTTTAGGTAATGCAAACTTAGATGATGAAAAAGGTATTAAAATCTGATACTTGGAGCTTAAAGTATAGCAGTTGTTGCCCCAAAGTAGATTTAGAGAAATTATTTTGTTTTGTCATTTCTTTGTATCATATTATAGGGTGTTTTGATCACCTCCTATTAACACTGCTGGTGAGTAAGGGATTCTCTGCTCTAAATAGTATGAAATGGCTGATACTGAATCAGGTTTGTTTGCCCTATGTACACATGCCAAAATGCTGAGACACTGAGGTTTACTGCAAAAAGAGGGTTTATTCGCAAGGCAGCCAAGCAAGGAGACAGGATAACAAATCTCAGCTTCACCTCCCTAAAGGCAAGGGGCACTGGGAACTTATGGGATAAAGAATAAAGAAACATGGTAGTCTGAGGCATGGGGAGTGTGGGGAAAAGTGATTGGTGAAAGTGTGGTAATCATCCTATTGCAGACATAACTGGACTGCAGGCCTCTGCATATTCTGAGGGTGGTTTTCTGCCCTCTGAAGTCAAAAGTCACTGAGGACACTTGTAAATGCCCAGTTGAATGGTTGGTGGTCCTGTCTGTCTTAACCAGTTCAGTTTGAATTAGATGCAGTTGACTCCAAGTTCCTGGAAAATAGCTTGAGCAAACATCTCATTGTTTAGGCTGTTTGCCGCTTGGAGGACAAGGAATTCTTAAAAATGACGTTGATTAGTGAAGTCAGGTGAATTGGATTTCACCCACAGTTTCATGGCCAAATACATGCCACCCAACAATCAAACAGAAGTCTTATTAATCAAATATACTCACATCCCAGAGGAGGACTTGGCATGCCACACAAGGATACAGGGTTGTACTCAAGAATACAGTGAATAAAAAGGGGCCTTAGGAGGTACGGTTTATAGTAAAAAGAGGGTGGGGTACCTGTGGGAGGGTATGATTGGCTTATTTGAACAGTTTCAAGGACTTGCAAGCAAGTGAAACTCATTAGGTTGAGGAGGATCAGGTGGGGTCCAGCTGGTCCAGCTGATAGACGATCTGGCCAGGTGGGAACTTTTCTCCCTGTGTGGAAGCATACCTGGTGAGAGCAAGGGGCCTTGTACCCTTCAAAATGTCAAGGCAGCAGTGCATGAAATTTTGGGCCTTATGATACTTAGAGTTGTAGTCTAAAATATTATGTTCCTCTTGAAGAGAGCTTTTCTATTTAATTTTTCAGTTCTGTCTTAAATGAATTTTTCTTTTTTTTTCCCCTGCAAGCTCCGGAAATATGTTATTCTTCTATGTAAAATGTTCAGTATTGCATAATTAAAGATCTTACATAGTACCTCCACTGTCTAAAATAGCTAAAAGGGTGGGCTACAGATTAAACAAAAAATTTTTTAAAAGATTATATTGATGTGTAAAAATTTAAGAGCAGTTATAATTTTATGGAGTATTCTATTTTGATGATTTTTTTTAATTCATAAAATATAGGGAGGCACTGTGGAATGTGATAGAATGGAAAGAGTATACAGAACAAGTGTAGGAAACAACGGTTCTAATCCTGATTCTTTTGGATGTAATTTAGTAGTTCTAGTCTTCAGCTTCTTCAGTGGAAAATAAGATGGTAAAACAAGAGTTTTATTTTCCTTCTGTCTCCAATATTAGTTAATTCATCTAAGTTTAAACATGGTTTAAAAATACTTGGCCAGTTTGCATGTATATTTTAGTTTTTGTTCTGCAAAAAATAGCCCAAAGGTAGTAGAACAGATGGCTATCAGAAGAAAATGGTTTCTTTCAGTTGATACCAAAAGGGAGGGAAGCCAAGGGAAAATGCCCTCACTGAAATATTTTGTTGATATTCACCTTAGTAATTATGCACCAACTCATTCATATTATAGAATTATTACAAGGATCATAATTATTTATTTAAGGTATTTATAAATACTTCAACTTAAAAAAACCTATAAGTTCATTATATCCATGTTATCAATAATAAAACTTGTACAGATAAAATGTAGTGGCTGCTCTTTAAAAGAGAATTTGGTCACTTTGAGTATGCAAGTTGAAGGGAAGCATCTTCTTTCTTTTACAGTGATTTTATTTATTCTTTCAGAATTTATTGAATGCATATTGAGAGAAAATAGGTTAACAACAACAAAAAATGAAAGGGAAGCTGTTGCTCTATTTTCATTTCCTTTAATACTTCTGGGAGTTGAAAACACATATAAAGATCTAGCTTTGGTAGAAAGAACAAATGAATCAAAATGAAACTCAGAACTACTGCAGGCAAAAGAGGCAGAATGTTTTTTTCTATGCAGTTTTGGGGATTGATTGCAGAATTTTGAGTGTGTGATACAGTGGGTTTGCTGTTTGTGGGGTCTTGAGGCATTATGTAAGTCATTCTCATTTCTCCATTTTTTTCTTTCATCTTTGGAAAATCTTTGGGAAGTAATTTGTTTTAGAATGTTAGAAGATTCTGATGAAATGAGACTTACTTAGAAGAGGGAAAGCTTAGGATTGGCCTGGAATTTAGCTGTGAGTAATGCTAGGGGTTCTTTTGTCTTTTTCTAAGTTGCTCAACCACTTTTATTAGACTAGGACAAATGGAGAGAAGATAGCAGAAATTTTATGTCCAGGAATCAAAGTCATGGAGTTGTTTGAAGCTTCCCTTTTATTCATCTTCCTGGATGCCAGTCCTTATTGTTTGGGTAAAAAATAGATTTGGAATCTGCAATGGTGTCAACATTATGTCCAAACTGAACATTAGGTAAATAAGCTTTATAAAATCAGCTGCCACTGAGCATCCATCTGAGCATGAACTGAGATCCTTTCTAGACACTATGCCATTTTATTTCCTTGGCAGTATTATCAAATAAATATTCCATATAAATAAAGTCTATTCATTGACTATGGAGAAAAATGGATTTTTTGATTTTGTTCTTTTGCAGCTTCCTCTGAGAAGACTTCTTCTCAGAGGTGTCATCTAAATGTTCTTTATTTTAGCACATTATTTTACTATTGATTGATTGTTAGAATTAAAACACACACAAAGTTCACTAGCAGCAAGTGATTTGAAGTCAGTGATCAGGTTATTCATATTTGTTTTCCCATTGTTAAGTAGAGTGATAAAACATACAAAGCAAATGATACTTAATTTTATTCTTAATTCCTCTTTTAATTAATTCTTATAGTTCCCACACCTTGATTATCTACTTAGCAAAATTATGCCAAGCTTTAAAGGCTTATCTCAAATACAATTTTGTAAAGCACTTATTTTTTTCTTTCCATCCAAGTCAATATATTCTTTTTCCTTTCAGATCAACAATATTTTATGTGTTTCTTGTCTTGCTTATCTTTCTCTTCTCAGAATTAAATTTGTATGTGTATGCTTTATCACTAGAATTAAATTAAAATAATTTATTCTCTTCAAAATATCTGTTGAATACCTTCTAGGGTCCTATTTTAGGTTTTTGAATTGCATCCTTGAAGAAAAGAGACAAGATGCTTTGCTGGGTGGAAATTATATTCTAATTGATGCAGGCAAATATAATAAATACACTAATTAAACAGAATGTTAGAAAATAAATATGATTGGAATAAGCAAAAGTAAAACAATGTAAGAGAAATGGAAGCAACAGGAAGTTGGAGTTGCAAAGTAAAATAAGGTGATCGGGGTAGGCCACACTGAGAAGATGACATTTTTGTGAAGACTAGATTGGTGATTAGGGAGTTAGCCATATCCTTCCCTGGGGTTGGGGGAACTTGGAGTGCTCCAGGCAGGGGAAACAGCCAGTACAAAGGTCCTAATGCAGGATCATGGAAGACAAATCTGAATTATAGAGGCCAGTATAACTGTAAGGGGACCTGTTTGGAAGATTGGGGTGAGGTAGGAAGTAATTTCAGGATGATAATGAGGGGCTAGATTGTTAGGGGCTTTATAAGCCCTTTAAAAGATTTTGCCTTTTACTTAGGTGAAATATGCAGACATTGCAGGAATTTTAGCCAATGAGTGACATGATCTGACTGCTTTAAAAGGATCTCCTGAAGCAAAAGAATACACTTTCTTCTCAAGTGCACACGGAATGTTCTCCAGAAAAGATCACATCTTAGGTCACAAATCAAGTCTTGGAAAATTTAAGAAAATTGAAATCGTATCAAGCATCTTTTCTGACCATAACGCTATGAGGTTAGAAATCAGTTACAGGAAAAAAAACAGTAAAAAACACAAATACATGGTGGCAAAACAGTGTGCTGCTAAATAATCAAGAGATCAATGAGGAAATCAAAGAGCAAATCAAAAAATACCTAGAAACAAATGACAATGAAAACACAATGATCCAAAACCTATGGGATACAGCAACAGCAGTTCTAAGAGGGAAGTTCATAGCAATTCAAGCTCATCTCAAGAAACAAGGAAAATCTCAAATAAACAATCTAACCTGACACCTAAAGCAACTAGAAAAAGAAGAACAAAGAAAACCCAAAGTTAGTAGAAGGAAAGAAATCATAAAGATCAGAGCAGAAATAAATGAAATAGAAACAAAGAAAACAATAACAAAGATCAATAAAACTAAAAGCTGGTTCTTTGAGAAGATAAACAAAGTTGATAAACATTTAGCCAGATTCATCAAGAAAAAAAGGGAGAGGACTCAAATCAATAAAATTAGAAGTGAAAAACGAGATTACAGCTGACACCGCAGAAATGCAAAAGCTCATAAGAGACTACTACAAGCAACTATATGCCAGTAAAATGGACAACCTGGAAGAAATGGACAAATTCTTGGAAAAGTACAACCTTCCAAGATTGAACCAGGAAGAATTAGAAAATATAAACAGACTAATCACAAGCACTGAAATTGAAACTATGATTAAAAATCTTCCAACAGGGTTTCCCTGGTGGCACAGTGGTTGAGAGTCCGCCTGCCGATGCAGGGGACATGGGTTCATGCCCCGGTCCGGGAAGATCCCACGTGCCGTGGAGCAGCTGGGCCCGTGAGCCATGGCCGCTGAGCCTGCACGTCCGGAGCCTGTGCTCCACAACGGGAGAGGCCACAACAGTGAGAGACCCGCGTACCGCAAAAAACAAAACAAAACAAAACAAAATTTTCCAACAAACAAAAGCCCAGGACTAGATGGCTTCACAGACAAATTCTATCAAACATTTAGAGAAGAGCTGGCACCTATCCTCAAACTCTTGCAAAAACTTGCAGAGGGAAGAACACTCCCAAACTCGTTCTTTGAGGCCACCATCACCCTGATACCCAAACCAGACAAAGATATCACAGAAAAGAACCTTATAGACCAGTATCACTGATGAATATAGATGCAAAAATCCTCAACAAAATACTAGCAAACAGAATCCAACAACACATTAAAAGGATCATACACCATGATCAAGTGGGGTTTATCCCAGGAATGCAAGGATTCTTCAGTATACACAAAACAATCAACGTGATACACCATATTAACAAATTAAAGAATAAAAACCATATGATAATCTCAACAGATGCAGAAAAAGCTTTTGACAAAATTCAACACCAATTTATGGTAAAAACTATCGAGAAAGTGGGCACAGAAGGAACCTACCTCAACATAATAAAAGCCATATATGACAAACCCACAGCAAACCTCATTCTCAATGGCGAAAAACTGAAAGCACTTCCTCTAAGATCAGGAACAAGACAAGGACATCCACTCTCGCCACTGTTATTTAACTTAGTATTGGAAGGCCTAACCACAGCAATCAGAGAAGTAAAAGAAA
Organism: Leucopleurus acutus; assembly: GCF_964270905.1. Lineage (NCBI taxonomy): Eukaryota > Metazoa > Chordata > Mammalia > Artiodactyla > Delphinidae > Leucopleurus > Leucopleurus acutus. The sequence continues at coordinate 6,706,222 of NC_139146.1, forward strand.
GAAAACTGGAAAAGAGAAGAAGTAAAATTGTCACTATTTGCAGATGACATGATACTACATATAGAAAATCCTAAAGACACCACCAGAAAATTACTAGAACTAATTAGTGAATTTGATAAGGTTGCAGGATACAACATTAATGCACAGAAATCTCTTGCATTCCTATACACTAACAACGAAAATCAGAAAGAGAAATTAAGGAAACAATCCCATTCACCATTAAAACAAAAAGAATAAAATACCTAGGAATAAACCTACCTAAGGAGGCAAAAGACCTGTACTGAGAAAAATATAAAACACTGATGAAAGAAATCAAAGATAACATAAACAGATGGAGAGATATACCATGCTCCTGGTTTGGGAGAATCAGTATTGTGAAAATGACTTTACTACCCAAAGCAATCTACAGGTTCAATACAATCCCTATCACATTACCAATGGCCTTTTTTCACAGAACTAGAACAAGGAATTTTACAATTTGTATGGAAACACAAAAACCCCAAATAACAAAGCAGTCTTGAGAAAGAAAAACAGAGATGGAGGAATCAGGCTCCCTGACTTCAGACTATACTACAAAGCTACAGTACTCAAGACAGTATGGTACTGACACAAAAACAGAAATACAGATCAGTTGAACAGGATAGAAAGCCCAGAGATAAACCCATGCACATGTGGTCACATTTATCTTTGATAAAGGAGGCAAGAATATACAATAGAGAAAAGACAACCTCTTCAATAAGTGGTGCTGGGAAAAATGGACAGCTTCATGTAAAAGAATGATATTAGAACACACCCTAACACCATACCCAAAAAGAAAGTCAAAATGGATTAAAGACCTAAATGTAAGGCCAGACACTGTAAAACTCTTAGAGGAAAACATAGGCAGAAGAGTCTATGACATAAATCACAGCAAGATTCTTTTTGAACCACCTCCTAGAGTAAGGGAAATAAAAACAAAAATAAACAAATAGGACCTAATGAAAATTAAAAGCTTTTGCACAGCAAAGGAAACCATAAACAAGATGAAAAGACAACCCTCAGAATGGGAGAAAATATTTACAAATGAAGCAACTGACAAAGGATTAATCTCCAAAATTTACAAGCAGCTCATGCAGCTCAATGTCACAAAAACAAACAACCCAATCCAAAAATGGTCAGAAGACCTAACTAGACAGTTCTCCAAAGAAGATGTACAGATGGCCAACAAATACATGAAAAGATGCTCAACATCACTAATCATTAGAGAAATGCAAATCAAAACTACAGTGAGGTATCACCTCACACTGGTTAGAATGGCCATCATCAAAAATCTGCAAACAATAAATGCTGGAGAGGGTGTGGAGAAAAGGGAACCCTCATGCACTGTTGGTGGGAATGTAAATTGATACAGCCACTATGGAGAACAGTAAGGAGGTTCCTTAAAAAACAAAAACAGAACTACCATATGACCCAGCAATCCCACTACTGGACCTATACCCTGAGAAAAGCATAATTCAAAAAGAGTCATGTACCACAATGTTCATTGCAGCACTATTTACAATAGCCAGGACATGGAAGCAACGTAAGTGTCCATCGACAGATGAGTGGATAAAGAAGATGTGGCATATATATACAATGGAATATTACTCAGCCATAAAAAGGAACGAAATTGAGTTATTTGCAGTGACGTGGATGGACCTGGAATATGTCATGCAAAATGAAGTAAGTCAGAAAGAGAAAAACAAATACCGTATGCTAATGCATATATATGGAATTTTAAAAAGCGGTACTGATGAACCTAGTGGCAGGGCAAGAATAAAGACGCAGACCTAGAGAACAGACTTGAGGGCACGGGGGGAAGGGGAAGCTGGGATTAAGTGAGAGAGTAGCATTGATATATATACTACCAAATGTAAAATGGATGGCTAGTGGGAAGCTTCTGCATAGCACAGGGAGATCAGCTGGGTGCTTTGTGATGACCTAGAGGGATGGGATAGGGAGGGTGGGAAGGAGGCTCAAGAGGGAGGGGATATGGGGATATATGTATACATATAGCTGATTCACGTTTTTGTACAGTAGAAACTAACACAACATTGTAAAGCATTTATACTCCAATAAAAATGTGGAAAAAAAAGAGGATCTCAGTATAATTATTGTGGTGAGAATAGGTATTAGCAGTGCCAGGGATAGAGCAGGGAGACTAAGAGGATTTTGCAGAAGAGGGATGACATTATCTCAGATCACAGAGTATCTGTAAAAGTAGTAAGTGGAGATATTCCAGGGAAATTTGCAATGGACAGATTTGGAGGAGACTCTAAGGAATTTAGTTTAGGAGATGTTGATGTTTATTAGACATTCTATAAATATGTGAGTAGGTGCACATTCTTTTGCTAAGTGTTGTTTACACCTAGTTCTTTATTATGTAGGAACTAGCTATACAAAAATAAAAACATCATTATGTTTTCTTCTTACTTCATATAATGGTATTATTAGATAATAAGAGAAGTTTGTGTTCTCCTAAGGTAGTCAAGTTAATACTTTGAGAGCTAGAGTAAATATTTTTCTTTAATTTCTGATTCTTTGATAAAGATTTTACCAATTCTGTAATGTATTAGGAAATAAGAATTTAAAAAATTTACACTTTGTGGCCTATATTCTGTAATTTGTGAAAACATGTCATATTTTTCACAATGACAGTTTTAAAGTATACCTGTCATATTAACTTTCTGGTAAAATGTCAGGTATTCTGAAAATTAGCCCAACAAATGAATCAGACACACCGAGATAAAGTCTTTGCCAGCCCAGAAAATATGCAGTGCACCTGTGCCTGAATACCCCTTTATTCTTTTCATAATTTATCATGGAAATGTGAGTTGACAGTTTTATGTATGGACTGCAAATCTGGCTCACTTTATCAATGCCATGCATATTAACATGTATGTATGATAGTTTTTGTTGCTTGTAGAATGGCCTTTAGACACTGCTTCAGTTCTGTGCACTTTCATAGGTGAAATGTTTCAATGTATGCTTTCCATGGGCTTGTTTTTATTAAACTAGTAAACTAGATTGTAGAAATATGCTCAGTGATTGTCGCTCTGTTCTTATATTCCTATACATGATCAAAAAACAAGAGGTAAGATGCATTATCATATATATGCATGCATAATACATTTGTCAATGTAAATGTTGTTTCTATTTATGGAAACTCAATAACTTTATTGAAGCAAGAGAGTCATTTTGGAAGAGTAATTGTTATAAAATGAAGGCACACATTTTCATAAAGTTCCAGAAATTATCTGAATTAGAGTAATTATGATCCACCAAGTGATACTTAGCTTTCTAATATAATTATAAAAGAAAATAAAACTTCATAATCCCCAATAATTCTCCCCACATGTCAAATATCATTATCAGCTAGACTTGGTTATGAAGATGAAAAGTCTCCCTTCCTTTTTTTCCCTTAGCTTTTCTTAATGTTATACTTCAAGGATTTAAGAGTTTGTGTTTTGCAGTCAAGAACTTATATTTAAATCCTCCATCGAAGCATTTCCTGGGTGACAGGATTAGCCAAATCTTTTAAACTCTAAATGTCAGTTTCTCCAACTATAAATGGAAATAATAACCATAATTGATTAACACATTTTAATGATATGAGTAATTAAGATAAGAAAGGTAAAATGTTTACTGTTCCTTCCTACACAGAGTTAGTACTCAGTATGATTTCTATTATTATGATTATCGTCATCATCATACATGTATGATTTGTAATAAAGATACACCTTTTCCCTGTTCATAGACAGTAGCTCTATCCTATAAAGCACATAGATTGTATTTCTGCTCAGAATACTGACGCTTAAAAGTGTTATTTCTGTCTTGTATATTCTACAATTACACTGATCCATTTCCATGTGTGTATAAACATGACCAGATTTCTTTAATGATAACAATACAATACTCCTCAAATATAGATCCCTTCTCCTAACCTGCATTGCCCTCCAATTGTAGCCTTCTACCTCTCTGGACCGGCACCATCTCAGGTTCTCGAAAGAATTACTGTGCTTGATTTCCTTATGCCCCACCTCACACTCACTTCTTCATTCTGGATTTGGCCCTAATCTTTCCCTTCAAATCCATGTGAGAATTCCATAATCTTCATATCTGTAAATACAATGGATATTTTCCCAGCTTTTTCTTGTGCTACTTTAGTGGCATTTGACAGAATTGGCTACTTCCTCTATTTTCGATATCTCACCAATGACATCAGTGTCCCAACTTTCTTTGTTTTCCCCCTAGCCTTCTGGCTGGTCCTTCTTAGTCTCCTTGCCTCATCCTTCAAAGATTTTTTCAAATGTTCTAGTTTCTCGGGAACTCTTGATGTCCTCACCAAAGTTCACAGATTTTTAATTCTTTCAATTTTTCAGTAAATTTTTGTGCAACAGTAACAAAAACCCAGCTACAACAAAAACACCCGATTGTTCTGGCTCAAAAAGTATATAGAACACATATTTGATTTCTTTCCCTCACTTTTACATCAGTACATCAATAAGTCCTGTCACCTCTATGTTTGAAGTATATACTAAGTCTGATGACTTTTCTCCACTTCTACAATCATTATCTCCACTGGGATACAATCTTACTGTTTTCTATGTAGCTATAGGATAAATAAGAGGAATAAGTACAATATATAGCATAGTTAGATTTGTTATGTCATGACAAGTGCTGTGGGGAAAAAATAAGGAAGGGCAGTAGGTATGTTCTAGAAGTGGATGTGGCTCCAGTTTCAAATAAGAATTTGAATGTAGGCCACACTGAAAAGGTGACATATGAATAAATGTTTGTAATGTGTGTTATTCCAAAGAAATTTGCTTAAATAATTCAAGCTGCCTGAATTTTTTTATAAACAAGGTAAATAACTCAAGGACTTTACATAAATTAATTCAATATAAATCATGACATGTGAAAATTAAATACATGTAACATGTTAAATGTGATCTTGAATGGTTTTTTCTAAGTTTTAGCAGAAAGTTATGAAGGCAAATGGTATAGTAGGAAATTATCAATGGAGTTTCTATTTATGCAAATTCTAAGATACTGTGAAAAAACATCGGCCGGTATAAGCCTGTATATTATACCTGTGGGCTATAAAAGAGCAGGGGAAAACATGCAATATAAAGCTGAATTTATAATTTGTAATGGAGGTCTTCTTTAGAGAGAAGGAGCTGCTGGTATACTGTGGGTTTCCTCTAACCTCCTATGATGAGGCAGTATCTCCTCTTTGTCTCAAACCAAGTGAGAGTGGACTTCAAGTCAAGCAAGTCTGAAAGTCTAAATGCAAGAAACCAGAGCTAGTTTCCTTGGAACAGGTCAAAAGTACTGCTTTGAGAGAGAGTTTCCACTGGCTGCAAAGCAGATATATTGGTCTTTTCATGTGCTAGAGAATACTGAACAATAGTGAGTCATCCCTAAAAGACCCTTTCCAAGAGGACTGCCAACCAGGAGTGAGGTAACCTCCACAGGAAAGACTGGAAGTCTAGTGTGGCCTATGAGAGATGGGACATGAGTGATGGGGACATAAACAACCACATGACAGAAGGAACACCGTCAACCACTTTAGGGACTCCAGGAAGCTATGCAACTATGAAGAAGGTCTCACAAGAGAAAGAGCTTTTGGCAATCCAAATGGTACTAGTGCTGATTTACAACCTTTCCAGGCAACAGAGACTTCTTACCCTTATCTCTCCCCACTTCTCTTGTTTCAACTTGGAGGGTTCCCTAAAGTTTGGGGCAGGAGATCAAGACAAAGCAAATATGCGTTTCCTTTCCTTTGATTGCTTATCAGCTGAAGAGAGGGAAATTGTAGATTTGAAGAGAAGTTAAAGATTTGATATTAGACAGGGATGTATATTATCTGAAAGGAACCAGAAATCTATGAGATTTTCCTGAGGTTTCATTTAAAATTAGGAAAGACAATCAATCTACAGAATGCACTGGAAGGGGAAGTTATGAGGAAGAATAAAGTTTCTCCCTGATTGCATTCTACCACATCCAATTTTTCAATGAACTGAGTGTATTAATTTTGTAAATTTCATTAAGTTCTTCATTGAGTTATAATTGGTTCTGTTAGGAATTTTGTTGATTAAATTCATCTGTATCTAAAATTAGAGATCAGTTCATTTAATAAGAACAATTTGGCAAATTGTTCTTAATGATAAATTCAAGAATAATTGTGAATGGCTTTGAAATGCACAAAAATCATTGGGTGTTCTGTCTAGCTCATCCTTCACTACCTTTGATCTGTGTAACCACTCTAAGTTGTAGATAATTGATAGCAATGGATATAATTTTCTCATAGGCAGGTAAATTTTCTTCTATAGAGGTACCATTTGATTTCCTTCTGTCTCCCAAAGAAGGCAGTTTTCCATCTATCGATCAAATTCATTTCAGCATTCCTGATTACTTAATATGTGTCTCTTAATTCTTCCTTGAACTGTTTTGCAATACATTACTGGTTCTGTCACTAATTAATGAGTTAAATAAAAATGTTGACATGTGTTCATTTTCTGTATGAGGGTTATGATTTTATTTTTTATAGTTTATCCATATTTACTTTTTATTGTTTAATTGAAGTATAGTTGATTTATAGTATTAGTTTCAGGTACACAGCATAGTGTTTCAGTATTTTTACTGATTATACTCCATTAAAAGTAAGATATTCACTATTATTCCCTGTACTATATAATATGCCCTTGTTGCTTGTCTGTTTTATACATAGTAGTTTATATCTCTTAATTCTATACCCCTATCTTGCCCCTCACCCTTTCCCTTTCTTCACTGGTAACCACTACTTTGTTTTCTATATATGTAAATCTTTTGGTATATAACTGTTTGTAGTATTCTTTTATGATTTTTTTGTATCTTTGTGGTATTGGTGGTTATTTCTCCTCTTTTAGTTTTTATTTGGTCCTCTCTTCTTTTTGGTGAGCCTTCTTGGCTAAAGGTTTATCAATTTTGTTTATCTTTTCAAAAAACTAGTTCTTGGTTTCATTGATCTTTTCGCTGATTTATTATTGTTAAGTTTAATAAAAACATATATTTTATTCTACTTGGGTTTTTTCCCCAAACTTTTATAATCTTACTGATCCAATAAGGCCATGATTACTCATGGGTTAATGTTTAACATTAAGAAAAATTTAAATTTGTTCAACTAAATTGAATATTTTGTCAAACTTTTTATTCCTACAGTAATTATGTTTTGTAGTACATCAGTTCAAAGGAAATTTCTGAGATCTTTAAATAATTTAAAACCGTAGTCTCATATTACCCTAAGTTACTTAATGGATATTCATTGTATACCTAAATAATTTTTAAATAAGGTTACCAAAGCCTAGTTACTAAGCATCATTTTGCCCTTTTACTTTAATATTCTATAGAGAGGCTATAGCTTTGGGTAATGAATGTATAAAAGAGACACGTGTGACATTAGAAAGTTTTATTGTGTACATTCATGGAGCTGCTAGTAAGACAGTTCTCATTTATCCAATCCCTTGCTTTTTCTATGAAATAGTAGTTACTTTTGTTAAAAGTTATGAAACTATACTAGGAGCAGTGGTGAGAAAGAAATACAATTATGTGTCTGTTTTTGTTTATCAATTTAAGAAAAAGTATAGTGTTTTCTTAATGCAGCAGTTTTCAGGCATCTTAGTCTCTGAACCTTTTATACTTTTGTGGACCTCAAAGAGCTTTTGTTTATGTGTTAACTCTCTATATTTACTGTATTAGAAATAGAAACTGACATTTTTAACACTTGATTAATTTAATTTTAAGATAGTGATAATGAGCACATTACATTTTAATGTAAATAGCATCTTGGTATTGTTATCAAAATTGTTTTGACCTTGCAGACCCCATGAGAGAACCACTGTCCTAAAGTGTCCATTGGTTCCAGAGAATAAAAGGGCATAATGAATGATAACATTTGGATTCACTCAATTTGGGGGTGAACTTAACTTCTGAAGTTTCTAATTAGCACCTTTAGCTACAATAAGAGAGGTTATTTTTCAATTTGATGCAGTCTGCCTAGGTAGTAGAGATTCTGTGTTGTATCAGATTAATTTTCTGTGTCTTATGCTGAATTTATAATCTTCTTTACTACTTAAAGAAATGAGAAAAAAGACCAAAGTTTCTTCACTTTTGGAAAAGCTGTAGTTCTTTACAACTGTGTTATTTTCCATTTGTCCTTAAAATGTTTTCTTGTCACTTTGATTAAATATAAAACCAACTACTGCTTCTCAGGCAACCACAGTTCTATCCTAATCAAGTGCCCAAATTTCTGACAACTATTTTGATTTCAGCTTTCCAAAATCTACACTAAAACTTGTAAAAAGTCCACTTAAAGTTTTCCTTGAGATTTTCCAGTCAGCTCCTGGAAAATCATACATACTTCCTTTTCCTCTTTATGTAAAGGGAGAAGCTAGAAATCATTAGGTTTGTTTGATGTGCTGTGCTGTTGTAAGAACTGCAGAGAAAATTGTCAGGTCGGAAGATATGCTCAGTCTTCCCTAAGTTTATAGAGGTAAAGTATTATTAATATAACTATTTTAGAAACTGTATGCATTTTGGGAAGATTCTGGAGATTTGTCAATAAGCTGCTTTCCATAATATGTATTTACCCTCAGGGAAAGTACTGATCAGTTCTTATAAGATAGTTTTGTACTATGCTGCCATAGAGTATTTTAGTCTCCTATCCTAATAGTATTACTTATAGAAATAAACTAACCACAACCAAAAATTAATCCAATATCATCTACAGTTAGTTTTTATTTTACTATTAGGCTTTCTTGAAGACTCTCCTACAAGCTATAAGCCAGAGAATGTGTTTTCTTTTTTTTTTTTTTTAATTTTCTTTAGGTCTTGTTTGCTGCGCGGGCTTCCTCTAGTTGCGGGGAGTGGGGACTACTCTTCGTTGCGGTGCGCGGGCTTCTTGTTGCAGTAGCTTCTCTTGTTGCAGAGCATGGGCTCTAGGCATGCGGGCTTCAGTAGTTGTGGCTTGTGGGCACTACAGCGCAGGCTCAGTAGTTGTGGCTTGTGGGCTTAGTTGCTCCGTGGCATGTGGGATCTTCCCAGATCAGGGCCTGAACCCGTGTCCGCTGCATTGGCAGGCGGATTCTTAACCACTGGGCCACCAGGGCAGTCCCCAGAAAATGTGCTTTCAAGAAAGAAAGTCTCAGAGCTTTGTGGAAAAGTACTCCATCAGGCACTTCAAACTATTGACACTAAAGCGTAGACTCGCAGGTGGAGCCTCTGAGCAGACATCACTCAGATAACTTTCAGACCATACCAGTGACCTGCCTCGGAATTTCCAAGGCTCATTTTAATCCACAAAAAGTCAGCCACTTGCAAGCGTATGGGTAACCTAGGCTCCAGGAGAAAAACAAACAAACAAGTTAAAAAAACCCAACTAATTACATAGGATTGAGTGAACCAAGGAGAGAAATTACATTGTGTCTATTTATTTTCAATATTGTTGGTGTTGTTTGTGCCATTTCCAGATATGTATGGAAGTCCTTTTTCTTTTTTCTTAAGCTATTTGCAACTCAAAACAATACAGTAACTCTGCATTTATAATTGAAATAATACATTTAAAATGATATCTGATTCTCACTGACCTTGCAGAATTCTTAAAATCTGAGTCTCTACTTTTTATGGAAAAATAAAAATAGCTTGCATTGGTTTTTTAAGAATCTCTTCTCCTTTTTACGGTGCGTAATTGACAAATTGTGTAATTACAGCCACACCTGGAATGTCATATGATTCAGTGAAGCTCATTGAATTGGGTGTGACAAGCTGGTTTTTAATAACAATGCTTGCTTTATTGACAGAGCCAATACCTGGGTTAGGAAAACTGGCCTTATACCTGGCTTACAGGGCTGAGTCTTCTAGGTGGTAAGGAAGATAAATTCCTGATAGGCCAGGAGCCTTAGGAAATTTTGACATCTCTGGAAGAGAAGAATTCACTTAAATGTAGAGGCACTGTAGTTGAACTTTGCTGGAGACAGTTTCTTGGGTTTGTTTTCCTATCCTCTGGATAGCAAATAAATAGAGGTATTTAAAAGTATGATCTGAGGTTTTTTTTTAATGCAAACTTTTTCATGGAAATGAGTTTTGTGTTCTTGTGGGTTTATTCAATATTCTATGGCACTTGATTTGCAGAAGAAACTCTAAAGGAAGCCTACAGGGTTAATAAGAACTCTTACTGGATCTACATAAACAACCAGATCAAACCACCAGTCTATTTGTCTGTGACCAATAATAAAATTTATTTGATATTATGATGAACATAAGGTGGGAAGACTGTCAGAAAAATCAGTGTGAGTGGACAAATGGAAATGGGCAGAAATTATTACTGGTTGTCTTGTTTAGTGCACAGATCCTACTTACCTTTGTCTTTTATTATCTTTGACCTATTTTTACAACCTTGTAAATTGTAGATAACTGCTAGTGGTGCAAATAATTCTTGTTCATATACATACAGATGCATTTTGATGAGTGGAGGTGCAGTTGATTTCTACAAACCCTGTGGACGAGTCAAATTCTTTTATCTATTAACCATTAATTTCAGTATTCCTGTTTGCTTATACAATATATGTATCTGCTTTTAGGATAATCCATGACCAGATGTAACATCTTTCAAGCTCTCTCATTAATTAATGAATTAAACTATATATTTGAAATTTGTTCATATTATATTTAGATGAGAGTCATGGTTTTACCTTTTTCAAGATTATGCTTTTATGTTACTGACATACATATCATTTCAGTTTGTATTTCAAGCCCTTAGTGTCATTGTTTTTCAAATTCTGCTGTGTAACAGGTTCTATTCAAGTAGATTTACAGGTCCTTTCAATTCTAAGAGCCACTCAATGCTGTAGGTATTACTATGTTCATTTTACACGTAATGAACTAAATTTTCAAGATGCTAAGTGGCAAAGTCATGATTAAATTATTTCTAATGCCTGTACCCTTAGTAAAAGTTTGTTAACTCTTCAAAATGTTTAAAGCTCCAAAATGCAAATAATTAATACTATCACTCATCATCTACTTCAGTATAATAAATTTGGTTTAATCGTTTTGATTATCAATCAGAAAGTAAACGATAAAAGAAATATTCTAGGAAGGTTCTCAGTGATATGAAGGAAGCTGGCATCTGATGTACACATTCTGTTGACAACAAAAAACCATAAATAACTGTGGAGAATTTGCTGGTATATCATTAATGGTATACCTGTATAAAACTGGCCAACTTCCTAACTTCCAACCTTCCAGTGAACCTATTAACCTTAGCTGGTATTGTTTTGAACAACTTTCAGAATCATCTGCTTTATCACGAAAAACCAGGAATTGCTTGTTCATTTTTATGTTGTTTTCAGTTTTGTTTTTTTGTAAAAACAGAAGCCTTTTTTTGGAGCTGGCTTTCTTACATACCTCAGCAATATGACTTGCTCATGCTTAGATATGAGGTAGCATTTTGAAAGTCTTGCTATAAAACATTTTTCTCTGTCTAAATTGCAAAGCCTTTGCATTTAGCTTTCTTTTCAAAGTTTATTCTGTAACTATAGGTTTTCAAGAACTATTTTTGTGAGAACAATAAATTGTTATTCCCTCTTGTCCCAGAATTGTATTACCAAATATCTACTTGCCTTCAGGTATTCACCAACTTTGGCTTTATCTTAAATTAAAAAGTCCAGAACAAAAACTGCACTTGGGCTTGTGATAGTTTTGGATAGTTTATATCTTAAGTTCTCTTATCCTTCATAATTGAATTTTGATAAGCCACAGAGAGCCTATCTTCCCCTGTTGATTTCTATATGTCCAGCAACATAAGAGGATCCATTGTGTGGGTAATTGTGGCCTTCAGTCTTAACCAATGCTTACCCCATAAAGTTGTGAGAATTAAAGAAGTATATATATTGAGTAAGCCCCTTTTGAGCACATACCAGATTTCAATTTCCTCTCTTCTTTTTTTTTCTTTATGTTTAATTTTGTCTATTCTAGCACTAATTATCAGTGATACCGTAGACATACCTACTATGCTCACTCAGTTCTTATTAGGATTAGCTCCTCTTCTCATTTGAAAGTTGTCTAACTCCTCTACTTGGATATTTCTTTGGAAACATGTGTTTATACTTTCATGATTCTTAGATCTTCTTTCTCTGCCTCTTGTGTTTTTCTGGCTTGTTTTTCTGTTTGTTGCCTTACTAATTGGCCTCATATTTAATTCGAGTCTGTTTGTTTTTCTTCCTATTCTTTCCAGTTCTTTCCTTTATAACATTCATATATTCAAGTATGTACTTTAAGCTGTTAACACAAGTGAGATGAAGAAGCTCATCACCCACATGGGGGAGATAGACCATCCCTGGAACTGTCCCCATGGAAGGCCCACCATGAAACACATTGCCAATCTGGACATCATTTCTCAAAACTGACATCATTTTTCATTTTAAAGAGCTGCTGATCTTATTGCAGATTTTTCTGTTTTGCAAGGCAAGGTTTTAATTAACCATTTTGGGGGTTTGTTTCTAAATGAACCTGCTACTTAAAAATGCATCAGATCCATTTAGAAATGATCTTGAGAACTTTTTCAATCCATATGGAGCATTGCTTGCAACGTAGTTTTTTTCACATTTGAATGTACGTGTGTGTGTGTGTGTGTGTGTGTGTGTGTGTGTTTGTGTGTGTGTGGTGGTTAGCAGCAAGAGCATGTTTTACAAAAATAGAGCACTTTGGAAGTCACCTAGACCTTGGCTCTGGCCCGACGTATTTTAGCCTGCAACTTTCAGCTCTTAATGATGGTTAAATCCATAATGGTTTAACTTCATAAATTAAAAAATTAAAAAAGTGTCAAATATTCTTACCCTCTCTTTACGATGGAGCTTTCAAATGCATCAGGGTTTCTCCACCTTTATCTGTAAATTCTTCCTCAAAATTAGCAAGTCAAGACTGACTTTTTTAGCTTCTCTAAGAAATATATCATATGAAAATTCTTGATTTGGGATTATCCTACCATAATGCCAGTCTCTACTCAGAGTGGCATGGGTTGAAAGCAACCCTGGAGCTATTTTGACTTACCTTCTTTTTCTTCTGCTGTGTTCATACCAGTTTCAACCTCCACTTTTTCTTTTTCAGATAAGGATCTTAATTTCTTCTTCCTTTTCTACTTAAGCAGGTACTGTTTTCATCAGTCATCATAATTTACATTGGGCTAATTGATAAAAGCTAATCTTTTTTGTTTTCTATTCTCACCTTATTGTAATACAGCTACATCTTAGAATTCCTTAAACAAACTTTGCTTTCCATATGTTCTTCCTCCATTCCGTCCTGTTACTTCTAAGTTCTAAACTCTTTAATTTAAAAGCCCTTCACTTTTCAATACTTACTTATAGATTCAGCTATTAAATTCATTTTTCTCACCAATGGCTCCTTAGTTTGATTTATCAATTGTATCTTATATGCTCCACAATCCTTATGTTATATTGCTCAGCCAAGTCCAGCATCATTTTGTTTGCCATATCTGTAAGTGCTGTAATTTTACAAATTAAATAATAAAAATGGGGAACAGTTTTTATACAGAAATATGGTCTAATGTTAAAATAATAGCTGGGATGAGTTTCTTAAGAATTTGCCATCCATATCTGACTTAAGAATCAGTGGAATCTCTTTATCCATTCTGACACTAGCACTGAATGCAGAGCTTTCATTTTATCCAGTGTTGTAAAGGTGCTGTTGGTTGTATTTTTCTTCATTCAATCATTTTTCAGTCATTCACTCATTCATCAAGCAGTTTTTTGAGGGTGATCTCTATATCAAACCCTTTTAAATGTATATAAAAACAAGATGTCACTATATTCAAAATGCTTAAGTGTAATGGGGCAAGAAAATAAATATAAAATTAACATGCAGTGCTGATAAGTATCACAATTAAGGTATGGTGGAAATACTATGAAAGAATAACCTTCAGAAGTTTTGAAATGCTATAAGGGGAAAAGAGAAGATGGGATTGTCTGAAAGGAGAAACGGCACAAACCTTTTAGGCAGAGGGATCACTTGTAAAATGGCAGGTACTTGTGGAAAAGCAGTGTGAGGTCAGGCGTGGTGAGTATCACTTTGTATAAAGTATTTGCTCTCTCCCCCTTACTGTCTTTGTTTCTTCCAGTATTTCATATGAACTTTCCTTTGTTACCCTTACAGTCTGCAGAAGTCTTTAGAACCAATACTAATCTGATGCTTTATTTTTCATGAAATGATAGTCGCTGTTAAAACTCAATTTGCAAACACCATGGTAACCATGTAGTTAGATATATTTTCTTATTCTCTATAGACATAGCATTTGAGCTAGTCTGTCAAAGTAACCTCTATTTTAATAAGTAGAATACTCATGAAGTAAATTAATGAATGTCTCAATATGTACATTTGTGCATCTTTATACTTTCACATGGACAGCTCTAACTGGTTTGATTCAGATTCGCTTCAGTTCATACACTCAAGAACACATTTATCAGACACCAGACAGCAGGGCTCCTTTAGACAGTCAATATACTGCAGGAGAGATGCTGAAAAGTAAAATTCGAATTATTCTTGATATAGGACATTCTAAGGGTGCCTTGTGCCAAAATAATGAAAGTTATTTTTCTTCAGGAAACTGAAGAGACGATGCATGAGGCATCTTCAGGTTCCCACGGAAATGGAGTTAAATAAGAAACATGTGGCACTTTCTGATGGAAACAGATCATCCTGAAATCACTTCACATCTGCTGGCTAAATAGAGAAATAACTGTAAATCTTTTCAAAAACAAAGGAGAGAAAAATGTAGCAAATATATCAAGTTATACTTTTACGACATCATTTAGCATGACTCTGTATAGAAGGTTATTTATAATGGTTATATATAATGTAAATTATTTGTTACACACCATTTAAAAAAAAGAAAATTAAAAGTATAGATGGGTTACAATGCTATATATGATCTTGTAAACCCTAGATATTTCACTTTGCTAGTTACAAAACTTCTTTTTAATCTTTAGCACCATTTAAAAAATTTACAAATGTTTGCATTTTCAGGTTGGTATAAGCTCACATCATTAGAATAGTCTAAGTTTTTTTTTTTTTTTTTTTTTTTTTTTTTGCGGTAGGCGGGCCTCTCACTGTTGTGGCCTCTCCCGTTGCGGAGCACAGGCTCCGGACGCGCAGGCTCAACGGCCATGGCTCACGGGCCCAGCCGTTCCGCGACATGTGGGATCTTCCCGGACCAGGGCACGAACCCGTGTCCCCTTCATCGGCAGGCAGACTCTCAACCACTGCCCCACCAGGGAAGCCCAGTCTAAGTTTTTTTAAAGTCCTTTGTAGAAATTTAAATGAGTATTTCTTGCCCTCCAATACTATAAAAGGAGTATTTATAGTGGATAAATATATATTTTTTATAACTATATATATACTTAATAGGAAATTTGTAAAAAACTCACATATATGACTTCAGACACTTAATCTTCCTCCTTCTTAAAAAAGTTTCTGGAGCACACTTTTCTCCACCATGCTCCATTTCCAACAACATGCCATTTACTTATTCAAACATAATTATATAAGAATTTTTATTTTTGATCCTAACAATGGAAGTCATTTTTAGTACTTTCTTATCACTTTAAGAAGTAACATAAAATATGTATCCATGAGGGTTAAAATATAAATATTACTTAACAGTCTATCACTACATAACTAGTTTTGAAGATACATGTTTTGAATATACATGTAGCATATATTAGCACTATAAAAGTAGTCTCATGTGACAAATATAAAAATAAATTCTCATGTATATTCACGTAACATAAGAGAAGATTGTGACCTTCAGAAAAGCCCTGTGTTGGAAATATTTTTATCATAATCTGCATTCCTATTTCCCTTAAGTGTCAGAAAAAAACTACTGATTTTTTCATAAGAATTAAATAAGAAAGAAAGGAGTCAAAGCACTTCTTTTATTGTACTCAAACTCAACCACATATCTGGGAAATGGTAGTAGTGGTGGAGGCAGGGATAATGTGGGAATTTTCACCTAGCAGCACATAGTGTTGTAAACTAATAAACACCAAATTTGCTTCTTTATCTTCCTCTTCACTTCTTCAGATAATTCACAAATGACATCAGCTGCAGAAAGGGAAGCCTTCAAATCAGACTGAAAAATGAGAAAGGATTGCACACTGAGTTAAGCATCTGTCTGATTTGAAGATTGAATTCTAGTTCTATATGCCATGTTTTTTTCTCATACTAGAGACTGACGATTATTAAATATTAGGATGTGTGATAAAATTCTGGCCTACTATGAATTTTCAACCAAAGGAAAGAAAACCATTTCAGGAAACTGCCAGTATATCAATAAGATACTGAAATTTAATGATATAATTTGTGTTGTAACATTTTAAAGGGATATTAGAGGTCAGAGTCAAACTCATTTTCAGATGCAGAGGCAGTTAACAATGAATTAATGACTTGTTCTAGGTCATTGTTAG
Organism: Leucopleurus acutus; assembly: GCF_964270905.1. Taxonomy (NCBI): domain Eukaryota; kingdom Metazoa; phylum Chordata; class Mammalia; order Artiodactyla; family Delphinidae; genus Leucopleurus; species Leucopleurus acutus. The sequence goes on from NC_139146.1 coordinate 6,722,754, forward strand.
CTTTTATTAGATGTAAATTGCATATTTTATTTAGTTTCCTAGCTCTTGTATGCCTAGTGGTACTTGACTTTTTTCCCCACTATGATATAAGATTATTCATATATTGGATGGGGAGTTCATAACAGTGAGGTAATCCTACCCCCAAGAAAGAACAGAGTGGTAATGAGATGCAGTTGGGAGGATGGATCTAGTTTAGAAATTCCCCTTGCCCTTCTTCACAGTTCAGATTGAAGGGACTTTTTATGAGAATTAAATGTTGTAGACTAGGGTTTTAATTAATTCCCAGCATTCTGAGGGAATTTACAGGAGTGATATGTTATATTGTAACAAAGAAATTATTGGATATAAACATCATGCCCCCAGTACCCTTTAAGATATAGCCTGAGAGAGAGAGAGAGAGGGAATGGCGTGGTGGGGGGAAGGAGAGTGTAAATAAAGGGGCAGAAGTCCAATTGCAAGCTTCCTGGACATATTTTTTATGCTAAGTAAGTGGCACTCAGTATCCACTCCCTCCTGAGTATATCTTCAGCACTGCATAGAAGCAGAACCTATCCACTCCATAGTAACAAGAGAAGTGGAGGACAAATAGTTCTTTTGTTAAATCCTTGTGACCTTTTTAGTAATCTCTTTAATTATTTTAATAGGAAAAGTAAAAGATTTGAAAATAGGCATAAGAAATTCACGGAAAGAAGTGTCAAAGAATCTCAAGAGTAAAGTGGTATGTAAAGAATTTCTTACCAGTTTCTAATACTTAAGTCTGGTCTCTTGTTTCATAGTTATAACAAGTTTAATCACAGTGGCAGTTGAATAGAGGTCATTTTATCTGGTATAAATAGGATGGAAACTCTGTCCCATTACCCACGTCCCCCAAGGAAGTGATCTGATTACCTTTGAGTTGGAACAGAGGGGGTAGATGGGATGGAGCAGAGGAAGCAAACTGTTATGGCATCTCCAGATCACTGAGTATCAGTGTCTTTGCCATCTTGTTAAAAAATGACAGCCTTATTTTGTTCACTTTTCTTTATATTGCCTAGTTGCAATCTGCCTGTGACTTTTAAAATTTTTTGCCAGAGTTATTCTATGATTTGTGGCGAATTAGTATCTCTTCTTGGATTTTCTGGGAACTCCCTGAGTATGGAGGATAATAATGTGTCTGAGAATCGGATTTTCGGCAGTGTATGGAGGTTGATTAGGTTTTAACTTTCTATTCCATTCCCTTTCATTAGAATTTTGTTTTAAAACTCCCAGGGAAGAGAAGTTAAAATATTTTACTCCAGGATTTCAATATATAAAAAGGTCGCTATAGCATAGCTACTCCTTAGTTAAATATAGGGGCTTAAAGAAGAAAGAACATGAACTCTATATTTGGTTAAAACAAAGAATCTAGATATATTTAGAATGACAAATTAGACTTGGACACTTCTAAGGCAAACTGAAAGTTATAGTTCTTTACGGTCTCTATTCTTTAGGGATTACCAGTATATATTTTTACCTAGTATCTCTACAAGAACCCTGATCTTCTGGCTGTTAGCTAAGAAAGGGTTAGTTGGGAAGAAGAGATTAGGTATTTATTGAACATCTCCACTGTGCCAGGTACTGTATTATATGTTTTACATTTTAAAAAAATGAATACAGTAATTTTATGAGGTGTGTGTTCTTTATTTTTTAGACCACACATATGTGTACGTACACATACACAAGACACACAAAAGACTTAGAAATTAAGAAAATTAAATGTATATTACCCCTAGGATATGAAGTATTTTTTGAGACTTTAAGATTCTTCATCTCTACCATTTGTGAGCTGTGATCACTAGATCCTATCTGATTATTTGAAGTTCTGATGGAAAAGAAAAAGGTTTCTGACTTAATCTTTAGACTGTTACCAACAGCTCACTGAAATTGGTGGCAGAGGAAGAGGGAGAATTTTTTCACAGCCAGTCCTTCTGTGATACTGAAGGATGCAGCTTGAGAAGTTGTTCTCTGATTTAACCAAATGTGTCAGTCACTGATCTCCATACAGTCAGAGAGCAGGGGATGAGGATAGGGGGCATAACTGAATTGCTTTTAATTCTCTTCAAGCCTTTCCAACTCCGGGGCAAAACCTCTTTCCTCCAGGTAGCCATCTTTTCTTAAGGCATACCTCTTAACGGGGCTTCTCACAACTACATGGTGCTCCTCTGATCAAATTTCCATACTATAGATATTCCCAAATGATATTTTTAAAACTTAAATCCAGTCATGTTACTCACTTTTTAACCTTCTAGTGACTTCTCATTGTCATTAGGATAAAGTTAAACATTCTTAAACTGTTTTATTAGCCCTTATATCATCTGACCACTATGATCTGGGAAATGAGGGATCATTTTCAGGAGAAAAGTGAATGGGTAATATCACCAGATGCAAAACAAATATTTCTGTGTAAATATATTGACGTCTATAATTTGCAATAAATACCCCTCAGTTTTTTACCTTATAGGAAAGTTCACCTGCTTTTTAGAGATTTTGAAGAGTTTTAGGGAATGCCTGAATTTTTTTCTGTCTTGTTTTTTTAAAAAAATATCTGATTCCAAAGCTCAGGAAACAGTATGTGTTAGCAAACCTCAGACTATTGCTTTGAAACCGTTTTACAGAACTCTTTCTGACTAAAAGTTACTCAGTTATAGAGTATAAAGGAGAAATATAGAGCATAAAATATATTGTGTTCTTATTCATCAAAGGAAAATCATCAGTACCTTTTTTTAGAATGGAAACATGACATATGATAACATTCACATGCTCTTCATGTTTCTATTATATGTTGGAAGGAATATTTGAAATGAAGGAAATATAAATAAATAAAATTACTATGTAGGACTAACCACTTTGATTTTTTTCCAACCATTTTTCAGTTCATGGTCTGCTTGTATCTCTCTGCTAATATACTTTGAAGAGGCAGAGTTCTTCTCAGTGATTGCTATGACTTTGATTCAGCACAGCAAAGACAAGCTAGTTGGGATAAATGGATATTCAATTTTTTTCTGTTTGCTAAAGATCACAGAGTTACAGTTGTAATGAGTGGTTCCTGCCTCTCTCAGTTAAATCAGCACAATTGAAATATGCTTTGTTGTTTTAAATAACATCTTGAGCAGGCTATGTACCCGCCGACAAACATAGTTGGGAAATATATTTGACATAATCTTATATACTGTTCAATTATAAAAGTGAGGAATCTTATTTCTTGAGTTACTACTTTGGATCTCCCAAATCCAAGTCACTCTTTTGTAAGAAGATGTAAGTGTTAGACTATTTATTTCATCTACGACGTACTAGAAAGACTAGTCAGAAGACATGATTGAATCATCACTCTGCTACGTAACAACTGAATAACCTGTGCTAAGTTGCTTAAATGATTTTAGCTTCAGTTTTTCCAGCCATGCAATGGAGCAGTACCATTAGTTTCTGAGAATTTTGAAAGGATTAATAGATGATTTACTTGAAAGTGTTTTGTACATAGCAAAGAGCTATTTTTGTTATTATTTGAGAGATTTAGGCAACAATTTATAGTGTTTTTTTCTTTTACAATGAAGTATTTTGGTTAAAAGGTCATGAGGTATGAATGTAACAAAGGAGTTACAGAAGAATAATGTCATTTTAGCTGGCATAAACAGCCTGCATCGCAGTCATTACACAGAGAACTACCCACAGTATCTTTGTGTCTCACAGTGTATTTTATGTGAGTATGGATTTAACACTGTAGTGTTAAATCATTGTGGATTATTTTTTTACTGTTGTGTAATCTAACCTATGTCTTCTATGTATCCCATGAGAAATTTATTTAACAAATTTTGAAATGCACACCATAAATGAAAGCATAGATAAATATGACTATCAAAATAAGACACCATCAAATACAAATTTAAACAACTGCTTAAAGACAGTATGTGTTACACAAATATAAAGCAAAAAGGATCTAAATGTCAAATGTATATAGATCTTATAAACCAGTAAGAAAAAAAAAAAACTAGTAGAAGAATTGGCAACATATTAAAAGGGAATTCAGAGAAGAAGAAACTGTGGGAGCCAGTACATTTATGAAAAAAAAATTAATGGTGTACAAAATTGCAAATTCAAAGTAACGTCAAATATTTACTTGTCAGGCTGGAAATAAAATACTAACATTCTGAAAGTACCAACTGTTACCAAGGATATGGAGCAAAGAAAACTTAGATATTAGGCTGATGAGAATAAATAAAGAATAAAGCATTTTGGAAAGTAATACAAAATTTAGTAAAGTTGAAGATATGTATATTCCACAGCTCATCATTTCTACTCATAGTTAATTCCATGAAAAAAGTTTTTATATGTCTAAGAACATTTATTAGAACATTGGGTATAAGAGCAAAGTATTTGAAATGACTTAAATGTTCATCAAAAGGAGAGGGTTGGGACTTCTCTGACAGTCCAGTGGTTAAGACTCCGCAGTTCCACTGCAGGGAGCATGGGTTTGATCCCTGGTCAGGGAAGGATTCCCATATGCCCCATGGTGTGGCAAAAAAAAAAGGAGATGGATAATTTATTTGCACTATACTTTTTACAAATAATATTATTTAGCGGTTAAAATATTTGAAGTGGACTACATGTATCAACAAAGATCAGTTTCACAAATATAATTTGAAGTAAGAAAATTAGAATGGAACTTTCAGTATTGTGACATATTTAAAAATATAAAAATGTACAAAACAATACTGTGTATTATGTATGAAGTAAAATTATGAAATATGAGGAATGAAAAACTACAGTTCGGGATAGCAGTTCTGTCTTGACAAAGGAAAGAAATGAGGGGCATGAGATCAAAGAAATAGAACACAGGGAATATTAGTTGTATTTATAGTAATTCTATTAAAAAATATTGATGAGATTTTAGCTTCCAGAATTGTTGCACTAGTAAATTTAATCAGCAGTCCTGCTGAAAACACCTGGAAAAGCTGGTTTACAAAGCATAGAAAGTCATCTGTTTGAAGAAACTGGCAAGTTAGCAAGACTGAAAAATTAATGAACCAAGCATTGGAGAAGCTGTAATTCAGTCAATGGGAATCTGGCATTTGGGGCTGCCTTAGCCTTGGCGGTATTTGTCAATTCTGGAAGAGGTGACTTAGAGGCCAAGACTCTCAACTGATCTGACAGTCTTGTATACTAGCAACATAAAAATTGGAGTACAGGAATTTCCTTGAGGAAGAATGTATCCCAGATAAATCCACCATCTTTGGGCTGGGATCCTGAAGTGTTAAAATACAAAATCAAGTTTTTTAGCTAGATGCAGGATGACTTTCTGAGAGAGTGAAGCCCAGCGTCAGTTAGCTTTAGTCAGAAAGACTTGATTTAGTTTATTCGGGTTTGCTATTTCCCCTATATCCCCAATAGAAATTGTCAAAATTGTGGTTACTTTTGGAGGGAAGAAGGGAGATAGCTAGTAACGGAAGAGGACAAGGAGGGAGCTTGTTGGTGTCAGCAAATATCTTGTTTCTCAGCCTGGATGGTGGTGACAAGATAATTTTGTGATAAATCTTGGGCTGTATATTTTTGTTTTGTGCATTTACAGGCATGTTGAAATATTTCATCCTAAGTAAAGCTAAATACAACTTTTTTGTTGGTTTTTTTTGTGGAAAATGTGAATCTATGTGACTTAAATTTTTTTTTGACATCTTTATTGGAGTATAATTACTTTACAATGGTGTGTTAGTTTCTGTTGTATAACAAAGTGAATCATTTATACATATACATATATCCCCATATCTCTTCCCTCTTGCGTCTCCCTCCCACCCTCCCTACCCTACCCTACCCCTCTAGGTGGTCACAAAGCACCGAGCTGATCTCCCTGTGCTATGCAGCTGCTTCCCACTAGCTATCTATTTTACGTTTGGTAGTGTATATATGTCCATGCCTCTCTCTCGCTTTGTCACAGCTTACCCTTCCCCCTCCCCATATCCTCAAGTCCATTCTCTAGTAGGTCTGTGTCTTTTTTCCTTAGTAGGCATTCAATAAATGTTAACTGATTTTCAGCTAAAAAATTGTCAGGTGAAATAGAAAAAAGTATTAAAATTTGATAAAGCTTGTCCTTAAATGCATGGATGTTTGTTTTATTGGTTGTTTTTTTGTGTCATAAAAAATGATATGTTTCACAAATAACATTTTTATTTGCCAATCATACCTCAATAAGGTTGGAAAAAATTAAAGAATTAAACAAAAAATACTGTTAACAAAATGTACATTCCAAGAAAAGACTGGGGAAAAAAGTCATTGTCACACTTACCCCAAGGAAGCAAAATATTTCATCTGGCTTGTAAACAATTCATAGGTGATATTTATAGTAGCTCCAAGTCATTCCTGAACATTTTTTATAGGGTCCACGTTTCTTACTTTATCCACTATAATTTTCTTTATTGAATTCTTTTGTTTTTCAGAGAAAAATAAAAGAAAATATTATGAAATCATTTCAAAGGGTTTAGAAATAACCACTAACTAATGCAGATGTAGCTCCTTAAGCTAATTCAACAATCCTGTGAAAAGACAGCTAGAAACCAGTATTATAGATTTTTCCCTTTGAATTATCTGGAATAGTTGCACAGAAAGTAAATTTGGTAAAAGCCATATGAATGGAAATCACATTTTAAAATTCTAGATCTTCAAACCTTTTTCTTTCAATTACCAGAACATCTCTTTTAGTATACTATATATATTTTTCTTCTCTAAGAGGTCAACTCTACCACTGATTTTGAAAAGTCTTCTGATTGAGTTACTAGGGCATTTTTAAAAGCAGGTGTCTTTCTTTTCCCTCTCAGTGTTCCTGATATCTAAAATATGCATGAATTTTTATTCTTCTGTCACCCTTATTTGAAACATTTCTTGGTATACTCAGGCAGCATTTGTAGCCCCACTTGCTTGGCTCCTATTTCAGTTGGTGAACAACGTTATTGATACTTGTTTACTTTTCTCACTCTAGAGATTGACATCAAGACACACACCTTGACTTAAAATCTTTGTATCTTCCTTCACTAGTAAGAATTTAGTAAACACCAGTTAAATCAGTGAGTGAAAATGAATTCTTAGATATATTCTCTGCAACCTGTGAAACAATTACTGCTTCCTAGGAAACTGAAAACACTGATTGGTTCTTCTCTTATTTATTCCTGGAAATAAATGGAAACAAATGGAACCAGAAACAATTGGAACCCCAAAGGAAAGGCAGCATTATTAGTAGGAGAAGTGATGCAGGGGAGGTTAATGAAGTAAGGAAAAACCCTTGCATAATTAACCAGAAAAAAAATGTCAATGTAATCTTCAGGAAAGGACTTTCATCTTTTTGTTGTTTTTTAATCACTGTTGATCATTATGGAGTTCATGGTATCATCTCACATAATATGATCTCAACAAAAGTTTTGTAATAAAACAAAAATTTAATTATTTGCAAACAGTTATTGCAAATATGGAAAACCTAAGGGACTCTATGGACAAATTATGAAAATTAATAAATTAATACTGGATAAGAGATTTTGATGCAAAATAAATATTCAAAAATAAATTATAGTCAAAAAGCAGCAACACAAGAGTTGTAGTTTTCAAAAAAATGTTAAATGTACCATTGTGGGAAAATATGAACTATAAATGTTGCTATGTATTAGATTAGAAAGTTAAAAAATAAAATTGGGTCCCCACTTCATACAATATTTAAATAGTCTCTGGGTAGATGAAAGTCTTAACTTAAAATCACAATTTAACAAATGTTATCAATAAATTTGATTATTTTTATTACTGGGTATAATAAAAGGTTTTTAAAATCATTAAAAGTATAAACAACAAAGGTAATTATTGATAAATATAACTATGACAAAATTTAAAATATCTATTCTGTGACGGACCTCATAAAATATAAAAGACAAATCACAGAAAGAAAACCTTTGTATTGTATTATTGACCAATGGTTAGTATTCAAGATTACAGAAAACTTTGACCATTCAGTAAGGGAAGATAACACAGTAGTGAAATGGACAAAAGATAAAGATGTTCACATAAGAGGGATCGTAAATGGACACTAACCTGTGTAAAATTATTCAGTCTTACTACTAATTAGGAAAATACAAATTAAAAGCACAATGGGATACTATTCTCCAGTCATTAGATTGGGAAAACATTAAATTCTGACAATACCAAATGTTTTAGATATGGTGCAACAGGGAAATCATATGCTCATGATGAGAGTGTAGACTGACACAATCACATTAGAAAACATATGGTAATATAAGATAAAATTGAAGATGACCAGATTCTAAGGTACAATTTCACCTCTTTGAACCCAGCCCAGAGAAATTTTTGCATAAATATACAAGATAACAAGTAAAAGAAAGATAATTATACTATTGTTTTTCGTGATGAAACTTAGAAACAATCCAATACCAATGTCTGGTAACATGAAAATAGAAAAATAGTGACTGTATTAGTTAACCTAATGCTGCCATAAAAAAATTACTACTGACTGGGTGTATTAAACAACAGATATTTATTTCTTACAATTCTGGAGGCTGAAAGTCCAAGATCAAGGAGTTGGTCGGTAGTTTGGTGTCTCCTGAGGCCTCTCCCTGGCTTACAGATGGCATGTTCTTCCTGTGTCCTTACATGTCCTTTTCTCTGTGTGTGTGCATCCCTGATGTCTGTCTCTCTTCTTAAAAGGACATCACTCCTGTTGGATTAGTGTCTCACATTTATTACTTCAAGTAAACTTAATTACTTCTTTGAAAGCCCTGTCTCCAAATACAGTCACATGAGGGGTTAGGGTTTGAATCTGGAGGGGGACGTGATTCAGTCCATAACATTTACATATTCATGTTGTGGATTGCTGTAGAGCAGTAACAGTAAATGAACTATCAATAAGGATGAAACTTAACAAATAAAATAAATGTTAAACACAAAAAGCAAGTATCATAATTTTTTTAGATATGGGAATTAATATAATTTATTGCTTAGGAATAAAATGTGTAGTAAACTTGTAAATAACTGCATAAATAAAACATTCGAGATAGTCCTGCAGAAGGATTCAGTAGTGTTTGTGTCTACTAGACACTTCAGCTCAGTTGTGGCTGGATGGTGCATATATGTTTATTCATTGCTCTAATTTTTGTCTGCATTAAAATTTACACTCAAAAGTATATTTTGTGCAACAATTTTGTGTCAGACATTCTTGTAGAATCTTGGCATACATTACTGAATAAGATTCTCTGCTCTCATGGAGCTTGCATTCTATTGGAGTTTAGACCCATTTGTTACATTATATGTTATTTATTTTAGACTCAGTCCTAACTTGCTTTTAGATCTATAATTTTAATGCTAACATTTTTGTAAGCTGCCTTAATTATGTCTGTAAAAAGTTCTGGAATATAAACAAACAAGTAAATAAATGAGTAAAGAAAGAAAATCAGGTAATCCTCACATTGTCAACAGATGGAATACAGCAAGTACATCTGTTAGTTATTTGTTTAGAGCATAATACATATTTTCTTATTTCAGTAATGTTAAAAATATTGATTAAATACCAATAGCCCAACTTAAAAAAGTAACAAAAACAGAATATGAATAGCCAATTCAAAATGAAGTGATCCCATGCCAGTAATTGATAAAAACATTTCATTATTATTAGTTATCCAACAAGTACATATTGAAATAATAATTTATATTATGAGCAAATATATATGTCTATGCCTGCATATATATACACACATAGAAGTTGGAGAAGTTAGTTTTTACAACATTTAAATAAGTTATATCCATATAATATCAAAATTGTAGTTTTGAAAAATGTTGAAACACATAACAAAGACATACTGGAATATTTAGGGAAAAACAGAGGATACAAAATTCTCTTCTGTGACAAATTCTTTGTTCCCAATTATATAATATAAACATGTATGCAGAAAGATGTAAATAATGGTTAACATTTAATGAGTGCTTACTTTGTTTCAGATACTGAGCTGAGGATTTTATCAGGATTATTTCACTAATTCCTCACAAGAACCGTATAATGTAGGTACCAATATTATCTTCATTTGACAGATTAGATGAGTTTTAGAAAGATTAAGTTCATAAGACTACTTATTGTGGAATCCAGGATATGTACAAAGTACTGAGAGTCCAGAACCTTAATTACTATGCCAATTTACAAGTTAACTGGGATTACTCTTCATGATAAAAATATAATAAGGTAGAGATTAAAGTTATAATCCTGCTTCTAATGGTAAGGCCAATGCTGTCCCCAATGTTATGCAAATTTGGGGGGCTTATATTATTATTTGCTTTTGATTCGTTGAAGTGGTATTCCTTATGGCAACAGAAGCTGTGAATATGAGAACAGTTCTCTATTCTTAAGAGTCCTAGGTCATCCTGATACTAGAAGATTGTTGCTTGCCACCTTTTTTTCAAGCTAGAGCTTCCTAATCCCATTTTTCTTCCTTCTCTCTACTCTCCCTTCCTTTTTTCTTTGCATTACCTTCCCCTTATTAACTGTTCATTTCTTATGCAGAGTAGTTTAACTATCATTTTATTGTTTCCTTCCAAGCCGTGTTGTCTGCGTGACCTTTCAGGACATTTTGCTAAATGAAAAATTTCCAAAAACAGTAGATACTGTTAATGATTATTTATCTGCTACACTTTAAATATGAAAATCTAAAAAGATAAAATATGTAGCATACAATTATAAGATTAAATACATATGACCAATATGCATTTGAGAAATTTTTCAAGCTCACTAGGAGTTAAAGAAATGCTGTTATAGTCACAAGCTCACGTTCACCTCAGAAATTGGAAAAACTTTAAAGTACATTACTAGATGCTATAAAACATGTTTTGGCGGTATTCACTGGTGTGAACTTTACGTTGTTACTTCTGGCAAGTTCTTTGGCACTGTAGTAAAAGGAATCTTCATACTAAATTCATACGTTTTGAGTCTATAATTATATGAATATCTTATAAATAGAAGAATCTTCTATTTTTTTATATACAAAAGTAATCCCTAGTGTCTCTTGTCACCATTTTTAATAGTACTTATATCCAGATAATAGAGTTAATATTCATTATAGTCTATATAGAGCTTGTTATATCCTAAAAGTACATTATGGTCATTATAAAGTGCTAGTTATTTACAAATGTTTATATATAGATTAATATATAAATATGTGCAAAGTTTTAATTCTAATTTCTAATTCACATAATTTCCTCCTTCAAATTTATTTATTGATTGATTGATTGATATCTTTTTTCCTCTGTTCACCTATATACCCATATATGATCATCCTTTCTGACTTTATCTCTGAAACCAATAATCTTCATGGGCTTGCCTATTAGTTCTGTTCTGTTTCTTCATTTTCAACACTAGAATCTTAGTACTTTGTGAGATTCTGTTTCATTCTCTCAGTTATCCCACTTGGGGTGTTTTGTCCTATACTGTGTCTTGCTCCACCGCCTCTTGTCCACATAGATCTCTTCATGTCTGATTCTTTCTGTCCTATGTATTTCTAATCCTGTCTTCCTTTTGCTGGCCTTTTAAAATTAGCTCTCTAGCTAGATCTATAGCATATATGTCCAATGTGGCCCTATTTCAGTGGCATTTTAAAGGCAAATAATCAACCTTTTCTTAATACTTAAACATATTCTGATACTCAGTTTGGGAAGTTTTAGCAGGGAAATTAGTGTCTTCACTATTTGGGAGGTGAGGGAAGGGGTAAAGGATGTGTGAGATTTAAGTTGGAACAGAAACTGGTCTTCATTCAAATAACATTCAGAATTCAAACAACAGAAGTACTCACAGATATGAGAAAGAAAGAAAACCTAATTAAGTTGTGTTCACTGGTGCTTCAGAATTAAGAAACAGAAGATAGTTTTACTTGGGATATAGAGGGAAAAATTCCCCACTTGAATATTTAATCATTAGTTGTATTTATGGATAGCCTCTGAATCCCAAGTTTCACATGTCCATGGATGTAGAAGAAGCTACATCTGCAGAAATAATCTGAATCTCTATGTGCTGGTCTTCCACCTGATTGACGATAGGGATGCCATCCTTAACCCGGAACTTCTGCCTTTAAATTTCTGGAAATCTCCAAAATTGCTGCAAATGAAACTAAGCTGTTGTTTACCAGCTTTGATTACAGTGGTAAAGCAAGCTTCTTCACAAAGGCTTGAAGGAGCAATGAGCCCCCAAGACACTGTTGATCTCACTGAGTACTAACTGCTCCAGGCTTCTTCTGTAATGTGGCAGAACTAGGAGCCATTGGTCCTCCCCCCCCGCCCCCCCCCACAACCCCCTTACCAAGCCCCGAAACTGTGAATATTAGAGGTGTTTCAATTAATACACATCACTGCTAGCTTTAATGAAAGAGGTTGAAAGCTGTGTAGGTCTGTGTCACACACAGGAAGCATTCCACAGCAAAATTACCTAGGGACCAAAAAATTACAGCTGTAAATGATGCATTCCTTTCAATTCACAGAGTCACTGACACACAAAAAAAGACACAGATATTATCCCAAAGTTCCACCGGCATCATCACCAAAATATGTGACCCAGTGATTTGGTGACATTTAGTTTTGATACTGGACATATTATTGGTTCTCTTTAAACCTTCTAATCTTGGTAGAATTTCAGTCATCAGAACAGAGCCCTGATTTGTAGTATGTTTAACTGGTGTCAGTTCAGGTTCACCTCCAAAATGTTTATATGATACAGCTTCATTGTGGGTTGAGTCCAATTCCCCTCTATCTCCAAAGGACTCTTCAGCTGATAATGTAAATTAGCAGATATAAATCAATATGTAGAAACAAGGGAAGGAGAAACTCCATCTTGCTAACATCTTCTAAGCATCATCAAATGTAGATACTGGAGTTTGGATGTAACCAATTCCAGATATGACTAACAATAGACCTTGGGCTTACCTGACATGTCTTGTTATTTACAGATTGTTTATAATTTGGGTGCCTGTATATCCAGAGCTCTTTATGTTTAGTATCAAAAGTAAACTCCTTGGCGATTCAGCTTCCATCACCATCTGATGGTGACTATTTTGAATTGCATTCAGACATCTTAGAGGACTGATTTTGTCCTTTCTTCTGAATCATTCTACTGAAGTTGCATTAGGAAGTTTAGAAAAGGGAAAGGTCAGTATTGTACAATTCGTTCTGTACCACTCCTGGAAAATGAAGGATTTATACATAATTCAATAAATAAGTATGTGGAATCTTAAAAAAAAGAGGCACAAGTGAACTTATTTATAAAACAGAGACTCAAAGACATAGAAAACAAATTTATGGTTACCAAAGGGAAAAGGTAGGGGAGGCATAAATTAGGAGGTTGGGATTAACATATATACCGTGTTATATATAAAATAGATAACCAACAAGGACCTATTGTATAGCACAGGGAACTCTAATCAATACTCTAATAACCTATATGGGAAAAGAATCTGGAAAATTTTATATATATATACACATATATATATATATATACACACATATATATATATACACATATATATATATACACATACATATATATGTGTATATATATATATATATAAAACTGAATCACTGTGTTGTACACCTGAAGCTAACGTGACATTGTGAATTAACTATACGTCAATTAAAAAATAAGTAAGGAGGGGCTTCCCTGGTGGCGCAGTGGTTGAGAGTCCGCCTGCCGGTGCAGGGGACACGGGTTCGTGCCCCGGTCCGGGAAGATCCCACATGCCGTGGAGCGGCTGGGCCCGTGAGCTATGGCCGCTGAGCCTGCGCGTCCGGAGCCTGTGCTCCGCAACGGGAGAGGCCACAACAGTGAGAGGCCCGCGTACCGCAAAAAAAAAAAAAGAAAAAGGAGGACAGCAAAGAAAGGTTATACTTAAACCTTTATGGTGTAATTCCTCTGAATCCTGTGAGAGTCTATGTTCTTGTATACTAGAAAATCTAATTACAAAATATTAGTTTCTAAGGGATGATTTTTCCTCTGCAGATATTTATATACCAGTACACTAAATGCAATGAGAAGTTTGTAAGTAGCTTAAGGTTTATTTTTAATATTCCAGGTGTTCAATTCATCTGCATATAAATATGACACTCACAGAAGCATGCAAGTTTATTCACCAGAGTAAATGAGACCCCTCTAGCTACATTTCTTGTACTTTCTTCAGAAATCAATTCAGCACAAACCACATTGTTTATTCAGGATGACATTAAGATGTTCACTCTTCACAAGAATAAACACATTGATGATGTTAATGCCAGCACTTCATTTTCTGTGGAACACTTACACTTAAATACAGCAGAGGAGTAGTGCATGACGTTTTCTTTGTGTTTTTCATTTCAACATGTGCTAAGTCACTTCTGCGAGGTTTCTCAGATTTAATTTAAACTTTTAAATATTATATATATACTTCTAGTTTTCCAAATAAGTAACCTCAGCATGATTTTATCATTGCTACTTTTTGGTGGAAGCCGACAGTAAAAATTTAAAGAAACCTAAGGACACCAACTTCTACTTTTCCAAAGGATTCCAAAGGAAAAATAAAAATGGAAAGCACTGAACAACATGAGGAAAGTTACAATAGTTATATAAAACTCTGGGTAAAACAGACCTCCTAAAGAAGCAGATGTGTCTTTTTACAATGAACTGAGCATTTTTATTGTCCACTGGAGCACATACTATAAAGTGTCAATGAAGAAGTTTAGATAAGTCTGTAAACTAAGATTCTGTCTTTTTAGGGATAGTAAACAACTCCAGGATGTATCCACAGAGGATTTTTAGTACTTCCTAGACAAGCAATAGAAGTGGAAGGCAACAGTGTGGCTGAGACGACATCCGTTCTTTTCCATATATAAAGACTTTGCTCTTGGGCTTCTGTGGCTCTAGAAGCTTGCTGATGCCTGTTTGGGGTTAACATCATATACACGATTAATTCTTGAGGTTCTTGGCCCTGAAGTTATTGATAATCATTCAGTGCTGTACATTTCACTTTCTCAAAGAAAATAAGTGATTCCCAGATACCACAGAGTAGATTTCAAAAAGATGTATTAAAACCCTTTGAGGACCATCAGACTATTTCCAAGTGAAACATTATAAATAAAATTTAAAACTAGAGAAAAAAAATGAAGTAGGTGTTCCTCAGAGATCTGGGAGAAAGTCAATAAAAGCCGTAGATATAAAATGTATCCCAGATAATTTAAAGGCAAAGTGATATCACATTGGCCAGTGTTGAAATAAAAACTTAATTATCTCCAAAGGATAGTCATAACAGAAATAATTTAAGAAAAATATTTTGCTCTTCCAAATAGAAATCATATCAAACAATGTCATCATACTTAGCTGCCTAACTGAACAAATAAAACCCAATACTATATGTAACAAAGCATTCCAAATATTTATGGGATAAGTAGTATACATCACATACAGTTAATTTAACCTAGCTTTAGAAAAACATGCAAAGAAGAAGAAAAGTAATAATTTTATACTCTAATTTTAAGAAGAATAAATTCTACTTCAGGAGCATGTGACAGTAATCAATCTCAAAATTAGAAGGAATTTTAAAAATTAGAAGTAAGTTGTTACGGATAATAGCTTAAAAGTATTTTAAAATATATATTTGATTACCTGAAAGGTAAACTTGCAGTTGGAGAAAAATTCAGTATTTACAGAATGGTGTACAATGAAAAATCAGTTTTTCCCCTATTCTGATCACCTAAACTCTCCCCTCCCAGAAGCAGTCATGATAGCATTTTTATACAAACATTGTTTTTTGACATTTTTCCACATATTATAATGTAAAATATTTCTATAAAGGTCACATAGTTTTGCCTTATTCTTTTTAAAGATTGCAAGGTACTCCATTGTTTGTGTATATCACAATTTTTTTTAGAGTTTTGTAGTTTCCAATATTCTGGCATTACAACCGATGATGGTACTAACTTGTATTTGTGTGTGTATGTGTTTTCCTAGATGAATATATCTGTAGATAAATGACACATTTCACCAAATCTTTACTATTGATTGTAAGATAAGCTGCTAATTTTTGCATCATGAAGAAAGAGAAAGACACCATCATAAAAATAATATATGATATCAGTTATAAAATGCACCTGGCTTTTAGAGATGTTAAAATATGTCTTTGAATCAATGAAATATGGTAACAATTTGTGCATCTTAGAATCAATGAAATGTAGTACTAAAAAGTAACATTGCTAAGTCAAATTGCCACCTGTTGAAGTATAAATAACTTACACTTCATTGACAATGCAGGACAAAACCTGTTGCCTTTGTCCAAAACAGTGCATATTAAATTTTGAATCTTGGGCAGTCACATACATTAAAAAAATAGTATCTTTTAACATGTAGAAATGACTTGGTATTTCCTGTTCTAAAGGCTGCTCTAGATTTTTTAAACTGAAGATAATAATATCTTATGGATTGTCACGAGGAATAAATAAGATAATGCATGTAAAGCAGCGGTCCCCAACCTTTTTTTGTCACCAGGGACCGGTTTCATGGAAGACAGTTTGTCCGTGGACAGGGGGTGGGGGGATGGTTCAGGTGGTAATACCAGCAATGGGGAGCGGCAGATGAAGCTTCCCTTGCTGGCTCCCCCACCGCTCACCTCCTGCTGTGCGGCCTGGGTCCTGACAGGCCATGGACTGGTACTGGTCCGCGGCCCAGGGGGTTGGGGACGCCTGAAGTAATGTATTACTGGAACATAGTGGTTAATCTTTATATATTAGCTTTTACTATTGTTATTATCATTAGTACTACCACTTCTGTGATACTGTGTTTATGACCAGAATAATCTTAATTTACTTATCACAAAATTTTTATTCAAAGGAGTTAGTTTTTCAGTAATGAGCACATATGTAATGCCTAAGGAAAATGACTCCGTCTTTTAGGATGCCTGTTCAACAATAATAAGTATTGTGTTTAGATATCCAAAGTGATGTCAGAAGTAGTTTTAATAAAACAATAATTATTACACTCTAGTATCATGACTAAGACATATTTGTTCCATTAAATAATCCTTATTACACAATTCTGAGCAATCCTCATTTCAGTATCTAGCTTTTCCTCTACTTGTACCTTTAGCTAGTGCCTTCAGTTCCTAAGCCTTTCTCTAATTCGGCTGTATGAATTGCCATGCTTCTCACTATCTTCCCCTTCTGTAGTCAGTTGGTATTCAGCTTTTCTCCATTCCCTTTCCTCTTCATTCTTTATTTCATCTTGGAAAAATGTTACAATTTCATCTATTGTAGTTGTGTTCAGTGTTCTTTTCTTATTTTACATGAATATAGCTAGTAAAATTTCAAGTTAGTTTATCAAAATTGCCTAGTAAAATTAGATTACCAGTTATTCATTTAATCAAATTCTGTTATATTAAAATAATTCAGAATCCTAAAGAAGAGTGTGTGATATTTCACAGTTGATTTTTATAAAGTCTCTTTATGATCTGACTTTTTAATACAGATATTAAGTGTATTTTTACTTTTCCAGTTTGCCAATTTTTCTAGGTTTCTCATTTATAAAAATAATCTTATTGTCCCTAATCAAGCACTGCACTGCTCATTCAATTATTTTGTGTGTTTCTCCTTTCTGTATCAAGGACTCTCCATTTTCCCCATTTCTCTATCAAATTGCTATCTTTCAAGACATAATACTGCTCTCTTCCTTTCTTTACTCAATGTGTCTTCTTGCTTTAAAGCACCAAGACAAGTTTTCAATTCATCAAATCTTTTAAAATCTCACTACTAATACCTTTTTCATATCCTCATTGTCTGTTTCTTGAACTATAGTAGGAGACTTCTGTCTGGTTTTCTGCCACTAATCTCTCTCTTTAAGTCATTCTCCATATTTCTATGAGAATTAATTTCTCCAAAATTTTCTTAAGTAATTTCTCTTCTGAAAAATCTCTCTTGGTTTGTTCATAACCACAGAATAAAACCAAGCAGCATAATGTGGATGCTTTTCCAGCCTTGTTGTCACCTGCCCCTCTGACCTCTTCCACTGCTCCGTCTCTCCATTCCTGTGTCACTACAATAACTCCTATTTTAGGGAATACATATATTTAACATATAATAGGTAAACTTTTATTAATATATAAAATTAATTTTTCTTCTGACAGTACAAAATAAATATTGAACCAATAGTGAAATTAAAAGAACAATAGATTATTATTCTCCTGGTAGACTCAATAGGATTAGTCAGTGAATTAAATAATGATGACAAGGAGAAGAAAAAGTCAAATATTACTCTGATATTTGAGCCTGAGTAATTGGGAAGACAGTGTTGCCAGTAGCAAAATCTAAGGAATATGCAAGGGGGCAGGTTTAGGGAAAGCTAATATATTCGGTTTGGAAATAGGTTGAAGTGCTTATGAGCACACTCCAGTGGAGACAACAAAGCATAGTTGGAAGTGTGATCATAAAGATTTGAGGAGAGGTTAGGCTTAGATATGTGCATTGAAAACTTTACATAAGGGTGAATATCATATCACAGAACCATTTAAATCACTGAATATTATATTTATTTACATCTTTATTTTATACAAAGAAGAAATGTTTCACTGTGGCTTATGTATGCAAATCAGAAATTTCAGAAAAAGCATAGAATTTGTTATAATGATTCATTTGTTACCTATCTACATACTTTATCTTAAACCAACCTCCTGTGCTAAAATTATAACAAATATACCTATTTAAAAACAAAGGACTAAATTATTATTATTTAAATGCAGAGAAAGAATAATACATAATGTAGTAGATTCTTTCTGATATTCAAATACCATTTGAATAGTGGTATGCAGTACCACTTGTGCCTCTTGGTTGTCATGGCAACTGCATCTCAGATTTAGAGCAGCAAGTCTTCATTTTCTATGAATTTTCAAATGACAAGAATGTATAAAATAACAGGTTATATAATGGCTTCTTTATTTTTTATTTTGATGTAGCAGATATAAGTGCATCTCATGTAATATAAAATATAGATCAGTTAAAGGCATAACTGTTCTTACTGGTGATAATTTAGAATTGGACTAATAGGCTATTTAGTATTGACTACACCAATTTTTAACAACAAAATTTTGAAAAAAATACGTATTAGCTGCCAGAAGGTCATTTCTATCTTCTGCTAAAGGTTAACTGTCTGGGCAATAATTGCTTGAGGTTTTTTGAAGATAAAGAAATTATGATTTTGTCTAGTTCTATTTTAGCTACAGTTATGTCATATGTTAAATGAAAATTGAGGTCCCCCTTGTTTTCTAGCTTTTTCTTTGACACTCAGATGCCTGAGTGTCAAAGTGTTCTAAATAACGATCCGCTACTGCTTATGGTCCTCTGAATAAAATAATACTTTTCTGTACTGAAATAATGAAAATGGCTTATGTCAGTATTTTGTTTATCAGGTCAAAAATATGGTAATTTTCCAACCCCAATAAGTTCTTATTTTTAACTTATAGCAAATCAAGTATATTTTGGCATGTAAATCAGGATGTAGACCTCTTTAATGGTAAATACATTATAGGTCTAAAGAGTTGAGGTATGAGGGAAAGGATTTAAAGATTTCAAAAGTCACTCAAACAATCTGTTTGCTGCATAGGTAGACACATACTTTCTTACGTGGAGCATCCATACAGAAGTTGAAAAAATATGTAATAGAGATAATTTCTAAGGTATTTCTTTACTTAATGCACCCATGTGAATTTTGGCTCTGGTGAATTTTAATACACTCTTTTACTTGAAAGCTTAATAATTCTATGTGATTATTTGCCTTGTTACAGACTCATGAAAAGAAAACCACAGTATAGAACTTAGTATATTTTTTAAAAACCAAGAGTGACTACAATAATATTTTATTACTAACGACTATTTTATGCAGAAACAGTATAATTTACAATAGGTAAGCAGTTAGAATATAAAAATTTACACATCAAAATTGACCTGCTCTAAAATAAATTTCTATGAATATTTCAAGCAATGCTGGGCAAAATGTAACAGCATTGATTTCTTCCTCAGTGAGGAAATAAGCAATGCACACAGCAAGTGACAATGCGCAGCCTTATGTTGATGGAGATAGCCCTCTCTTCTATTTGTGACTGCGTGCAGCTAGGGAATGAACCATTTGGGCTGAAATGATTGGTTTTGTTGCCCTTCTGATTTCGCTGAACTATTTTAAAAAATCTGAATCAATAAGCTATTCAGGCAATTGTGCAGATATGACTTTTTATTCTTAAGTCAATTTAACATGTGGTGGATTTTAACGTGAATCTAATCAGAGGAGAGGCCCATTTCCAAGCAGGGAGTTTCAGGCTAAGATTTCTTGTGCAGGTAAGTCCAGAAATCCATGTATTAAAATGTGACTCTGCTTTAACAAGGGGAAAAATCATGTTGTTGAAAAGTACCCCCAAAAGTCATGACATTTAAAATAAACTTTACTTAAATCATCCAAGTATTGGACATTTTATTTCTAAACTCTGGGCCTAAAAACTTTGTAATTTCTGTTTTTTAAAAAACATTTTGTCTTAAAGCTACTCTGCTTATATGATGACTTAAAATGTTCAGGTTGTTCTCATGTATTGGAAAGAGCAGGAGGTTTGGGTCAGACTTATTTCAAATGTGATTCCACCTCTTTGTAGTTGTGTGATTTTAGACAATAAAAATTACACTAAGCTATCTTTATCTAAAAATCAGAATAAGTATTATAACCCAGGAAGCTGTTGTGAGGGAAAAAAAATGAAATAGTAGGCCACCTGCCACCTAGCACAAAAGAGACATCTGATAATTATCAATTCCCTCCCTTCTTCTCACTCTCTATTCTGGTATCAAATGGTCATTTACGTTGAACTTTGCCTGTCATTAATATACAGATTCTGCTGGACAACAGAAGACAAATCAGGCTTAAGGATGTATTGAATAGAGAAGAAAAATTTCTTAGAGCAAGCATTTCGAGTAGGTTATAAATATTGCAAAGAAATGTGATGATAGTTTTTGGAACATCTGTACAAACAAAATAACTTTGTAAGTAAACAGAAGAATAGGAAATGTGAGTTTTTTCTACAGATATTTGGATTGCACATCTACCCTTTGGTTTATGTAATTTTATCGTTATGCTGCAACTGCTTTCACTCTGAATTATTCATTCAACATAAGCTAGCAATAAAGGCAATGTCTTTCTCCAGCTAAACATTCTCAGACATTAACAAGGCTGTTTAAATGAGCTGCGGAGGTTTTTTTTCCCTCCGTTTTATGATCTGAGTAGATGTTGGTCTGCAACAAACCACATTTTGGGGAAATTTATCACAGCTTTAAGAAATTTATCACAGCTACACATACACTAATGGAATAGAATTGTCTTTGAGCCGTGTCCTTGAATGGTCACTAATTTCTCTTAGTTCCCGGCTTGTCTGGAGAGAGTGTTGTTGAAAGACCTGTGATGAAAATAACATCACAAATGTTGTTTTCTGCTGCTTAAGGTATTCCAGATGGTTACAAGTTTTTTAAGGTGCTTGTGCTCATATGATTAGTTTTCTCAGCCTGTGCTTTCAAATGTGAAATGAAGGAATAATGGATCATTAGTGCAGTATTTTGAGTCTTTATCAATACAGTCCATACTAATATATGTAGTATATTAAAACTTAACCAGTTGTTTTTTGGTATTTAGTTACATATTTTAAACCCAAATATTTACAGGTTATGTAATACATATTTTTTGCACAAGACAGCCACTGGCTGTACCACATTGAAATTATTTAGTATTACTTACTCTCTTATGTTACTAGAAATATTGATTTACTCTTTAAACTAGAACTCCTTGTCTGTAAAAAGGATATTTAAACTAATTTAAGATGTTCTGTCAGTATTCTATATTTTGATCTTTCAATTGTATTTTAAAGATAATCCTATAAATTTTAATTAGCAATAGCTGACACAGCATTTGGGACAAAAACATGCTTATCAAATTAATTAATTGTATGAGTTTCTAAGACATAAATCAAATGTGTATAAAATGCTGTAATGTATTAAATAAATTAACTACTACTTGAGACAACACATGCTGAGCATCATGCCTAGTACCTGGCACATAGTAAACACTCAAGTCAGTGCTCAGATTTACTATTGATGTTATTCTTATAAAGTTCCTAGTCATCCAAAACATGTTACAGTAGCAAACATATATTAATTATCTACTGTGTGCTAGGCACTAAGTTATATGTTGTATATTTAATCATAATCTCATCACAACTCTGAAATAGGAATATTTCTCTCTATTTTTAAAGTAATAAGGAAACTGTAGCTCAGAAAGTTGAAGTAATTTGAACAAGACCCATAGAAGCAGAATTCATATCTGATTTTATCTGACAATAAGCCTGGCTTCTTTCTATTGACCAACTGATTTCACTATTAGCGGCGTCTTAGATTAACATACACATTGAATGAAATTTCTTTTTACGATTTGAATGAGTGCATTCAGAGCATTTCAAAATTTCGTGGCATATAACATCCATTTATTATGTTCACAGATTCTGTGGGTCAGGAATTCAGTCAGGTGACACTCCGTGGGGTTGGGCACCAAAATGTCTGGGACTTCAGTCAATGGACAAGACAGCTGAGCTGAGGGCTGAAATCAGCTGAAAGCTTGCTCACTCGCTTTTCTGGCAGTTGATGCTGGCTATTGTCTAAGACCTACCTGTGGTCCCTCTAGGTAGCCTGGACTTCCTCACAGTAAGTAGCTGAGTTCCGGGAGTAATAAGCATATCAAGAAAGAGGGGGAGGCCAAAGAGAGGCATGTCCTCCTACTGACCTGGCCTCACAAGTGACAGAGTATCACTTCTTCCTTAGTCTATTGGTTGGAGCAGTTGCAAGCACACCTGAGTTCAAGGGAAGAGGAGATGAACTGTACCTCTTAAAGGGAAGTGAAAATGTTCTGAACTAGCATTTGGGACCAGAAAGAATCCTGTGGCAAATTTTGGAGGATACCATCTGCCATACTTTTATAAATAATAATCATTTTAATTAAGTAAGATACATATATAAATACTAAGTGAACATGCAGTGGCCTAGTGTGCTAAAAATTTATGAAGTTTTCCTGAATAAAATATGTGCTAAAGGGCTTGTATAGTAATTAGATCAATACTGTCCAGTAGAATTTATCTTATACGTATCTAATGAACATACGTCTAATGAAAACATATTTCTATTGAAAAACCCTAATCAGCTATGTACAGTAAAATTAGAAGGTAAGCCCTAGTTGTGCTCTTAAATTGAGCTTTCCCAGAATGATTTTTATACGAAAGTAAATTTGGCAGTAATTAAATTATTATGAGCTATTTAGGGAAGTCACGAAAAACTTAATCTGTTCAATCAGAACTAACATAATCTAAATTTGGGCTACTGTTTTGCTCTTTTCTCCAAGTCGATAGAACAGAATATAGAAAAACAATTAATTGTAGTCTTTAAATAGCAGGAAAATCCACATAGGGAAATTTAAACTGAATTTCTAGTTCAGTCATAACCCAGCAAGTGAATCTTCTGATTTAGAGACTGACATTCTTTTGGGAGAATCTCAGGATCTGTATGTATTCACTAACACAGATCCGCAAAAATTATCCTATCTGTGGATTTAGAAGTGGAGATTTAAAGAGAAGTAATGTGTTTAATCAAGCTATTGATCCCAATGATTATTTTAACTTAATATATCTATTTGGATAAGTAACAGAGGCCCACTGAAGGTGCGTCAACAAGAAAGTGTTCATTATCTCATTAACAAGCATGCTAGCAGCCAAGGGCTTCCTGGGCTGGATGAAAGAACTCTAGGTCTTAAAGACTCTAGCTCAGCTTCTCTGCTATTTCCTGGTCTTCTCTTCACAGTCTTAAAAGGGTGGTGGCCATTGCAGACATTGTTTGCAGAAAGAAAGTATCTGAAGCAAAAGAGTAGCCATGTCCTTGTTTTGTGTACCTTTCTGAGGGTAATGACATTGTTTTTCTGTAAGCCCCCAGAATGTTTCCTACAGCACTTTGTTTAGGGTTGCAGTCACATGCCTGTACTCAAACAGAGGAAAAGGAAATTAAATTATCATGCTTGGCTTAGTCTAATCAACCTTTGCTGCCCAGGGCTAGGAAGGGATCATGATTAACATGACCACCCAAAATGTGAACAAAATATGGGTCCTATTAGCAAAGAGGAAACAGAAAGGTTATTGCATAGACCAGACTGGGACCTCTCAAATTTTAATGGTCACACAGTCACCTGGGGATCTGGTTAAAATGCAGATTTTACTTTTAATGTGCTTCCAGGTGATGTTGATACTGCTAATTTGTGGATCACACAAAATAGAAAGGACACAAACTATGGACTATAGCGCCTCAGCTATTAATCCTATGATATTCCCTTTTTGCTTTGTTAGTGATGTTTTCAAATGATGTAGAGTGTTGATGATGATGTAGAAATATAAAAGCCACAATATAATATGTAAATTCCTTTGCAACAATAGACCCATAAACCAAACAAATAGATGTTTTTCAATATATATAATACCATTTTATAGTTAAATATCACTTGTATTTATTTTCCACACAGGCACATAAACTTAAAGTTTACCAGTGAATAATGGAATAGAATATATAAGCAATAGCATAATATATGAGTGAAAAATATTTATAAACTTTTGACGCATAAAATATTTTTCTATTGTATGCATTAAGTATAAGCCAAGGCACAGTTGGAACATTTTTTTATACTTATCATGAATTTTGTAGAAATTATAGTATCCTTCATTCACCCAGTCTTCCACTTTCTAAAAATATATTGAGCCCTTGTTACTAACTTTAAAAACTGACTTATCCCCTCAAAATTGGTTTTGTTAAAGGATAATTCACTTTTAAATTGCCTAGTAATTTTGAATTATAACCCAAATATGTGTAACTCATTACCCAAAAAGCCAAGATTACTTTATAGAGAGGTAACACATGTCTTGACTAAATTCTCCACTAGAAACCTGGCACCAACTCACTTAACTTCTAAATACACTACCTACCATATATCAGAAGACAATGTCTTCAAAGAAAAATAACTTAAAAATTATATATTTAGCAACTGGTAAATTCTTATAATCAAAAATTCATAATGTTCTACAGTTTTTTAAAAGTCCACACTAAGTATTTCTGGAAGTCCTAGTACTTGGAAGCGTAGTATGTTCAAGGATATTTTCTCAGCGCATCTCACAAACCTGCTTCATCTCCCTCTTCTGGCTCTGCCTTTGTATGACAGGGTTGGCCCTTGTCATTTGGTGCAATCTCTCTGCTGGCATTGGTGGCTATTCTAATTAATGTTAATATTCTAATTAAAACAGCTATCTTTGTTTTCACTCTTGGTGAAAGTGCTGATGTTCAAAGTAGGTAACCCAAGAAAATTCATTCATCAAAGATAGCTGTCTGATTATGTGTAGTATTTCTTAGTTTGTTACTTAAAGAAAGAGTTCTAGTTTTATAAAATAAAAGAAAAATGGGCAAGTGGGGAACTCATGTATTTTGTTCCCTGCTGTATCCCTAGTGTCCAAAAAAGTGCCTGGCATGTAGTGAGTGTTCAGTTGGTGGTTGAATAAGTAAATATTTCTGTTTATACAATTCAGTATTCCTTGTCCATTTTTTCAACCAAGATTTGAAAACAATTTCATCTTCATAATAAGTAACTCAGTAGATTAGTGATGATACCAATGATTGACACCTGTACATAGATCTTTTTCCCATATCATAATATCCTCTTTAAATAGCTTTATAGTGTCTTCTTTGAATAACATAGCATTATTTTGTACATGTAGAGCATAATTTTCCTGCTGCCTCAATGATTGAATGCAAAGATGTAAAGGCTTTCAAATGTATACTTAGAAAGATATTTGTGCTGACAAATGGAGAACTTTGGGATAAATTTTAAAAATACGGCTTTGAAAATGTTAAACTCCCTCCTTTTAGATTGTATTGTTCATAGTTACATTGTGGCTCATGCAGCACAGGCAATTCCCATTTTTCTACTGCAGGCAGCATAAAAAAGAATAAAGCTTTTTCATTATCATGATGTATGCAACCTAGGTGCTAAATTTCTAAATGAAGACTCAGCACCAAAATCATAGAGCTTCTTAACAATGTCATATTTTATGATAATTCTTTAATACTAAATAATTATTTTTAAAAAGGAAAAATGAAACTCCATATCCTATAATTAAATGTAAATATATTGACCAACATTATTATTTGCCTATTACAATCTAACATTTTCTCCTTTCATACTGTCCACGGTTTAATGAGATTCTACCCATTGCATTACCAAAGAACATTAGATCAAGGAAACACCATAAGCAAACAGTAACTATTCCTGCTGAACTAACAATTGCTAGGTCTTAAGTTTCTTCGTTTGTGAATGATGTTATTGGACTATTATGATCGAAATGGCTAGCTGTTGATGAAAACGTATGATCCTTCTTCTAGGAGAGTGCAGAGTGTCATTGAAAGGCGGCTAGGCTTCTCACATGCATTTATAGTTATGTGAAGTATGAACAGCAATAAAGAGTATCTTTTTCTAAAGAGGGCGTTTAAGGATCAGATGAGGCTTCTCCACAGCTGATTCTGCTGTTTAGAAGCAGGGGACTCTAAGGCCCAGAAGACTGGGGAGTCAAAAGATGTTAAAGATCTGAGTCTCTGAGTCATTATGTGGGGGAAAGGCACTCACTAACCAGAAACATTGGGCTGCTTTAGGCTACTTCATAAGTTAAAAATAAACCATTGTATGAAGCCACTGATATCCTGGAGTTTGCTTGTTCCAGCAGCTAACATCACCCTAATGAAACCAGGAATCACTGTATTCTACTTTATGTAACTGAAATCATTAAATAAAAAATTACATATATAAAACAATATTAAAAGCTAAACATGAGTATATCACATATATAATTAAGAGACATTAATAACATAGGCTTCTGTTTTAAAATGATAATTAGTAAATAATGATGAAATACATAAAATGCCTGTTATTGGCCAGGAACTAAACATTCACTTAAACATGACAAAGATTCTGTGAATTAGTTATTTTTTTTAAACAGCTTATTTATTTATTTAAAAAAGTATTTATTTTGGCTGTGCCGGGTCTTAGTTGCGGCATGCAAGATCTTAGCTGCGGTATGTGGACTCTTACTTGCAGCATGCAAACTCTTAGTTGTGGCATGCATGTGGGATCTAGTTCCCCGACCAGGGATCGAACCTGGGCCCCCTGCATTGGGAGCGCAGAGTCTTACCCACTGGACCACCAGGGAAGTCCCGAATTAGCTATTATTATTCTCCATTGTACACACGTGGCAACTGAAGCTCAAGAGTGGTAATTATCCCAAAGTTGTAGACTTAATAAGTGTTGGAATCTGGAGTTGGATAGCAGCCTTTTTACCACCAAAGCTGGTTTAGTTCAATTGTATTTGCTATCTTCTAAAATAGCTCTTTGAGCAGTTATCTCATTTTGCCTCTCCCTTTCACCACCACAACTTGATAGTAGTCTACACAAGATGCCTCCACTTTCTGGTCAAATAATCAGTCTACAGATCTTTGCAATCAGACTGTAACTCTTACTACTTAACTAAAACTAGTTAACTCAACTTTCATTTTACATAGATTTCAGAAGACTGTAACTGATAAGGAACAATCAATCCGAGAGAGATATTGTGTTTAAAATCACAATTGAGAATAACGTGTCTTACGCTACTGTTTGCATAAAAGTTAAAACAGGAATTAATAATGTATATACTTGTGTGTACAAAGAATGTATTGGAAAGCTATATAAGAACCCTGTGACTTGGTTCTCTGACTTGGGATATAAAAGAGAGACTTAAATTTCATAGTAGGCCTTTTGTAATTCTTAAGTTTTTAAATTTAATTCAGAAAATAAGATAAAATGCACAGGTTTCCCAGAGTATATCCACATTCATTATTCAAGTTGCTGCTATATTATACACCTGTGACCATATTTCTTTCTAGACAATATCTTTTGTTCATTTTCATGCTGAGTCTTCCACCTGGAATGTCTTTTCTCTGCCAAAATCTAATTTATCTTTCAAGGTCATTTGAAGTTTACCTAAAGTTTTCCCTGATTTTTTCCTCATCAACAGAAAAACAAAATCACACTCTAATCTGTAGTTCTCTATTTGTATATTGTGAAATATGAGTACATGAATGATCAGATAATAAATTCCTTGAAATTAGGAATTATCTTGTATTCATTTTTGTTCCACAAAGTCTAGTCCTATGTGAGAGAGAATAATGCAATATATCATCAAGCTCTGGTTGAGTCAGTCCTCTGTGACGTGTGAAGTGATGTCTTCCAATTTATCCAGCCACAATTCAGATCTCAAACACTTCCGTATACTTATCTTTCCCTCTCAAATCATGCATCATAATCCCTTTCCCAAGACACAGACTATTATTTTTTGATAGATCTTTATTGGAGTATAATTGCTTCACAATACTGTGTTAGTTTCTGTTGTGCAACAAGCGAATCAGCCGTATATGCATACACATGTTCCCATATCCCCTCTGTCTTGAGCCTCCCTCCCATGCTCCCTATCCCACCTCTCTAGGTCATCGCAGAGCACTGAGCTGATCTCCCTGTGCTATGCTGCTGCTTCCCACCAGACCGCTGTTTTACATTCGGTAGTG
The DNA here is from genome assembly GCF_964270905.1 of Leucopleurus acutus. Taxonomy (NCBI): domain Eukaryota; kingdom Metazoa; phylum Chordata; class Mammalia; order Artiodactyla; family Delphinidae; genus Leucopleurus; species Leucopleurus acutus. The sequence goes on from NC_139146.1 coordinate 6,751,485, forward strand.
TATATATGTCGATGCTACTCTCACTTCGCCCCAGCTTCCCCCTACCACCCCGTGTCCTCAAGTCCATTCTCTATGCCTACCTCTTTATTCCTGCCCTATAGATAGGTTCATCAGTACCGTTTTTTGTTGTTGTTTTTTATTCCATATATATGCGTTAGCACGCAGTATTTGTTTTTCTCTTTCTGACTTCCTTCACTCTGTATGACAGACTCTGGGTCCATCCGCCTCACTACAGATAACTCAATTTCGCTTCTTTTTATGGCTGAGCAATATTCCATTGTGTCTGTGTGCCACATCTTCTTTATCCGTTCATCTGTCGATGGACATTTAGGTTGGTTCCATGTCCTGGCTATTGTAAATAGTGCTACCATGAATATTGTGGTACATGTCTCTTTTTGAATTAGGGTTTTCTCAGGGTATATGCCCAGTAGTGGGATTGCTAGGTCATATGGTAGTTCTGTTTTTAGTTTTTTAAGGTACCTCCATACTGTTTTCCATAGTGGTTGTATCAATTTACATTCCCAACACCAACAGTGCAGGAGGGTTCCCTATTCACCATATCCTTTCCAGCATTTATTGTTTCTAGATTTTTTGATAATGGCCATTCTGACGGGCATGAGGTGATACCTCATTGTAGTTTTGATTTGCATTTCTCTAATAATTAATGATGCTCAGCATCTTTTCATGTGCCTCTTGGCCATCTGTATGTCCTCCTTAGTGAAATGTCTATTTAGGTCTTCCGCCCATTTTTTAACTGGATTGTTTGGTTTTTTTTTTTTTTTGATATTGAGCTCCATGATATTTTGGAGATAAATCCTTTTTCTGTTGTTTCATTTGCAAATATTTTCTCCCATTCTGAGGGTTGTCTGTTTGTCTCATTTATGGTTTCCTTTGCTATGCAAAAGTTTTTAAGTTTAATTAAATCCGATTTGTTTATTTTTATTTCTGTTACTCTAGGAGGTGGGTCCAAAAAAGATCTTGCTGTGGTTTATGTCAAAGAGTATTTTTCCTCTGTTTTCCATTAAGACTTTTATAGTGTTTGATCTTACATTTAAGTCTTTAATCCATTTAGAGTTTATGTTTGTTTATGGTGTTAGGGAGTGTTCTAATTTCGTTCTCTTACATGTAGATGTCCAGTTTTCCCAGCACCACTTATTGAAGAGGCTGTCTTTTCTCCATTGTATGTTCTTGCCTCCTTTGTCGTAAATTAGGTGCCCATATGTGCGTGGGTTTATCTGTGGGCATTCTATCCTGTACCATTGATCTGTATTTCTGTTTTTGTGTCAGCCCATACTGTCTTAATTACTGTAGCTTTGTGGTATAGTACGAAGTTGGGGAGCCTGATTCCTCCAACTCTGTTTTTCTTTCTCAAGATTGCTTTGGCTATCTGGGGTCTTTTGCATTTCCATATGAATTGCAAAATTATTTGCTCTAATTCTGTGAAGAATGCCAGTGGTAGTTTGATAGGGATTGCACTGAATCTGTGGATTGCTTTGGGTAGTATAGTCATTTTCACAATATTGATTCTTCCAATCCAAGAACATGATATAGCTCTCCATCTGTTTATGTTATCTTTGATTCCTTTCATCAGTGTTTTATAGTTCTCTGAGTACAAGTCTTTTGCCGCCTCAGGCAGATTTATTCCTAGGTATTTTATTCTTTTTGTTGCAGTGGTAACTGGGAGTGTTTCCTTAATTTCTCTTTCTGATTTTTCACTGTTGGTATATAGGAATGCCAGAGATTTCTGTGCATTAATTTTATATCCTGCAACCTTACCAAATTCACTGATTAGTTCTAGTAGTTTTCTGTTGTCATTTTTAAGGATTTTTTCTGTATAGTATGTCATCTGGAAACAGTGACAGTTTTACTTCTTTTCCAATTTGTATGCCTTTTATTTATTTTCTTCTCTGTGGCTAGGACTTCCAAAACTATGTTGAATAAGAGTGGCGAGAGTGGACATCCTTGTCTTATTCGTGATCTTAGTGGAGATGCTTTCATTTTTTCACCACTGAGTATGATACTTACTGTGGGTTTGTCATAGATGGCCTTTATTATGTTGCGGTAGGTTTCCTCTATGCCCATTTTCTGGAGAGTTTTTAATCATAAATGGGTTTTGAATTTTTTCAAAAGCTTTTTCTGCATCTACTGAGATGATCATATGGGTTTTATTTTTGTGTTTTTTTTTTGCGGTACGTGGGCATCTCACTGTTGTGGCCTCTCCTGTCGTGGAGCACAGGCTCTGGATGCGCAGGCTCAACGGCCATGGCTCACGGCCCAGCCGCTCCATGGCATGTGGGATCTTCCCGGACCGGCGCATGAACCCGTGTCCCCTGCATCGGCAGGCGGACTCTCAACCACTACACCACCAGGGAAGCCCTATCATATGGTTTTTATTCCTTAATTTGTAAATGTGGTGTATCACATCGATTGATTTGCGTATATTGAAGAATCCTTGCATCCCTGGGATAAATCCTACTTGATCATGGTGTATGATCCTTTTAATGTGCTGTTGGATTCTGTTTGCTAGTATTTTGTTGAGAATTTTTGCATCTATGTTCATCAGCGATATTGGTCTGTAGTTTTTGTTTGATATCTTTTTCTGGTTTTGGTATCATGGTGATGGTGGCTTCATAGAATGAATTTGGAAGTATTTCTCCCTCTGCAATTTTTGGGAAGAGTTTGAGAAGGATTGGTATTAGCTCTTCTCTAAATGCTTGATAGAATTCACCTGTGAAGCCATCTGGTCCTGGGCTTTTGTTTGTTGGAAGATTTTTTAATTACAGTTTCAATTTCATTACTTGTGATAGGTCTGTTTATATTTTCTAATTCTTCCTGGAAATTGTACCTTTCCAAGAATTTGTCCATTTCTTCATGGTTGTCCATTTTATTGGCATGTAGTTGTTTGTAGTAGTCTCTTATAATCCTTTGTATTTCTGCGGTGTCAGTTGTGATTTCTCCTTTCATTTCTAATTTTATTGATTTGCGTCCTCTCCCTTTCTTTCTTTATGAGTCTGGCTGGGGTTTATCAATTTTATCTTCTCAAAAACCAGCTTTTAGGTTTTTTGATCTTTGCTATTGTTTTTTCATTTCTATTTCATTTATTTCTTCTTTGATCCTTCTACTGACTTTGGGTTTTCTTTGTTCTTCTTTCTCTAGTTGTCTTAAGTGTAGGGTTTGATTGTTTTTTTTTTTTTTTACATCTTTATTGGGGTATAATTGCTTTACAATGGTGTGTTAGTTTCTGCTTTATAACAAAGTGTATCAGTTATACATATACATATGTTCCCATATCTCTTCCCTCTTGCGTCTCCCTCCCTCCCACCCTCCCTATCCCACCCCTCCAGGCTGTCACAAAGCACCGAGCCAATATCCCTGTGCCATGCGGCTGCTTCCCACTAGCTATCTACCTTACTACGTTTGTTAGTGTGTATATGTCCATGACTCTCTCTCGCCCCGTCACAGCTCACCCTTCCCCCTCCCCATAACCTCAAGTCCATTCTCTAGGAGGTCTGCGTCTTTATTCCTGCCTTACCCCTAGGTTCTTCATGACATTTTTTTTCTTAAATTCCATATATATGAGTTAGCATACGGTATTTGTCTTTTTCTTTCTGACTTACTTCACTGTGTATGACAGACTCTAGGTCTATCCACCTCATTACAAATAGCTCAATTTCGTTTCTTTTTATGGCTGAGTAATATTCCATTGTATATATGTGCCACATCTTCTTTATCCATTCATCCGATGATGGGCACTTAGGTTGTTTCCATCTCCGGGCTATTGTAAATAGAGCTGCAATGAACATTTTGGTACATGACTCTTTTTGAATTTCGGTTTTCTCAGGGTATATGCCCAGTAGTGGAATTGCTGGGTCATATGGTAGTTCTATTTGTAGTTTTTTAAGGACCCTCCATACTGTTCTCCATAGTGGCTGAACCAATTCACATTCCCACCAGCAGTGCAAGAGGGTTCCCTTTTCTCCACACCCTCTCCAGCATTTATTGTTTCTAGATTTTTTGATGATGGCCATTCTGACTGGTGTGAGATGATATCTCATTGTAGTTTTGATTTGCATTTCTCTAATGATTAATGATGTTGAGCATTCTTTCATGTGTTTGTTGGCAGTCTGTATATCTTCTTTGGAGAAATGTCTATTTAGGTCTTCTGCCCATTTTTGGATTGGGTTGTTTGTTTTTTTGTTATTGAGCTACATGAGCTGCTTGTAAATTTTGGAGATTAATCCTTTGTCGGTTGCTTCATTTGCAAATATTTTCTCCCATTCTGAGGGTTGTCTTTTGGTCTTGTTTATGGTTTCCTTTGCTGTGCAAAAGCTTTGAAGTTTCATTAGGTCCCATTTGTTTATTTTTGTTTTTATTCCGTTACTCTAGGAGGTGGGTCAGAAAGAATCTTGCTGTGATTTATGTCATCGAGTGTTCTGCCTATGTTTTCCTCTAAGAGTTTGATAGTTTCTGGCCTTATATTTAGGTCTTTAATCCATTTTGAGCTTATTTTGTGTTAGGGAGTGATCTAATCTCATACTTTTACATGTACCTGTCCAGTTTTCCCAGCACCACTTATTGAAGAGGCTGTCCTTACTCCACTGTACATTCCTGCCACCTTTATCAAAGATAAGGTGTCCATATGTGCATGGGTTTATCTCTGGGCTTTCTATCCTGTTCCATTGATCTATCTTTCTGTTTTTGTGCCAGTACCATACCGTCTTGATAACTGTAGCTTTGTAGTATAGTCTGAAGTCAGGGAGCCTGATTCCTCCAGTTCCTTTTTTTGTTCTCAAGATTGCTTTGGCTATTCGGGGTCTTTTGTGTTTCCATACAAATTGCGAAATTTTTTGTTCTAGTTCTGTGAAAAATGCCAGTGGTAGTTTGATAGGGATTGCATTGAATCTGTAGATTGCTTTGGGTAGTAGAGTCATTTTCACAATGTTGATTCTTCCAATCCAAGAACATGGTATATGTCTCCATCTATTTGTATCATCTTTAATTTCTTTCATCAGTGTCTTATAATTTTCTGCATACAGGTCTTTTGTCTCCTTAGGTAGGTTTATTCCTAGATATTTTATTCTTTTTGTTGCAATGGTAAATGGGAGTGTTTTCTTGATTTCACTTTCAGATTTTTCATCATTAGTATATAGGAATGCCAGAGATTTCTGTGCATTAATTTTGTATCCTGCCACTTTACCAAATTCATTGATTAGCTCTAGTAGTTTTCTGGTAGCATCTTTAGGATTCTCTATGTATAGGATCATGTCATCTGCAAACAGTGACAGCTTTACTTCTTCTTTTCCGATTTGGATTCCTTTTATTTCCTTCTCTTCTCTGATTGCTGTGGCTAAAACTTCCAAAACTATGTTGAATAAGAGTGGTGAGAGTGGGCACCCTTGTCTTGTTCCTGATCTTAGTGGAAATGCTTTCAGTTTTTCACCATTGAGGATGATGTTTGCTGTAGGCTTGTCGTATATGGCCTTTATTATGTTGAGGAAATTTCCCTCTATGCCTACTTTCTTTAGGGTTTTTATCATAAATGGGTGTTGAATTTTGTCAAAAGCTTTCTCTGCATCTATTGAGATGATCATATGGTTTTTCTCCTTCAATTTGTTAATATGGTTTATCACATTGATAGATTTGCGTATATTGAAGAATCCTTGCATTCCTGGAATAAACCCCACTTGATCATGGTGTATGATCCTTTTAATGTGCTGTTGGATTCTGTTTGCTAGTATTTTGTTGAGGATTTTTGCATCTATGTTCATCAGTGATATTGGTCTGTAGTTTTCTTTCTTTGTGACATCCTTGCCTGGTTTTGGTATCAAGGTGATGGTGGCCTCGTAGAAGGAGTTTGGGAGTGTTCCTCCCTCTGCTATATTTTGGAAGAGTTTGAGAAGGATAGGTGTTAGCTCTTCTCTAAATGTTTGATAGAATTCGCCTGTGAAGCCATCTGATCCTGGGCTTTTCTTTGTTGGAAGATTCTTAATCACAGTTTCAATTTCAGTGCTTGTGATTGGTCTGCTCATATTTTCCATTTCTTCCTGATTCAATCTTGGCAGGTTGTGCATTTCTAAGAATTTGTCCATTTCTTCCAGATTGTCCATTTTATTGGCATAGAGTTGCTTGTAGTAATCTCTCATGATCTCTTTTATTTCTGCAGTGTCAGTTGTTACCTCTCCTTTTTCATTTCTAATTCTATTGATTTGAGACTTCTCCCTTTTTTTCTTGATGAGTCTGGCTAGTGGTTTATCTATTTTGTTTATCTTCTCAAAGAACCAGCTTTTAGTTTTATTGATCTTTGCTATTGTTTCCTTCATTTCTTTTTCATTTATTTCTGATCTGATATTTATGATTTCTTTCCTTCTGCTAGCTTTGGGGTTTTTTTGTTCTTCTTTCTCTAATTGCTTGAGGTGCAAGGTTAGGTTGTTTATTCGAGATGTTTCCTGCTTCTTAAGGTGGGCTTGTATTGCTATAAACTTCCCCCTTAGAACTGCTTTTGCTGCATCCCACAGGTTTTGGGTCGTTGTGTCTCCATTGTCATTTGTTTCTAGGTATGTTTTTGATTTCCTCTTTGATTTCTTCAGTGATCACTTCATTATTAAGTAGTGTATTGTTTAGCCTCCATGTGTTTGTATTTTTTACAGATCTTTTCCTGTAATTGATATCTAGTCTCATGGCGTTGTGGTCAGAAAAGATACTTGATACAATTTCAATTTTCTTAAATTTGCCAAGGCTTGATTTGTGACCCAAGATATGATCTATCCTGGAGAATGTTCCATGAGCACTTGAGAAAAATGTGTATTCTGTTGTTTTTGGATGGAGTGTCCTATAAATATCAATTAAGTCCATCTTGTTTAATGTATCATTTAAAGCTTGTGTTTCCTTATTTATTTTCATTTTGGATGATCTGTCCATGGGTGAAAGTGGGGTGTTTAAGTCCCCTACTATGAATGTGTTACTGTCGATTTCCCCTTTTATGGCTGTTAGTATTTGCCTTATGTATTGAGGTGCTCCTATGTTGGGTGCATAAATATTTACAATTGTTATATCTTCTTCTTGGATCGATCCCTTGATCATTATGTAGTGTCCTTCTTTGTCTCTTTTAATAGTCCTTATTTTAAAGTCTATTTTGTCTGATATGAGAATTGCTACTCCAGCTTTCTTTTGGTTTCCATTTGCATGGAATATCTTTTTCCATCCCTTTACTTTCAGTCTGTATGTGTCTCTAGGTCTGAAGTGGGTCTCTTGTAGACAGCATATATAAGGGTCTTGTTTTTGTATCCATTCAGCCAGTCTGTGTCTTTTGGTGGGAGCATTTAGTCCATTTACATTTAAGGTAATTATCGATATGTATGTTCCTATTCCCATTTTCTAAATTGTTTTGGGTTCGTTATTATAGGTCTTTTCCTTCTCTTGTGTTTCTTGCCTAGAGAAGATCCTTTAGCATTTGTTGTAAAGCTGGTTTGGTGGTGCTGAACTCTCTCAGCTTTTGCTTGTCTGTAAAGGTTTTAATTTCTCCATCAAATCTGAATGAGATCCTTGCTGGGTAGAGTAGTCTTGGCTGCAGGTTTTTCTCCTTCATCACTTTCAGTATGTCCTGCCACTCCCTTCTGGCTTGTAGGGTTTCTGCTGAGAGATCAGCTGTTAACCTTATGGGGATTCCCTTATGTGTTATTTGTTGTTTTTCCCTTGCTGCTTTTAATATGCTTTCTTTGTATTTAATTTTTGACAGTTTGATTAATATGTGTCTTGGCGTATTTCTCCTTGTATTTATCCTGTATGGGACTCTCTGTGCTTCCTGGACTTGATTAACTATTTCCTTTCCCATGTTAGGGAAGTTTTCAACTATAATCTCTTCAAATATTTTCTCAGTCCCTTTCTTTTTCTCTTCTTCTTCTGGAACCCCTATAATTCGAATGTTGGTGCGTTTAATGTTGTCCCAGAGGTCTCTGAGACTGTCCTCAGTTCTTTTCATTCTTTTTTCTTTATTCTGCTCTGCAGTAGTTATTTCCACTATTTTATCTTCCAGGTCACTTACCCGTTCTTCTGCCTCAGTTATTCTGCTATTGATCCCATCTAGAGTATTTTTAATTTCATTTATTGTGTTGTTCATCGTTGCTTGTTTCATCTTTAGTTCTTCTAGGTCCTTGTTAACTGATTCTTGCATTTTGTCCATTCTATTGTCCATTCTATCTCCAAGATTTCGGATCAACCTTACTATCATTATTCTGAATTCTTTTTCAGGTAGACTGCCTATTTCCTCTTCATTTGTTAGGTCTGGTGCATTTTTATCTTGCTCCTTTATCTGCTGTGTGTTTTTATGTTTTCTCATTTTGCTTGTCTTACTGTGTTTGGGGTCTCCTTTTTGCAGGCTGCAGGTTCGTAGTTCCTCCTGTTTTTGATGTCTGTCTCCAGTGGCTAAGGTTGGTTCAGTGGGTTGTGTAGGCTTCCTGGTGGAGGGGACTAGTGCCTGTGTTGTGGTGGATGAGGCTGGATCTTGTCTCTCTAGTGGGCAGGTTCACGTCTGGTGGTGTGTTTTGGGGTGTCTGTGGCCTTATTATGATTTTAGGCAGCCTCTCTGCTAATGGGTGGGGTTGTGTTCCTGTTTTGCTAGTTGTTTGCACAGGTTGTCCAGCACTGTGGCTTGCTGGTCGTTGAGTGAAGCTGGGTGCTGGTGTTAAGATGGAGGTCTCTGGGAGATTTTCACCGTTTGATATTATGTGGAGCTGGGAGGTCTCTTGTGGACCAGTGTCCTAAAGTTGGCTCTCCTACCTCAGAGGCAGAGCCCTGACTCCTGGCTGGAGCACCAAGAGCCTTTCATCCACACGGCTCAGAATAAAAGGGAGAAAAAGTAGAGGGAATTAGTAGAAGTATGAGGAAAGAAAGAAGGAAAGGAGGGAAGGAAGGAAGGAAGAAGGAAAGAAAGAAGCAAAGAAGGAAAGAAGGCAAGAAGGAACGAAAGGAGGGAGGGAGGGAGGGAGGAAGGAAGGAAGGAGGGAAAGAAGGAAAAACAGAAAGAAAGAAGATACAGTAAAAATAAAATAAAGTATAATAAAGTTATTGAATTAAAAAATTCTTATTTAGAAAAAAAAAAGAGATGGATAGAACCTTAGGACAAATGTTGGAAGCAAAGCTATACAGACAAAATCTTACACAGAAGCATACACATACACCCTCACTAAAAGAGGTAAATGGGGAAAAATCCTAAATCTTGCTGTCAGAGACCACCTCCTCAATTTGGGATGATTCGTTGTCTGAAGGAGGGAAGGAAGGAAGGAAAGAAAGAAAGAAAGAAAGGACGAAGGTAAAGTATAATAACGTTCTTAAAATTAAAATTGATTATTAAGAAAAAACCATGGACGGATAGAACCCTAGGACAAATGGTGGAAGCAAGACTATACAGACAAGATCTCACACAGAAGCATACACATACACATTCACAAAAAGAGGAAAGGGGAAAAAATCATAGATCTTGCTCCCAAAGTCCACCTCCTCAATTTGGGATGATTGGTTGTCTATTCATGTATTCCACAGATGCAGGGTACATCAAGTTGATTGTGGAGCTTTAATCCGCTGCTCCTGAGGCTGCTGGGAGAGATTTCCCTTTCTCTTCTTTGTTCTCACAGCTCCCAGGGCTAAGCTTTGGATTTGGCCCCGCCTCTGCGTGTAGGTCGCTGGAGGGCGTCTCTTTTTTGCTCAGACAGGACGGGGTTAAAGGAGCCGCTGATTGGGGATTCTGGCGTACTGAGGCCGGCGGGGACGGAGGGGCACGGAATGCGGGGCGGGCCTGCGGCGGCAAAGTCCGGCGTGACCCTGCACCAGCCCGAGGCCCGCCGTGCGCTCTCCCGGGGAAGTCGTCCCTGGATCCCGGGAACCCGGCAGTGGCGGGCTGCACAGGCTCTGCGGAAGAGGGGAGTGGAGAGCGACCTGCGCTCGCACACAGGCCCCTTGGTGGCGGCAGCAGCAGCCCCAACGTCTCCCGCCCGTCTCTGGGGTCCGCGCCCTCAGCCGCGGCTCGCGCCCGTCTCTGGAGTTCCTTTAAGCAGCGTTCTTAAACCCCTCTCCTCACGCCCCAGGAAACAAAGAGGGAAGGAAAAGTCTCCTGCCTCTTCGGCAGGTGCAGACTTTTCGCCGGACTCCCTCCCGGCTAGCTGTGGTGCACTAACCCCTTCAGGCTATGTTCAAGCCGCCAACCCCAGTCCTCTCCCTGCGCTCCGGCCTTAGCTCGCAGCCCCGCCCGCCCCGGCGGGTGAGCAGACAAGCTTCTCGGGCTGGTGAGTGCCGGTCGGCACCGATCCTCTGTGCGGGAATCTCCCCGCTTTGCCCTCCGCACCCGTTGCTGTGCACTCCTCCGCGGCTTCGAAGCTCCCCCCTCCGCCTACCATAGTCTCCGCCCGCGAAGGGGCTTCCTAGTGTGTGGAAACTTTTCCTCCTTCACAGCTCCCTCCCACTGGTGCAGGTGCCGTCCCTATCCTTTTGTCTCTGGTTTTTCTTTTTTTCTTTTGGCCTACCCAGGTACGTGGGGAGTTTCTTGCCTTTTGGGAGGTCTGAGGTCTTCTGCCAGCCTTCAGTAGGTGTTCTGTAGGAGTTGTTCCACGTGTATATGTATTTCTGGTGTATCTGTGGGGAGGAAGGTGATCTCCGCGTCTTACTCTTCCGCCATCTTCCTGCTCTCCCCCGGGTTTGATTATTTGAGATTTTTATTGTTTCTTGAGGTGAGATTGAATTGCTATAAACTTCCCTCTTAGAACTGCTTTTGCTGTGTCCCGTAGGTTTTGGGTCATCGGGTTTTCATTGTCATTTGTTTCTATGTATTTTTTCACTTCTTCTTTGATTTCTTCAGTGATCTCTTGGTTATTTAGTAGTGCACTGTTTAGCCTCCATGTATTTGTGTTTTTTACAGGTTTTTTCCTGTAATTGATTTCCAATCTCATGGCATTGTGGTCAGAAAATGCTTGATACAATTTCAATTTTCTTAAGTTTTCCAAGGCTTGATTTGTAACCCAAGGTGTGATGTATCCTGGAGAATGTTCCATGTGCACTTGAGAAGAAAGTGTATTCTCCCACTTTTGGGTGGAATATTCTATAAATATCAATTAAATCTGTCTGGTCTGTTGTGTCACTTAAAGCTTGTGTTTCCTTATTTATTTTCTGTTTGGATCATCTGTCCAGTTATGCAAGTAGGATGTTAAAGTCCTCTACTATTAATTGCGTTACTGTCGATTTTTCCTTTCATGGTTGTTAGCATTTGCCTTAGTATTGACATGCTCCTATGTTGGGTGCATAAACATTTATAATTGTTATATCTTCTTGGATTGATCCTTTGATAATTATGTAGTGTCCCTCATCTCTTGTAACAGTCTTTATTTTAAAGTCTATTTTATCTGATAGAGTATTGCTACTCCAGCTTCCTTTTGACTTCCAGTTGCATGGAATATCTTTTTCCATCCCTTCACTTTGAGTCTGTATGTGTTCCTAGGTGTGAAGTGGGTCTCTTGTAGGCAGCACATATATGGTTCTTGTTTTTGTATCCGTTCAGGCAGTCTGTGTCTTTTGGTTAGGGCATTTAATCCATTTACATTCAAGGTTATTATTGATATGTATGTTCCTAATACCATTTTCTTAATTGTTTTGGGTTTGTTTTTGTGGGTGTTTTTCTTCTCTTGTGTTTCCCACCTAGAGAAGTTTCTTTAGCATTTGTTGTAAAGCTGGTCTTGTGGTGGTGGTGCTGAATTCTCTTAGCTTTTGCTTGTCTGAAAAGCTCTTGACTTCTCTATCGAATCTGAATGAGATCCTTGCTGGGTAGAGTAATCTTGGTTGTAGGTTTTTCTCTTTCATCACTTTAAGTATACCCTACCACTCCCTTCTGGCCTGCAGAGTTTCTGCTTAAAAATCAGCTGATAACCTTATGGTATTCCTTTGTATGTTATTTTTTGTTTTTCCCTTGCTGCTTTTAATATTATTTCTTTGAATTTAATTTTTGTTAGTTTTATTATTATGTGTCTTGGTGTGTTTTTCTTAGGGTTTATCCTGTATGGGACTCTTTGTGCTTCCTGGACTTGGGTGACTATTTCCTTTCCCATGATAGAGAAGTTTTCAACTATAGTCTCTACAAATATTTTTGCAGACCTTTTCTTTTTCTCTTCTTTTTCTGGGACCCCTGTAATTCAAATGCTGTTGCATTTAATATTGTCCCAGAGGTCGCTGAGATTCTCTTCAGTTGTTGTCATTCGTTTTTCTTTATTCTGCTCCTTGGCAGTTATTTCCACCATTTTGTCTTCCAGCTCACTTATTCATACTTCTGCCTCCATTATTCTGTTATTGATTTTAGTGTATTTTTCATTTCTGTTATTGTGTTGTTCATCTCCGTTTGTTCTTTAGTTCTTCTAGGTCTTGGTTAAACATTTCTTGTATTTTCTCAATGCGTGCTTCCATTCTGTTTCCGAGATTCTGGATCATCTTTACTGTCATTACTCTGAATTCTTTTTCAGGTAGATTGCCTACTTCCTCTTAATTTATTTGGTCTTTTGGGTTTTTACCTTGCTCCATCTGTGACATATTTTTTTGCTGTCTCTCTTTTTTTTTTTTTTTTTTATGAGTGAGATTGTGTTCCTGTCTTTCTTGTTGTTTAGCCTGAGTGAGATTGTGTTCCTGTCTTTCTTGTTGTTTAGCCTGAGCCTTCCGATACTGGAGTTTGTAGGCTATTGGGTAGGGCTGGGTATTGGTGCTGAGATGGGAAACTCCGTGAGCCCTTACTCTGATGAATATTTCCTGGGGTCTGAGGTTCTCTGTTAGTCCAGTGGTTCGGACTCAGAGTTTCCACCACAGGAACTTCGGCCTGACCCCCAGCTCATGAACCAAGATCCCACAATCTGTGTGGGGCAGCAAAAAACAAACAAAAAAATAGCAAAGTAAAAAATAAAATTAGATTAGGAAAGTAACAGATATGTTAGAAAGATTATAAAAATAAAAATACAGATGAATCAATAACCGGAAGGTACCTCAGTACCACAATAGTAAAAAAAGAGGAGGAGGGAAAAGGAAAAAAAAAGGAGTGGGGAGGCCTTGGCTGTTGAGGGCGGGGCCTAAGCAAGGGCGAGGTTTGGGTGGTGGGCGGGGCCTATGCTTATGACCCACAGGCCAGAAAAGGCCTGGGAGGCTGTGGGGGGGTGGGGCTTAGGCTCAAGGAGCAGAACCAGCCCAGACGTGCCCCACACGCCTGGTCTCAGAGGGCAGGGAACCTCACCTGGGAGCCCAGCAGGCTTCCTGGGCTCAAGTGGATGGGGCAAACGCCCTTGTCACCTCTCTTGCTCCTCTGGTTTGGGAGGGCCCCTCCCTCCTGCTTCTCCTGTTTTCCCCTTGGCCTCCTTCCTATGCCCCCAAGTACCTACACAACCTGGAGCGGGCTTTGGAGGGCAGGGGACTGGCCTGGGAGCTTAGCAGGCTCCCTGGGCCCAAGTGGATGGGGCAGTTGCCCTCTGCTTGTCTCCCACTCCTCCTGGATGGCTCCTCCCGCCTGCTTCTCCTGATCACCCCAGCCTCCTTCCTATGCCTGCAGGACCCACGCGGCCTGGCTGGGTCTTTGGAGGGGCGTTACCGGCTTGGGAGCTCAGCAGGCTCCCTGGCCCAAGTGGGCCAGGAGATTGCCCTCCACTCCTCACCCGCTCTTCCTGTAGAGTCCCTCTCACCTTCCTCTCCTGATCTCCCCGGCCTCAGTGGCACCGATCCTGTCTGGCCTCCACTTCTCCTCCCCCCTCAGTCCCCCCACGTTCTACCAGTTCACTTGCGGGTTCCTCCTGCCTCCTTGGGTGTCAGAGTCCCCCACCAGTGGCCCCCAGGTGCTCTAGTTGTGGAGAAACACTAACTCCATGTCTTCCCACACCACCATCTTGACTCTGCCTCCTATTATTTTTCTTACAAGACACATGCTCTTTTCTTCATGATTATAGGAGAGAGGAATTTTCGTCTTTCTAATCATCACACAAGAAAAAAATAATGAAATGCAAGATGTGTGTGCAGATACATTTATTTGTCACTCTAGAAATGGTTTTATGTTTTAATACAAGTTTTTAAAATTCTTCAGCTCTTTTTAAATTATTGTCTTTTTTTCTCCATGGTTATTAGCAGACACCTTTGAGCATGTCAGTATAAACTGTAAAAAGACACAAATGTAAGAAAATTGGTGTGCTTATAAACCAGAGTGAAATCCCCAATCTGTTTCTTTTTTAATAGAATTAGTAGTCATCTCTTGTAGATTCCTAGATTTACTTTAAATCAATCTCCTTTAGTATTTAGTTCTAGTACTAGTGATACAATAAAAGGAATCAGTGAGTAAAAGATATGCATTAAAGACTTCTATTTTTTTCTGGGTATATACATTCTTTGCAAAATGAGGAAAATACATAAAGTGTAAAAAACATAACAAGATTTGCTTTAAACAGTAATTTAAACAGTAACATTTTTCTTAAATCCTTTATGAAAATGAAATCTTAATGGAAGTTAAAGTTCCATTTTATTAAGAACATTCATTAAATGTGATTTTCATAAATTTATCTATGAATTCTGAAACCAGGAAAACACTAATAATAATATGCAAATAGGGAAATTGAGCAGATTATTGAAAGAATATAAGTAAAACACTTAGGGCTTAAATTTGTTATATAAATGCTTATTACAATAGATTTCAAAGCAATAAAAAATGTCCACAACCTGAGTGAATGTTGTAATAAATGTCTAATCCAGATGTCTTAGATCATAACTTAGAAATTTGTTAACTATAATGGGTGAGAAACTATGGTACAATAAATCTCCTGCATCTTCCCAGATGGCTATGTTGTCCAGTATAAAATATGTATGATAGATTTATTTGCATTACTTCTATGTGGTGTTTATGTAACTTTAGCTGGGAACCCCAGCACATTGTTAATCTTCAGGGAGTTCTTTCTGTTAATTATTCTTCACAACACTTCAGGAGAAGTCTGTATTATTATCCAACTCATATTAAAGATAAACAAAATAGCATAGGTGTGTGTATGGATTTAGTACAATCCCAGAGATGAGGAATACTCAAGTTTTACACTTTAAGTCTCACCTTTTCATCATACAATTAAAATAATTTTGATTTTTTACTTTTCACCCTAAAAGTCTATGAAAATATAATGTAAGTCTGTTAATACTCTCTGGAATATTTTTATGTGAATTGCTGTCAGTGTTTCTTCTCTTCTGTAATTCTTGAGATTAAAGAAGGAAAAACTAAATGTAGCCAACAAGGTAGAATTCTGATGTATTACCTTGTATTGTAGATGGAATAGAGAACCATTTAAAAGATTTGCCTGAGTTTAAAATACACCTTCTGAAAAATGTTAACAGATTCCTCAAGTTTTGGAGGATACTTGTGGGTTTATGCTTATAAATAAAAATATATGAACAACTCTTGTATTTTCTAGGCATTTTGGGGGCAGTTTGCGGTGTGATTCTTGTTTTATTAATTTTTTTCCTTAATATTGAGGGGCTTGAAGTCAGCAGAAATGTGTGATATTAAATTTTGTTTGTTATATATTAAACTTATTTCAGAGTATATATAGCCATCTGGTTTTTAAAATCCCTTTTGCCATTTACATAAAATGGTATATTTATTATTCAAAAAATAACTTGAGATTTGCATGGGCCTGAGTGGGATCTGGGGCAAGATCTATGGCATGGTTCTGGACCCAGTGACTGCTGCTCTTGTTTGTGTTTCTGGCAGGTACTTGGCATATGTTATGCCCGCTGTAGAACCAGGGCCATAGCGTAGCAGGTCGGGTCAACATTAGAAGGAAATTTGTGACCATTCTCCTTTCTGTTTGTGCAGCAAGTCGTGGACTGGTGGCCTGAACTCCTGATAGGGGCCAGTCATCTACTGCACCTATAATATTCCTGAAGAGACCTAGGCAAGGCTCAGGAGTGTTGACCAGTCTAATCAATGTGGAAACTCCATGAGTTCACATCATCAAAAATGTCATATAAAACTGTACCCTCTGGACTACTGGAGAGTATGGCCCCCTTGCCAGGAATGAGAACATGGTGGCCAAAATCTATCAGTGTTTTCATCAACTGATGTATGATATCAAGAGCAAAGGTGGATCATTTCACTAGTGATATCTTAGCTGAATATTTTTCACAGGTCACTGAATTGAGAAGTGGATTGTTAGGAATTTATGGAATAAAAATAGGATGAATCCCTGGATGAAGGTTGAAACTAACCCAAATAAATATAGAAAGTGGGATCAACAAACCCTTGCTTGTCAGACTGTTCCAGAGTTTAAGTTTCTCTGAGTATTTTATTTTTTTTAAATTCAAAATTTTTGATAAATATATTTGTTAAAATCTGTTAAAAGTGAAACTATGAGCAGTAAAACATTGAGTACCTAGGATAAATGCCAGTGCTGGTGAATAGTCTTTTTACATTTGGAAAATTTGATTCATAAAATGACAGTTAAGAGGTAAAGTAATACAAATACACAACCAAATCTTCTTTTAATTTACTTTTTTATTGAGGTATAATTAACATCCAACATTATTTTAGTTTCAGGTGTACAACATAATGATTTGATATTTGTATATATTGCAAAATGATCATCACAATGAATCTAGTTAATATCTGTCACCATATAGTTACAGAATGTCTTTTCTTGTGATGAGAACTTCAAAGATTACTCTCTTAGCACCTTTCAAATAAGTGATACAGTATCATTAACTGTAGTCAAGGTACCATACCTTACATCCCCATGACTCATTTATTTTATGACTGGAAATTTGTGCCTTTTGACCACCTTCACCTATTTCGCCCAACCCCCCATACCTTGCCTCTGGCAACCGGCAATCTATTCTCTGTATCTATGAGCTTGGCTTTTTGTTGATTATTATTATTATTTTTTTTTAGACTCCACATATAAGTGAGAGCAAATGCTATTTGTCTTTCTCTGTCTGACTTCTTTCACTTGGCATAATGCCCTCAACAAGGTTCATCCATGTTATCACAGTATAACCAACTTTTATATCAACTAGGAATCAATGGAGGGAGAAACAATCAGGGATTGCTTGGGAAATAAATAAAAATGTAAAAGTTTGGAAAAGAAAAAAAATGACTTGACACTAATAAGTTATAACAAAAATCTTTTGCTGAACAGCCTTTTTTGGTATATTATCCCTAGCAAAATAATAATATGCTTTACAAATAATATATCCTTTGCTTCGTTAAAAATATTACTTTAATCACTGTGTCAGTATGAAAGTTTTAGTGAATATTTATTGCACGTTGCAGTTCTTTACTAGATATCAGTTTCCAGTAGTTACTGTATTTTTGTTTTTAAATTTATGTTAAAAAATCTTTTATTTTTACATAATTTTTAAAGATTAATTTCCATTAAGAGTTATTACAAAATATTGGCTATTTTCTCTTTATTGTAACAGTACATCTTTAGCCTATTTTATACCCAATAGTTTGTAACTCACCTTCCCCTATTCCTATAATGCCACTCCCCACCTTCCCCGCATAACCACTAGTTTGTTCTCTATATCTGTGAGTGTGCTTCTTTTTTTGTTTTATTCACTAGTTTGTTGTATTTTTTAGATTTCACACATAAGTGATATCATACAGTATTTGTCCTTCTCTGTATGACTTATTTCACATAGCACAGTGCCCTCCAAGTCTATCCATGTTGCAAATTTTGTTCTTTTTTATGGCAGAATAGTATTCCATTTTGTGTGTGTGTGTGTGTGTGTGTGTGTGTGTGTGTACACCACATCTTTATCCATTCATCTATTGATGGACACTTACACTGCTTCCATACCTTGGCATTTGTTAATAATGCTGCTATGAACATTGGGGTGCATGTATCTTTTTCAATTAGTGTTTTTATTTTTTTCGGATATATATCCAGGAGTAGAATTGCTGGGTCATATGGTAGTTCTATTTTTAGTTTTTTGAGAAACCTCTGTACAGCTTTTCACAGTGGCTGTACCAATTTACATTCCCATCAACAAGGTACAAGTGTTCCCTTTTCTCCACATCCTCACCAACATTTGTTATTTGTGTTCCTTTTGATGATAGCCATTCTGAAGGGTGTAAGGTGATATCTCATAATGGTTTTGATTCACATTTCACTGATGGTTATCAATTTTGAGCATCTTTTCCTGTGCCTGTTGGCCATTGTATTTCCTGTCCCTGTGCCTGTTGTATTTCCTCTTTGGAAAAATGTCTGTTCAGTTCTTCTGCCCATTTTTTATTTGGATTGTTTGATTTTTTGATGTTGAGTTGTATGAGCTGTTTATAAAAGTTGGATATTAATCCCTTATCAGTCATATCATTTGCAAATATTTTATCCCATTCAGTAGGTTGTCTCTTTTGTCAGTGGTGTTCTTTGTTGTGCAAAAAGTTTTAAGTTTAATGAGGTCCCATTTGTTTATTTTTGCTTTTGTTTCCTTTGCTTTAGGAGGTGGATCCAAAAAAATATTGCTGTGATTTATGTCAAAGAGTTTTCCTCTAGGAGTTTTATAGTGTCTGGTCTTACATTTAAGTCTGTAATACATTTTGAGTTTACTTCTGTATATGGTGTTCGAGAATGTTCTCATTTCACTCTTTTTCATGTAACTGTCCAGTTTTCCCAACATCACTATTAAAGAGACTGTCTTTTCTGCATTGTATATTCTTGCCTCCTTTGCCATAGGTTAATTGACCATAAGTGTGTGGGTTTATTTCTGAGCTCTCTATTCTGTTCCATCAATCTATGTGTCTCTTTTTGTGCCAGTACCATACTCTTTTGATGACATTAGCTTTGTAGTATAGTTTGAAGTCAGGGAGCATGATTCCTTCAGCTCTGTTCTTCTTTCTCAAGATTGATTTGGCTATTCAGGGTCTTTTGTGTTTCCATCCAATTTTCAAGTTACTTTTTCTAGTTCTGTGAAAAATTGGTATTTTGATAGGGATTGCATTAAGTCTGTAGATTGCCTTGGATAGTGTGGTCATTTTAACAATATTGATTCTTCCAATCCAAGAATGTGGTATATCTTTCCATGTGCTTGTGTCAACTTTACTTTCTTTCATCAGTGTCTTATTGTTTCCTGAGTACAGGTCTTTTACCTCCTTTTAGGTTTATTCCTAGGTATTTTATTCTTTTTGATGTGATGGTAAATAGGATTGTTTTCTTAATTTCCCAGTCTGATACTTTACTGTTAGTGTATAGAATTGCAACAGATTTCTGTATATTAATTTTATATTCTACAACTTTACAAAATTCATTGATGAGCTCTTGTAGTTTTCTGGTAGTGTCTTTAGAATTTTCTATTTATAGCATCACATCATCTGCAAACAATGGCAGTTTTACTTCTTCTTTTCCAGTTTGGATTCCTTTTATTTATTTTTCTTCTCTGATTGCTGTGACTAGGACTTCTGAAACCATGTTGCATAATAGTGGTGAGAGTGGGCATCCTTGTCTTGTTCCTTGTCTTAGAGGAACTGCTTTCAGCTTTTCACCATTGAATATGATGTTAGCTATGGTTTTGTCATATATGGCATTTATTATGTTGAGGTATGCTCCCTCTATGCCCACTTTCTGGAGAGTTTTTGTCATAAATCAATGTTGAATTTTATTAAAAGCCTTTTCTGCATCTATTGAGCTGATTATATGGTTTTTATTCTTCAATTTGTTAATGTGGTGTATCACATTGATTGATTTGTGGATATTAAAAAATCCTTGCATCCCTGGGATAAATCCCACTTGATCATGGTGTATGATCCTTTTAATGTATTATTAGAATTGGTTTGCTAGTATGGGGTGGGCCAAAAGTTTCGTTCATTTTTTCCATAAGATGGCTCTGGTAGCACTTAGTTGTCTTTAACTTCACTCAAAACAATTTTGTTAGATTGTATGTGACAGCTGTCATATCAGCGTGCATTTAAAACAAGACTTATCAAAATTGGTGCATTTTTGTGTAGCCATTTTAATATTGAAGATGGAAGAAAACAACATTTTCAGCATATTATGCTTATTTCAAGAAAGGTAAAAACGCAACTGAAACAAAAAAAAAAGATTTGTGTAGTATATGGAGAAGGTGCTGTGACTGATTGAACATGTCAAAAGTGGTTTGAGAAGCTTTCTGTTAGAGATTTCTCACTGGACAATGCTCCACAGTCAGGTAGAACAGTTGAAGTTGATAGCGATCAAATCGAGACATTAATTGAGAACAATCAACATTATACCACGCAGGAGATAGCCAACATACTCAAAATATCCGAATCAAGCATTGAAAATCATTTGCACTAGCTTGGTTATGTTAAGTAGCTTTGATGTTTGGGTTTCACATAATAAGTTAAGTGAAAAAAACCTTCTTGACCATGTTTCCCCATGCAATTCTCTACTGAAATGGAATGAAAATGTTCCATTTTTAAAACAAATTGTGATGAGCAGTGAAAAGTGGATACTGTAGAACAATGTGGAATGGAAGAGATAATGGAGCAAGCAAAATGAACCACCACCAACCACACCAAAGGCTGGTCTTCATCTAAAGAAGGTGATGTTGTGTATATGGTGGGTTTGGAAGGGTGTCCTCTATTATGAGCTCCTTCCAGAAAACCAAACAATTAATTCCAACAAGTACTGCTCCCAACTGGACCAACTGAAAGCAGCACTTGACGAAAAGCATCCAGAATTACTCAACAGAAAACTTCCATCAAGATAACGCAAGACCGCGTGTTTCTTTGATGACCAGGCAAAAACTGTTACAGCTTGGCTGGGAAGTTCTGATTCATCCTCCATATTCACCAGACATTGCACCTTCCGATTTCCATTTATTTCGGCCTTTACAAAATTCTCTTAATGGAAAACAGTTCAATTCCCTGGAGGACTGTAAAAGGCACCTGGAACAGTTCTTTGCTGAAAAATATAAAAAGTTTTGGGAAGAGGGAATAATGGAAGTTGCCTGAAAAATAGCAGAAAGTAGTGGAACAAAAGGGTGAATACATTGTTCAATAAAGTTCCTGGTGAAAATGAAAAATGTGTGTTTTATTTTTACTTAAAAAACTGAAGGCACTTTTTGGCCCACCCAATATTTTGTTGAGGATTTTTGCATCTATGTTCATCAGTGATACTGGCCTGTAATTTTCTTTTTCTTTTCTTTTTTTTTTTTTTTTGATATCTTTGTCTGGTTTTGTTATCAGGGTGATGGTAGCCTCATAGAATGGGTTTGGAAGTGTTCCTTCCTTTGCAATTTTTTGGAATAGTTTTAGAAAGATAGGTGTTAACTCTTCTCTAAATGTTTCGTAGAATTCACCTGTGAAGCCATCTGGTTCTGGACTTTTGTTTGTTGGGAATTATCATTTGTCAGTTGTATTTAAATGACTGGTTCAACTTCACTACTGGTAATTAGTCTGTTCATATTTTCTATTTCTTCCTTGTTCAGTCTTGGGAGATTGTACCCTCTAAGAATTTGTCCATTTCTTCTAGGTTGTCCATTTTATTGGCATATAGTTGTTTGTACTGGTCTCTTACGATTCTATGTATTTCTGTGGTGTCAGTTGTCACTTAAACTTTTTCATTTCTGATTTAATTGATTTGGGCCATCTCCTTTTTTTTCTTCATGAGTCTGGCTAAAGGTTTATCAATTTTGTTTATCTTTTCAGATAAAGCTGGTTAGCTTTTAGTTTCACTGATCTTTTCCACAGTCTCTAATTTATTTCTGCTCTGATCTTTATGATTTTTTTCCTTCTGCTAACTTTGTGTTTTGTTCTTCTTTCTCTAGTTGCTTTAGATGTATGGTTAGGTTGTGTATTTGAGCTTTTCCTTGTTTCCTGAGGTAAGCTTGTATCACTATAAAATTCCCTCTTAGAAATGTTTTTGCTGTGTTCCACAGGTTTTTTATCATCATGTTTTTGTTTTCATTTGTCTCTGGGTATTTTTTTATTTCCTCTTTAATTTCTTCAGTGTATTTTATTATTTTTTAAAATTAGAATTCAATAGGTAATTTTTTCTTCCCTTGCTTAGTATGGTATCTCTAAAAGAAATTTGTTTTGGTAAAGGCTGTACAAATTTTATAAAGAGAAAATACCCTCTGTTTCACTCAGGGTTTGGTTTCACACAACAGAAATCATAGTGACTAGTAAGCTTGAAGATATTTAGTGTCACATATTAGATCTTTCACAGAATTTTTTTTTTTTTTTTTTACGGTGTGCGGGCCTCTCACTGCTGTGGCCTCTCCCGTTGCGGAGCACAGGCTCTGGACGCTCAGGCTCAGCGGCCATGGCGCACGGGCCAAGCCGCTCCGCGGCATGTGGGATCCTCCCGGACCGGGGCACGAATCCCTGTCCCCTGCATCGGCAGGCGGACTCTCAACCACTGCGCCACCAGGGAAGCCCTCACAGAATTTTTTGACGGTCAGAATAGTAGGCTATAGTTCATGCCTCCAGAAATAGCTTTCAGACCCAAGTGTCACTCTGCCCGTGCAGGATGGTTAAAGCCTAGATAACTCCTCTGGAAAGGTATGAAATCTTCAGGCATGTACTGAGAGCAGAACCATGCCACTTCTGACAGTATGAGTCCCAGCAAAGCAGTGCTTCACATCTTGCTTTTCCTCACATTTAACCCTGTTTTACAGCTAAATGCTCCCATGAGAGTATTTGATTTGTGGACTCTGAATCATATCCATGACCCTAGCTACGTGAGAATCTGGGAAAGATAGAAATTAGCATTCCAGAATCTGCAACACTGGAAGACATACTTAGTAGGAGTTGGAATCATCTTCGAATCAACCATTCCACAGACTCTGCCCAAATTCACTCGTTAGGAAATTCAACAAAAAATAAGTTTAATAGGAAGCCAAAATGGCAAGAGTAACATAATGTATGTATTTATCCTTTAAACAGAGATGGTTCACTTTGTCCTCACAAAAGAGTGCATTCATCTTTTGGTGGTAATCATTTTTCCTATGGTTCAGGTACAATCTCAAATTGATATCTTGTGACCTATTAATTTAATTTTTATTGGCACCAGTGGGGCACATACACGATATAGAGCAAGGAAGAAAATTGTGTCATTATCAGAGTCCTTGTTAGCTAGGGAATCATACATAGTTCAGGGGTTACCTTTTACACTGTGTTCTATGACTAGTTTTGTGCTCCAAGTGTGTGCCATTTACATAGAATTCAGTGTGAGTGGTGTCTAAATAGTACCCTGAATTTGGACATTGAGGCAGTTCTTATAATCTTCCCATGGTTATTTATGACTTCTTTCATCCACTAACCTTTATATTTTCCTTTGTTCTCAGCAGAATACCAACTCAGGGCTCTGTGCTTGATCGAGTGGCTCAAAACCCTTATTCCTAAAACTTTTGAGCTTTAGTATTCCTGCCTGTATTAAGTTGATATAGATTCCCACTAACTTTGACCATTGGATGTACAGTACCAAAGGTACCCTAGAGAATCCTCTAGAATCCATCTGTTCTCTTTTTTTCTATTATGTAGCAGAACCCAAACTCCCCTTGATAATAGGGATTGATCATCCACATCAGTGTAGTAAACTCTTCTCTTACCCTCAGAGACTCAAAAAGTTCAAATGGCTAGGATAGAAGTCTTGACTTTAAGCTAAGTGGAACAATTATTGTGCCCCTGGGCAGAAACTTTATTCTCTTAGAACTAGATCTCTAAACTAACAGGTGAAAGTATAAAAATGGGGAAATAAATGTGAAGGGACACTGGAGAGACAGGTGAGAGGAACTACTTTCTTTTCCATCTCTTGGTTCCTATACCTATGTATTCCAACGAAAGGAGAAGTGGTATCATATATTGTTTGCAGATTCAGGTAAATATGTATTGCATCCTATAGGGTAGGTCCAAGCACCTAGTAGATCTTAATATTTAACTGGTGCTATGATCAATTCTTCAGTAATAAATAATATTGGAAGTGGTAACTGACCATATGGTAAAGAGAAAGTCGTATACATTCCTTGTTAAATATGTTGTGATACATTTCAAATAGATCTGAGATTAAAAAGTAAATGTAGAAGTATTAAAAATAATCATAATAGTTAAGTGAAATTGTTTACAACCTAGGTGTAGGGAGGATTTTTCTAGCCATACCTTTTATCCTACTTGAAGGAACTGAAGAAAACAGTGTAGAACATAAATCTGACAGTGTAAAACGTAAAAAAGACATTTGCATGGGAAGAAATACCCAAAGAGGAGTACACAAAAGTACACAAAAATAAAAATAAGATTTGACAAACTGGAAAATATACTTTCATAATACAAATGAAGATTTAATACTCCTAATGGATGAAGAGGGCCTACTAATTAAGAAGGAAAAGATAAATAACCCAACACAAAGATGTGCAAAGGAAAGCCCAGTTACAAAGGAAAGAAATAAAAATGACAATCATGATATTCCTGATAAACTAAAATAGGATAATTACAGCAAAATAAAAATGAATAATTAATAAATGGATTTCAACCCATCATATATACAAAAAGTCCATGAGTTTTATCCAAAAAAAGAGATAAAACTTCATGGCCAACACGAAGTGGACATTTCTGAGGACAAAGTCCTAGGCTATACAGCCACTAATAGAATTTTTTTTTTTCATATTGACTTTCAGGAAATCAGAAATAAATTTGCAACTTAACCTTAGCAACTTATCTTTCCTTTGATCCAACTTACTATTTCTGTGTTTTTGTGGTTCATTAAATGCTCATACATATTTTTTGTAAGCCATTTCTCTTCGTTTGTGTAAGAAGATAACACCTTATAAAATAATATTTTTCTCAATATATATGACTATATACATCCACTAGTATGAGAAAAATGAGAGGTTGAATGGACAGAGTGTGTGAGGATAAATAGGGATAAGATCCTTCCCATATGGAGGGTATAGCTATATGCGTTGCAAATTAATAGGTAGGGGTGAAGACTGAGGAAAGAGAAATGTCAGGTCACGTTTGGGAGTTACAGACATATTTCATGTTAGCAACCAATGATGATTTGGTTTAGTGAGAGTGGCCAGTATAAGTCAGTCTTCCAAGAAAGAAAAAGTTGAAAGAGGAATGTAATGGTGCCATGAAAGATTATTTGGCCTGAATGTTACTGGATATAAGCAAAGTAGCAAAGTGGAAATAAATGAATGAGTTATCATATTTAGTAGTGAAATAACTTACAGTAGCATTCTCTGTGCAGAACAAAACTGATTAATCAGATTTATTCAGCAGTTTCTCTCTCTTTCTCTGTCACACAAACCCACTTTTAATATTGTGACAATTTCTCTACAATTTAAAAAACTATATTTAATGGCAAATACATCAGAAAAGGGTGATAAAGATGTGTTATCTTCAGAAAAGTAGTATATAAACTATCGAAAAGTATTGAAGAAGTTAATGTCAAGAGAAATGGATAGATATAAATAAATTACCTATTAATATATATAAATGTTAATAAACCATGGAAATTATAGTGAGTAAAAGGTACATAAATAAGAGAGTGTTATCTGTAGCTTTC
The DNA here is from genome assembly GCF_964270905.1 of Leucopleurus acutus. Taxonomy (NCBI): domain Eukaryota; kingdom Metazoa; phylum Chordata; class Mammalia; order Artiodactyla; family Delphinidae; genus Leucopleurus; species Leucopleurus acutus. Next base: position 6,777,005 of record NC_139146.1, read on the forward strand.
ATAAAGAATACTGAAATTCATTTTCAGTGCAATCTATGAAAGGAGGTGTAATTTGAATGAGGAAGATAAAAGGAAGGAATAAATATAAACCCTGGAACTTAGAATAAAACAAAGAAGAAAATTGGGATATCAATCCAAGGAGCTCAGCTGATAATTTCATGAAATTGTTGTAGATATGGAGATGTAAAGTGGGCTCTAGAAAAGATTTAGAGGAGATGTGAATAAACAAGATGGAAGAGAGAGTATAAAGTAAATGTATTCTATCATGGGATGTAGTCAACTGTTTAATCTCTTTACCATATGCCCCATTAGATTATGTTGACAACTGAAAGCACATTTATCTAAATCTTTAAAGTATTTAGACATTAACCAATATAATGAGTCATCTAAATTGTACATTGCAAATAAAAATTAGATCAGCCATTTAAACTGAGGCAATAAGAAATGACATTAAATTATTCAATGACAAATAACTCTATCCAGTTAAATGTCATACACATTTTTAAGAAATTCCCTTGTCAGAAAGGTAGCTAAGTGCTGAAATGATAAATTCAAAAAAAGGTCAATTAGTAATCTACTGTTTTTGAAAGCAACATCTTCTGGCATTTATTCCATTATAGTTGTGTTATTCCCTTTTATTTACAGAATGAAGATGGGTAACTTTCATGACATACACATCTCTCATTCAGACTAAACAGAAGTTATGTTTGAAATTTACATCTAAAGAAATCATAATACAGTTCTAAGCAAATCCTTTCCTTTTAAATGGCAATATAGAAAATTGGGTGCTAAACATACTTGGAAGGAAAAAATAATATTTGTGACCCAGAATTTAGCATATTAAAGAGTTCATTTCAATAATATGTAGTCAAGTCTGTTTTGAATATATTTAGCAAACGTCAAACTATTTTTTAATTCAGTTAAATGAGTTTCAGTTGTAATTATGACAACTGATTCAAAAGAATTGTCCAAAGACACAAGAATAGGATGTTATGCTATTATAGAGGGAGAATTGGAGTAATTCTGTATGGTGATTTTCTTTGCAGTTTGAAAAGATTGCACTGTTCCCATTTTATGGTTATTAATGAAATTGTGTTAGAGTGAATAATACTCATCTCCCAAAGATATCCATACCCTAATACCTGAAACCTGTTAATACAGTAAACAGTTCCAAAGGTTCTTTGCAGATGTGATTAAGATGATAGAATTTGAGTTGGGTTGTTATGGAGTCCAATCCAATCACAGGAGCCCTTAAAGTGAAGTACCTTTTCCTGCTGAGGTTGAGAGAGAGAAATGGTGCAGCAGAATGGGAGGCAGAGGAGACAGAGAATTGTGAGAAGCATTCCACCTACTGTTGCTAGTTCTGAAATGTAGGGACCCACTTATAAGTACAGGCGAAGAGGCCCCTGGGAGCCAAGGTGGGTCTCAGGTGACAGCTGGCAAGGAAACAGGACCTCAGCTGCAAGGTGCAATTCTGCCAACAACTAAAATGAGCTTGGAAACAGATTCTTCCTGAGGGCCTCCAGAGAGGAGTACAGCTCTGCTGAAATCTTGATTTTGGCCTTGTGAGACAGAGTAGACAAAACCAGCCAAAGAACGCTGGACTTCTGACCTACCAAACTGTGAGAAATAAATTCGTGTCGTTTCAAGTGTCAAAATGTTTGGTAATTAGATACAATACTAATAGAAAACTAATATGTTTCTTCAGCTTTTCTTATATGAATTTCTTATATCAAAATATATTTTCTACTGGCTAAAATTTTAAGGGGGCATTGGTACATATTATAATCTTGAATTATTTGCTATAAAATGCCTGCTGTTTAACTACCTATATAACATAGTTTCATAAGGGCTGAAAGTGTAATGGAATAGAAATAAAAGTTTTAAAACTTTTTAATAACAGTTAAACAACTTAGCTCTGTTAATTATTGCACAAATTTCTAATCTTCAATTTCCTCATCTGTCATTTGGTGACAATAATGTCTACACAGAATTGATAGAATCTGTGTAAAAGTAGCATAACACAACTTGAAACACATGTGCATAATAAAATCAATTTCCTTATCATCTTCCTTTTCAGGACAAAATTATCTGTCCTACTACCTTAAACATACTCTTGGTGACTTCCTTAGATTGAGAGAACCTATATATATATTTATTTTATGTTTGTGGTATATTTTCTTCTAATAATAGAGATGGTCTTTGTTTAAATTAATCAAAAGCAACTCATGAGCAATCACATTGCAATTGCTTGCATTCTTGTGGATTTATGTCATAAGGTAGGAATTGGAATTTTTCTGGGCATGTTTTGGTTAGAATTAAAGAAAGTTCACAATGGTTCACTGCAGGGAAGTAATGTCTAGCACAGCTTCCTGTAATTACCTTGGACAATAAGATATAATTCTGGGGAATCCAGGCTGATGGGGTAGAAAGACAGGAAGAGTATTCAGTAAGGGAAAACGAGAAAAGATGATACAAGAATAACCTTTATTTACTTAGTGATTTTTTTCCCTAAGATTAGCCCTTCCTAAAATCACAGATTAATTGTATACTTTTTATACTTACCTTATTTTCTTAATAAAACAAGTAGAACTTATAATGATTTAAGGTCTTTAGGAATTGAGAATAGGATATATATTTCATATTTTTTTCTTATGAAGTAATGTCTTAATACTCCTCTATATTCTTCATGTATTTATAGTGCCTGTTATATAATATCTGGAATATAACGGGTGATCAGTGCATGGTTTTATTATCTACCGATGATAAATTCATAAATAAATTTATTATTTAGTCTAAACAGAGCAGAAGATAGAAATCGAAACATTTCACTTTTATTTGGGAAAACGTAGGCAATTATTTTAATCTAATACTATATAAGCAACTTAAGCTTGTAGATTTCATATTTGGAGGGAGTGGTTTCAATATTTTTTGTTTTGTTTTTATTTGGCTTTTATTTTGTTATTGCTCAATAAAGCAGTAATTATATTCAATATTTACTTTGTGCTATGGGAAATACAAAAGGAATATAGAATATGTTTTATGTCTGCAGTAGAATCTAACACATAGTTTAAGAACTGGCCGGAGTCAGTCTAGTGCTCCAGATGGTGCAGTTACAGGCTGGAAAAGCTTCTATCAGCCTTAGCCTGTGAGTGTCTGAAGCTGAGACCCTTACCTCAACCACATTTTACATACAGTACGTACAAGAAATAAACCTTTTGCTGTTTTTATTGTTAAGCCAGTGAGATTCAGGGATTGTTTATTATCACAGCATAATTAAGCCTGTTCTGACTGATATTGACATCGGTACATAGAGTTATGGCTGTACCCTAAAAAATACTGTCTCATGTGTCATCAACTTAGTAGTTGGGTAGTGGTTGTTGGAAAAATAGTGAATATGGTGCACAGTAGCAAAACATTTGGTAAAACTGTTCAGCAATAACTTGGGAAGTAGACAACTCTGTAACAAATGGATATTAGTGGTGTGTGTTAGATGCTTTTGGCTGCTTTTGTCAAGGTTTTCTATGAAAAAAGATGAACTCAGAAAACAATTGCCTGGAATAAAAGAGAGTAGAGCAAGAAAGGGAAGGCTTTGCAGGACTGGAAAGGGCAACTGCTTCAGGACTTTAAATAATAGGACGTAAATTTGAAAAGGTAGTTGAGAGATGAAAACCAATCAATCCTAGCCTGGCAGCAAGGATCAAATCAAGTTTATGGCTGTCACACATTGTTAAAATCTCTTTGGGGATTAATGTGGTGGCGTGTAAATCCTTTCCCTTTATAAATGGTCACTTAGTCCTCCAGCATTCCATATAGTCCTGCTTAACTCAATTGTGCCTGTTGGGCCTGTTATGGACTGAATGTTTCGGTCCCACCTAAGTTAATATGTTGAAGTCCTAACTCCCAGTGTGATGGTTTAAGGTGATGGGGCCTTTGGGAGATAATCAGGTTGAGATGAGGTCATAATATTGGTGTCCTCATAATGAGGTTTGTGCCCTTGTGAAAAAAAGACATCAGAGAGCTCCCTCTCTGCGCCATGTGAAGACATCAAGAAGGTAGCCATCTGCAAGACAGGAAGATAGTTTTCAACAGAACTGGACTATGCTGGCACCCTGATCTCAGACTTCCTGCTTCCAGAACTGTGAGAAAATGCATTTCTGTTGTTTAAAGCACACAGTGTTATGGTATTTTGTTATGGCAGCCCAAGCAGACTAAGATAGTCCATTACACAGATTTTCTGTTTTATCATCACAAGAAAGATGTGTTCAGTCTTACCCTGGGAATATGGTATAATCTGAAAACCTGACTGCCTCTTACATCGACTGTAGTTTTCTAGGGTTGCCTTAACAAAGCACCACAAACTGGGTGACTTAAACAACTGAAATTTATTGTCTCACAGTTCGTGAGACTAGCAGTCTAAGATCAAGGTCAACAGAGTTCTTTCCTTCTGAGGGTTGTGAGAGAAAATCTGTCCCATGCCTGTCACCCACCTTCCAGTGATTTTCTGACAGCCTTTGGCATTCCTTGGCTTGTAGAAGCATCACCCCAGTCTCTGACTTCATCTTCAGATAGTGTTCTCCTTGAGTGCATGCCTGTGTATCCAGACATTTTTATCTGTGGGTTGTCTGTGTGAGTGTGTGTGTTGTGTGTGTGTGTGTGTTGGATCCTTTTTTATTTTGAAAAGTTGCAAAAATAGTGCAGAGATCTCCTGTGTGATTTTCACTCAACTTCCCCAATGATGTTTAGATTTCTATAACCAACATTAGACCCAATATATGGAACTGTCCCACCTCACCAGGGGCACTCTGTCACACTTCCCCTTTATAATCTCTTCTACCCCAGTAATCATTGATCTGGTCTCCATATTGTAATTTTGTCATTTTGAGAATGCTGTATAAAAGAATTTTAAAATACGTTACATATTGAGATTGGCTTTTTCACTCACTGCAAGGTCCTTGAGATCCATCTAAATTGTATCATATATTAAGAGTTGTTTTTTTTTATTGCTGAGTAATATTTCATTGTATGGATAAACCACAGTTTGTATATTCATCAGTTTTACATTTAGATGTATGATCCATTTGAGTTGATTGATTTTTACTCTTGTTTTTCTGTTTTCAATTTTATTGATTTCTTTTACCTTGAACGAACATTTGCTTTCTTCTGTTTGCTTTGGATTTACTTTGCTCTTCTTTTCCTGTTTTTAGAGGTGGAAGCTTATATTGTGATTTGATACCATTCTTACTCTCTAATGTAAACATTTGTAAACTTGTAATATAAACTCTCTAATGTAAACAGTGTTATAAATTTCTCAGAACTGCATTGGCTACATTCCACAAATTTTAATATGTTATACTTTTCATTTTCATTCAGTTCAATTTTTTTTTTTCTTTTTCCCTTGAGACTTTTTTTTGACCCACAAACTATTCAGAAGTCTGTTGTTTAATTTCCAGGTGTTTGGAGATTTTTGCATTATCTTTCTTTTATTGAGTGATCAGTTGATTACTTTATATTCAGATAACATACTTCGTATAGTTTCAATTTTTTAAAGTTTTTTGAAGTTTGTTTTGGAATCTGTCATGTGACCTATCTTGTTGACTGCTTCAATGGTACTTTTAAAGAATATGTATTTTTCTGTTCTTGGGTGAAATGTTCTAGAAATGTCAGACCCTTTGGTTGGCAGCCTGAGAGGCTTGTCTGCTCACCCACCGGGGCAGATGGGGGCTGGGAGCAGGCTTTGGAGGTCAGATCCCAGGGAGAGGACTAGGGTTGGCTGTGTGAAGACAGCCTGTGGGGGCTAGTGTGCCACAGCTAGCCGGAGGGAGTCTGGGAAAAAGTCTGGACCTGCCTAAGAGACAAGGAACCATGGTTTCAGGGTGCATGAGGAGAGGGGATTCCTTCCTCATCTGCCCACAAAAGGCAGAACACTGCCTAAACGAGCTCCAGGGATGGGTGTGAGCCATGGCTATCAGCTCGCACCCCAGAGATGGGCATGAAACGCAAAGGCTGCTGCCACTGCCACCAAGAATCCTGTGTGCTAGCGTGGGTCACTCTCCCCCCCCCACACTGTGAGCCTGTGTCACCTGCCACTGCCAGGGGCCCGTGATCCAGGGACAACTTCCCTGGGAGAATACATGGCACGCCTCAGGCTGTTGCAATGTCATGCCAGCCTCTTCTGCTGCAGGCTTGCCCCCCATTCCAATTATGACTACCATACGCCTCCCTCCCCCTGATCTGAGTGAGCCAGAGCCCGCTAATTAGCTGCTGCTTTAACCCCCTCCTGTCTGGGCGGGGAAGAGATGCCTGAGGGCAATGTACACACAGAGGCGGGGCCAAAACCAAAGCTGAACCCCAGGAGCTGTGTAAACAACGAAGAGAAAGGGAAATTTCTCTGTGCATGCTCAGGAGCAGTAGGTTAAATCTCCACAATCTACTTGATGTACCCTGCATCTGTGGAATACCTGAATAGACAATGAATGGTCCCAAAATTGAGGGAGTGGACATTGGGAGCAAGTGTAGACTTGGGGTTTGCTGTCTGCTACTGATTTGTTTCTGACATTTATGTTTATCTTGGTTTAGTTTTTAGTGCTTGTTATCATTGGTAGGTTTGTTTATTGGTTGGTTTGGTTGCTCTCTTTTTTTTTTGTTTTAAAAGTATTTTATGTTAATAATTTTTTTAATTTATTATTTATAATTATAATATTTTTTTAATTTCTATTTTTATTTATTTTCTTTCTTTTTTACTTCCTTTTCGTTGGAGCCATGTGGCTGACAGGGTCTTGGTGCTCCAGGCTGGTGTCAGGCCTGAGCCTCTAACATGGGAAAACTGAGTTCAGGACATTGGACCACCACAGACCTCCCAGCCCCATGTAATATCAATTGGCGAGAGCTCTCCCAGAGATCTCCGTCTCAAAGCTAAGACTCAGCTCCAACCAATGGCCAGCAAGCTCTGGTGCTGGACGCCGCATGCCAAACAACTAGTAAGACAGGAACACAACCCCATCCATTAGCAGAGAGGCTGCCTAGAATCATACTAAGTTCACAGACACCACAAAACACAGCATTGGACGCGGCCCTGCGCACCAGAAAGACAAGATCCAGCCCTAGCCACCAGAATACAGGCACCAGTCCCCTTCACCAGGAGGCCTACACCAGGAGGCCTTCCTAGGCCTTCTCTAGGCAGGGAACACAAGAGAAGTAAAAGACCTACAAAAAAAAAAAAAAAAACCCCAAACAATTAAAAGAATGGTAATAGGAACATACATATTGATAATTACCTGAAATGTAAATGGACTAAATGCTCCAACCAAAAGACACAGACTGGCTGAATAGATAGAAAAACAAGACCCATATATATGCTGTCTACAAGAGACCCACTTCAGACCTAGGGACACATGCAGACTGAAAGTGAGGGGATGGAAAAAGATATTCCATGCGAATGGAAATCAGAAGAAAGCTGGAGCAGCAATTATAATACCAGACAAAGTCAACTTTAAAATAAAGAATATTACAAGAGACAAGGAAGGACACTACATAATGATTAAGGGATCAATCCAAAAAGAAGATATAACAATTGTAAATATTTATGCACACAACATAGGAGCACCTCAATACATAAGGCAATTGCTAACAGCCATAAAAGGGGAAATTGACAGTAACACAATAGTAACAGGGGATTTTAACACCCCACTTTCACCAATGGACTGATCATCCAAACAGAAAATAAATAAGGAAACACAAGCTTTAAATGACACTTTAGACAAGATGGACTTAATTGATATTCATAGGACATTCCATCCAAAAACAACAGAATACAGTTTCTTCTCAAGTGCTCATGGAAGAATCTCCAGGATAGATCATATCTTGGGTCACAAATGAAGTCTTGGTAAATTTAAGAAAATTGAAATCATATCACATATCTTTTCTGACCACAACGCTATGAGACTAGATAACAATTACAGGAAAAAATCTGTGAAAAATAAAAACACATGGAGGCTAAACAATACACTACTAAATAACCAAGAGATCACTGATGAAATCAAAGAGGAAACCAAAGAATACCTAGAAACAAATGACAATGAAAACACCATGACCCACAACATATGGGATGCAGCAAAAGCAGTTCTAAGAGCGAAGTTTATAACAATACAATGCTACCTCAAGAAACAAGAAAAAACTCAAATAAACAACCTAACCTTACACCTAAAGCAATTAGAGAAAGAAGAACAAAAAAACCCCAAAGTTAGCAGAAGGAAAGAAATCGTAAAGATCAGATCAGAAATAAATGAAAAATAAATGTAGGAAACAATAGCAAAGACCAATAAAACTTGAAGCTGTTTTTTTGAGAAGTTAAAGAAAATTGATAAACCATTAGCCAGACTTATCAAGAAAAAAAGGGAGAAGACTGAAATCAACAGAAATAGAAATGAAAAAGGAGAAGTAACAACTGACACTGAAGAAATACAAAGGATCATGAGAGATTACTACAAGCCACTATATGCCAATACAGTGGGCAACCTGGAAGAAATGGACAAATACTTAGAAATGCACAACCTTCAAAGACTGAACCAGGAGGAGATAGAAAATACAAACAGACCAATCAGAAGCACTGAAATTGAGACTGTGATTAAAAATCTTCCAACAAACAAAAGCCCAGGACCAGATGGCTTCACAGGCGAATTCTCTCAAACATTTAGAGAAGAGCTAACACCTATCCTTCTCAAACTCTTGCAAAATATAGCAGAGGGAGGAACACTCCCAAACTCATTCTATGAGGCCACCATCACCCTGATACCAAAACCAGACAAAGGTGTCACAAAGAAAGAAAACTACAGGCCAATATCACTGATGAACATAGATGCAAAAATCCTCAGTTAAGTACTAGCAAACAGAATCCAACAGCATGTTAAAAGGGTCATACACAATGATCAAGTGGGGTTTATTCCAGGAATGCAAGGATTCTTTAGTATACATTGATCAATCAGTGTGATATACTGTATTAAAAAATTGAAGGATAAAAACCATATGATCATCTCAATAGATGCAGAAAAAACTTTTGACAAAATTCAATGCCCATTTATGGTAAAAACTCTCAGAAAGTAGGCATAGAGAGAACCTATCACAACATAATAAAGGTCATATATGACAAACCCACAGTAAGCATCATACTCAGTGGTGAAAAAATGAAAGAATTTCCACTAAGATCAGGAAGAAGAGAAGGATGTCTGCTCTCGCCCCTCTTACTCAACATAGTTTTTGAAATCCTAGCCACAGCAATCAGAGAAGAAAAGGAAATAAAGGGAATCCAAACCTGAAAAGAATAAATGTGTTACTGTTTGCAGATGACACGATACTATACATAGAGAATCCTAAAGTTACTACCAGAAAGCTACTAGAGCTAATCAATGAATTTGGTAAAGTAGCAGGATACAAAATTAGTACACAGCAATCTCTTGCATTCCTATACACTAACGAAGAAAAATCTGAAAGAGAAATTAAGGAAACACTCCCATTTACCATTGCAACAAAAGAATAAAATACGAAGGGATAAACTTACCTAAGGAGACAAAAGACCTGTATGCAGAAAACTGTAAGACAGTGCTGAAAGAAATTAAAGACGATATGAACAGATGGAGAGATATACCATGTTCTTGGATGGGAAGAATCAACATTGTGAAAATGACTATAGTACCCAAAGGAACCTACACATCAATGCCATCAGTTTCAAACAACAAGTGGCATTTTTCACAGAACCAGAACAAAGAATTTCACAAGTTGTATGTAAGCACAAAAGACCCCGAATAGCCAAAGCAATCTTGAGAAAGAAAAACAGAGCTGTAGGAATCAGGCTCCTGGACTTCAGACTATACTACAAAGCTTCAGTGAGCAAAACAGTATGGTACTGGCACAAAAACAAATATAGATCAATGGAACAGGATAGAATGCCTACAGATAAAGCCACACACATATGGTCACCTTTGCTTTGATAAAGGCGGTAAGAATATACAATGGAGAAAAGACAGCCTCTTCAATAAGTGGTGCTGGGAAAACTGGACAGCCACATATAAAGGAATGAAATTAGAACCCTAACACCATACACAAAAATGAACTCAAAATGGATTAAAGACCTAAATGTAAGGCCAGACAATATTAAACTCTTAGAGGGGTCTTCCCTGGTGGCTTAGTGGTTGAGAGTCTGCCTGCCGATGCAGGGGACGTGGGTTCATGCCCCGGTCTGGGAAGAGATCCCACATGCCGCGGAGCGGCTGGTCCTGTGAGCCATGGCCGCTGAGCTTGCGCGTCCGGAGCCTGTGCTCCGCAACGGGAGAGGCCACAACAGTGAGAGGCCTGCGTACTGCAAAAAAAAAAAAAAAAAAACTCTTACAGGATAACATAGGCATAACAGTCTATGACATAAATCACAGCAAGATCCTTTTTGACCCACCTCCTAGAGAAATGGAAATAAAAACAATAATAAACAAATGGGACCTAATGAAACTTAAAAGATTTTTCACAGCCAAGGAAACCATAAACACGATGAAAAGACAACCTTCAGAATATGAGAAAATATTTGCAAACGAAGCAACTGACAAAGGATTAATCTCCAAAATATACAAGGAACTCATGCAGCTCAATATCAGAAAAAACAAACAGTCCTATCCAAAAATGGGCAGAAGAGCTAAATAGACATTTATCCATAGAAGATATACAGTTTGCCAACAAGCATGAAAAGATGCTCAACATCTCTAATCATTAGAGAAATGCAAATCAAAACTACAATGAGATATCATCTCACACTGGTCAGAATGGCCATCATCAAAAATCTGCAAACAATAAATGCTGGAGAGGGTGTGGAGAAAAGGGAACCCTCATGCACTGTTAGTGGGAATGTAAATTGATACAACCACTATAGAGAATAGTATGGTGGTTCCTTAAAAAACTAAAAATAGAACTACCATACGACCCAGCAATCCCAGTGCTGGGCATATACCCTGAGAAAACCATAATTCAAAAAGAGTCACGTACCACAATGTTCATTGCAGCTCTATTTACAATAGCCAGGACATGGAAGCAACCTAAGTGTCCATCGACAGATGAATGGATAAAGAAAATGTGGCACCTATATACAATGGAATATTACTCAGCCATAAAAAGAAATAAAACTGAGTTATTTATAGTGAGGTGGATTGACATAGAGTCTGTCTTACAAAGTGAAGTAAGTCAGAAAGAGAAAAAGAAATACATATGCTAATGCATATATATGGAATCTTAACAACAATAACAAAAAGTTTTTGATGAACCCAGGGCCAGGACAGGAGTAAAGATGCAGATGTAGAGAATGGACTTGAAGACACAGGGAGGCGAAAGGGTAAGCTCGGATGAAGTGAGAGAGTAGCGTCGATATATATACACTACCAAATGTAAAGTAGATAGGTAGTGGGAAGCAGCTGCATAGCACAGGGAGATTAGCTTGGTGCTTTGTGACCAACCTAGGACGGTGGGATAATGAGGGTGGGATGGCGACACAAGAGTGAGGAGATATGGGGATACATGTATTCATATAGCTTATTTACTTTGTTGTAAAGCAGAAACTAATGCAATATTGTAAAGCAATTATACTCCAATAAAGATGTTTTAAAAAAAGTACTAATTTTAACAAAAACTGGTATCAGCCCTGTAGTGGTCTAACTGGAGTTATTAGCAAAAATGATGTATATTGCAACTTCATTTCTGTTTTAAAATAAGGTAAACATCTTACATATAATTAATTTTATTCCTGCTCTTTTTGTCTTTTAATGTAACATCATTCTTGTTCATAAGACATGATGAATATTTCTTAATTATTCCATTAGGCATTGTCTTCATGGACAATCAGTCATTTCTTCTAGTCCAATGAGCATGGGCTGTACAAAAGTGAAACAAACATTTTAGAAACTGAATGAATTTCAACTTTCATGTAAGCAAATACACTTCTGTAGAAATTTACAAAAGGAGAAGAAAAAAAGGAAAAATCACCCAGTGCTTATAATAACCATGTTATGCTGCTTAAGAATTATTCTGTTCCATATTTGATTAAATGTTTCACAGAGAATGGTTGAGAAGTATAGTTACCTTTTGTGGTAAATGTCTTTTCAATAAATGTATTTCCAAGGAAGTAGAATAAAACAAAAAATGAATCTTTTCATTCTTAGTATCCATTTAGTGTAATTTTGAGTTTTCTTTACAAAAAACATTATTAGTTAAAATTTAACATGGGGAAAAAGATCGTTTTTAACACTTGCAAGATATTATTAAATTTAATAATATCACCAGAAGATAACAGTCATATCAACAGTTTTCAGAAAGGAAATAGCTTTTCTCTCAGAATTTTTACAACTCTATAATTACCATAAAATGTTCATGTGATACAAAGATTAATAAATAGTGGAACAAATATTTTATCACTGTCTCCAGACTTTTAATATTTTGGTAGTTATGCTTTTAGAAATCTTTCTTTTATTATTCATTCTTATTTTTTCTTCTTTCTTCCCTTTATCTTTTCTCCTCTTCCTTCCCTCCTTTTTTTTTTTTTTTTTTTTTTTTGCTGTACACAGGCCTCTCACTGTTGTGGACTGTCCTGTTGCGGAGCACAGGCTCTGGATGCACAGGCTTAGCGGCCATGGCTCATGGGCCCAGCCGCTCCACAGCATGTGGGATCTTCCCGGACTGGGGCATGAACCCGTGTCCCCTGCATCGGCAGGCGGACTCTCAACCACTGCGCCACCAGGGAAGCCTTTTTTTATCTTATCTAAACGTAGACATTTACATACACACATAATTATACAAACATATATTTCTTAGGTTGCTAAAATGTTACTCTTCCTACCTCAATTTTGTGTCACTACTACAGGTACTACATCCCAAAGTGAGTATAAAATACATGCTGATTTTCTGTTTCCCAATTCCTGAGAGGTGTGTTGAAGTCTCCCACTGAAATTGGAAATATTTATATTTCTCCTTTCAGTTATATCAGTTTAGTGCTTCATGTATTTTGCTTAAAATTTTTTTTCCTATTGAAGAATCATTGACATACAATATAATATTAATTTTTCAATACAACATAGTGATTCAGCATTTATATGCATTATGAGATGATCACCACGATAGATCTAGGTACTGTCTGTTACCAATTAGAGTATTATTGATTGTATTCCCTATTGAGTGTATTACATCCCCATGACACTTATTTTATAATCTGAAGTTTGTGTCTCAAGTCCTCTCACCTACTTCACCCACTCCTCTCCCCACCAGCAGCAACCACTAGTTTTTGTTCCCTGTATCTTTGAGTCTGTTTCTGTTTTGTTTTGTTTCTTCATATGTTTTGTTTTTTAGATTCCACGTATAAGTGAAATAGAGTTTTTGTCTTTCTACGTCTGGCTTACTTTACTTAGGATAATACCTTTACTTAGCACATACATGTTTTTGAATTAGTTTTCTTCATTATCTTCATGTAAATATTACCCAGAAGTGAGATTGCTGAATTGTGTGGTAGTTCTATTTTTAATTTTTAGGATCCTCCATACTGTTTTCCAGAGCAACTGCAACAATTTACATTCCCAGCAACAGTGAACAAGAAACAAGGGTCCCTCTTACTCCGCATCCTCTCCAGCACTCATTTTTTGTCTTTTTGATAATAACCATTCTGGCAGGTGTGAGGTGGTATCTTACTGGGGTTTTAATTTTCATTTCCCTGATGATTTATGATTTTAAGCCATGTTTCATGTTCTTGTAGCAGTCTGTCTGTCTTCTTTGGGAAAATATCAGTTCAGGTCCCCTTTGCAACTTTTAATCTGATTAGTTTTTTGATATTAAGTTGTATTAAACCCTTATCAGATACATGATTTACAAATACCTACTCTTATTCAGTAGGTTCCCTTTTCACTCTGTTGATAGTTTCTTTCACTGTGGGTAAAACTTTTAGTTTGATGTAATCTCATTTGTTTACTTTTGCTTTTGTTGCCTTTGCCTGAGATCAGTCCCCCAAAATATCGCTCTGACTGATATTAAAGAGCTGACTGCCTATGCTTTCTTCTAGGAGGTATATTTCAGATCTTACATTTAAGTCTTTAGTCCATTTTGAGTTTTTGTATATGGTGTAAGCCTCTGGTCCAGATTTATTCTTTTGCACGTGGCTGTCCAGTTTTTTCCACACCATTTATTGAAGAAGTTGCCTTTTCCTCATTGTATATTCTTGCCTCTTTTGATGTAGAGTAATATAAGCATGGATTCACTTTTGGGCTTTCAGTTCTGTTCCATTGATATATGTGTCTGTTTTTGTGCCAGTACTATGTTGTTTTGATGACTGTAACTTTGTAGCATAGTGTGAAATCAGGGAGCGTGGTGCCTTTAGGTTGGTTCTTCTTTCTCAAGATAGCACTGGCTATTCAGGGTCTTTTCTGGTTCCATATAAATTTTATGATTATTTTTCCAGTTTTGTGAAAAATCCTATCAGTATTTTGATATGGATTGCATTGATCTGTATATTGCTTTGGGCATTTTAATAATATTAATTCTTCCAATTCATGAACGTGATAAATCTTTCCATATTTTTGTGTTGTGTTCAGTTTCCTTCATCAGTGTTTTATAGTTTTAAGGTACATATCTTCTTGGTTAAACTTATTCCTAGGTTTATTGTTTTTGAAATAATTGTAAATGGGATTGTTTTCTTCATTTGTCTTTCTGATAACTTGTTATTAGTGTATAAAAATGCAACTGGTTTTTCTATATTAATTTTGTACCCTAAAATTTTTCTGAATTCATATTTTTTTAGTTCTAAATTTTGTTGGTGTAGTTTTGGGGTTTTATATATATAGTATCATATCATCTGCAAATAGTGACATTTTTACTTCCTCCTTTCCAATTTAGATGCCTTTCATCTCTTTTTCTTAATTGCTGTGGTAAGGACTTCCACTGCTATATTGAATAAAAGCAGAAAGAGTGAGTGTCCTTGACTTGTTCCTGATCCTACAGGAGTAGCTTTCAGCTTTTCACAATTGAGTATGATGTCAGCTGTAGGTTTGTCATATATTGCCTTCATTATGTTCAAGTATAATCCCTCTCCACCCACTTTGCTGAGAGGTTTTTTTTTTAATCACAAATAGATGTTGAATTTTGTCAAATCCTTTTTTTGCATCTATTAAGAAGACCATATGATTTTATTCTTCAGTTTGTTAATGTGGTGTTTAATATTGACTGATATGTGAATATTAAAACATCCTTGCATACTTGGGATAAAACCCACTTGACCATGGTGTATGATCTTTTTAATGTATTGTTTAATTTGGTTTGCTAATATTTTGTTGAGGACTTTTGTTTCTGTGGTCTTCAGTGATATTGGTTTGTAATTTTCTTTCTTTGTGATGTTCTTGTCTGGTTTTAGTATCAGGGTCATGCTGGCTTCCTAGAATGAGTTCAGAAGTGTTCTTTTCAAATTTTTGGAATAGTTTGAGCAGGTTAGGCATTAATTTTTCTTTAAATGTTTGGTAGAATTCACCTGTGAAGATGTCTGGTCCTGGTCTTTTGTTTATTGGGTGTCTTTAAAATTGCTGATTCACTTTCACTACTGGTAATCAGTCTGCTCATATGTTGTAGTTCTTCCTGATTCAGACTTGGATTATTGCACGTTTCTAGGAATTTATTCATTTCTCTAGGTTATTCATTTTATTGGCATGTAATTATTCATAGAAACCTCTTATGTTCCTTTTTATTTCTGTGGTGTCACTTGTAACTTCTTTTTCATTTCTGATTTTATTTATTTGGGTCTTTTTTGATGAGTCTAGCTAAATGTTTTTCAATTTTGTTTATCTTTTCAAAAAACAGCTTTTAATTTCATTATCATTTTTATTGTTTTTAAAGTCTCTATTCCACTTATTTCTTCTCTAATTTTTATTATTTCCTCCCTTTTACTAACTTTCCCTTTTGTTCTTTCTTCTTTTTCTAGTTTCTTTAGGTGTAAAGTTAGGCTGTTCATTTGCGACTTTTCTGGTTTCTTGAGGTAGGCCTGTATCACTATGCTATTCCCTCTTAGAACGCTTTTGCTGCATCCCATAGATTTTGGAATTTTGTTTTTCTGTTTTCATTGTCTTAAGGTATTTTTTGATTTCCTCATTGACCTATTATTTGTTGAGTAGCATGTTGTTTCTGTGTGTTTGTATATTTTGTATTTTTTTTGTAGTTAGTTTCTAGTTTTATACTTTTGTCATCAGAAAAAATACTTGATATACTTTCAGTCTTCCTAAGTTTATTGAACCTTGTTTTGTGGCCTAATAAGTGATCTACCCTGAAGAATGTTTCATGTGCATGTGAAAAAAATGTGTATCCTGCCATTTTTGGTTGGAATGTTCTTTATATCTATAATAGTCCAGTGTATCATTAAATGCCATTGTTGCCTTACTGATTTTCTTTCTGAATGACCTAATCATACTGTAAATGGGATATCAAAGTTCTCTATTATTATTGCATTACTGTAAATTTCTTTTTTTTATATTTGATAATATTTGCTTCTTATATTAAGGTACTTCTGTGTTAGGTGCAGAAATATTTACAAGTGTTATATCCTCTTGTTGAATCAATCCCTTTTTCATTATGTAATGCCATTCTTTGTCTCTTGTTACAGCTTTTTTTAAAAAGTCTATTTTGTAGATATAAGTATTGCTACCCCAGCTTTCTTCTCATTTTCACTTTCATGTAATATCTTTTTTCATACCTTCATTTTTAGTCTGTGTGTGTCTAGATCTGAGTTTCTTGTAGGGAGCATATAGATGAGCCTTGTATTTTTATGTATGCTCTTTCAGTTGGAGCAATTAATCCATTTACATTTAAAGTAATTATTGATAGGTATTTACTTATTGTCATTTTGTTAATTGTTCTCAAGTTGTTTTTGTAGTTATTCTATGTTTCTTGCTTCTCTTTTTCCCTTCCCTTGTGATTTGATGACTTTCTTTAGTACTATGTTTTTTATTTCTTCCTCTTGATGATTTGTGTATCTCTCATAGATTTTTGATCTTTAGTTACCATGAGGTTCATATATAACAATCCATGTCTATATCAGTTTATTTCAAGTTGATGGTCACTTAAGTTTGAGCACATTTTAAAACCAATATATTTTCACTTCCCTATGTTTTATGTTTCGAACATCAAATTTTACATCTTTTTGTGTTTTTGTACTGCTTATGTAGTTATTTTGGATACACATGAACTCACCACTTTTATCTTTTATTGCTCATACTAGCTTTCTAGGTGGTTGATCCACTACCTTTACCATATGTTTGCCCTTACTAGTGAGGTACTTTCTTTCATGATTTACTTATTTCTAGTTATGGCCTTTTGTTTTCCATTTTAATAAGACCTTTTAACATTTGTTCTTTTTTTGCTTGTTTGTTTGTTTGTAGTGATGAACTCCTTTAGCTTTTGCTTATCTGGGAAACTCTTTGATAACATTTCTGGGTAGAGAATTCTTGGTTGTACTTTTTATTTTTCATTTCAGCATTTTAAAGTTCTGGCCTGTAAACTTTCTGCTGAAAAATCCAGTGATTGTCATATAGGCGTTCCCTTGTATGTAACTAGTTGTTTTTCTCTTGCTGCTTAAGAGTCTCTCTTTATCTTTAAATTTTTACATTTCAATCATAATGTGTCTTATTGTGAGCCTCTTTGGGTTTACCTTGTTTGGGACTCTGTGCTTCTTGGACTTAGATGCCTATTTCTTTCTCCAGGTTAGGAAAGTTTTCAGCCATTACTTCTTCAGGTAATTTTTCTGTCTCTTTCTCTCTCTTCTTCTGGTACCCCTATAATGTGAATATAGTATGCTTGATGTTTTTCCATCAAATTATTCTAACTTTTTAAATTCTTTTTAAATTTTTTTGTTTCATTTGGGCGATCTCCATTACCCTGTCTTCCAAGTCACTCATCCATTTTTCTGCATCATCTATTCTGCTGTTGCTTCCATCTGTGTATTTTTTGTTTTGGCTATTGAATTCTTCATCTCTGATTAGTTCTTTTTTGTATTTTCTATCTTTTTGTTGAAGTTCTAATCTAGCGATTGTAATATACATGACTAACTGAATACAATGTAATAGCTTAGAGTTTGTGACTTATGAATGGATGGGAATTTGAGGGACCACAAGGAAGATTGTAATTGGTTGAATGGTGGACCTTCAAATGATGTCCTCATTCCTGGAACCTGTGAATTTTACATTATTTGGAAATGAATTTCCACAGATATATTAAGGATCTTGAGATGAGGATAACATCCTGAATTATCCAGGTGGGCCCTAAATCCAATGACATGTATCTATATAAGAGTGAGTTAGAGGGGTATTTCATTATAGTTGGGAGCCATTTTAAACAACAAAATCACCAAGAAAAGACACAATACTGTGAGAAAAAAAAAAAGTTGTAAAAAAATTGACCATAAAAAAGACACTTGTTTATAATATGAGAACTCAAACAGGAGGGCAGAGCTTTGCCCTGCTGTCCTCAGCTGAAATCATACATTTCAAGCATGTGAAGGTTTTTGCTGCACTGTGTAGGGCCACAAATGACCACAAGATACCATTAGAATTAATTTTGAGGTTACAAATAAATGCTAGTGAATAGTTGCTTTTTCAAACAGAGAATCCATGAAAAATGAAGTTCAACTGTATATTCCTTGAGCCTAGGCTAAATGCTTAAGGGAAAGCATGCAGTGATGTTTATGGCATTTTTATAGCACTTGTTTAGCAAACCATCCTACCAGATTTTTCAGGAGCCATTGAGATCATACATTTGAATCTCCAGTACCAAGAAAGTATCTGTATATAATTTATCTGACAAACTCTGCATAATCCTCAATTTTGGCATTCCACTGATCCACAGCCCAGTAGTTCATGAGGAAATACAGTCTATTTGTCAAATATATTATTGAAATGAAAGTTAATCAGTAATTCATATCTATTTAAAACAGAAAATCAACAAATCAAATAGTCCTGTGCTTTATATTTATAATATCATTAAATCTCTAAACATTTCTTTGACAGATTATATTTTTGTTTTGCCAAACATGAACTCAAACTCAGAATGGTTTGTCAACTTGCCCATAATTTCATAGCTAAATATGATGGAAAATTTGTAGTAAAACAAACTCATATATGTCAAACTGCAAAGTTCATGACTCTTTGTATCATCCTCTGCCATTTGCCATGGACTTTTATCAATTTCTTTGATTCAACAATAAAATTCCTTTAAATGCCACTAATTGCAAGGTATTATGCTTCTTTCTGATATTATTTTCTAATATTTCTGCCAGTTTTGAGAAGCATAAGATAAAGCTTCTCAAAAGCTTGGTTTTCTGAACAGACTTCTCCCGGGAGACACCTTAAGGGAATTTGTCTTTTACTCAGAGGATAAAGTATTAAATCAAGTGTGTGACAAAAGACAATAGAAGAGTTTTAAAATAATCATAGTGACTTCTTCTTTATCTCTGCACTGAGATCCACCTGAATACCATTTTTCAATTAGTTAAATATAAATAATTACTTTGAACATGCCCTTAGTCCCTTAGTCTCCTTCTCTTTTTACCCTTTATATATATATATATATTTTTTGGTTTCAATTAGAGAGAAATTATTCCCTTCCATGTATATAAATTCATGTTTTTTTTTTAAATTTAGGTATTATTTTTCATTTACAATAAAAATAATACTCTTTCTAGATAATTTGAAATAGTTTCAAACCTACAGAAAATTTTCAAACACAACACAACTTTCCTGTGACATTTGAAAGTAAGTTGCCAAATCTGATACTCTATAAACAACAACATTCTTGTATAAAGCCACAATATAACCAATCAAAATCAGGAAGTCATCATTGATATTTTACTGTCATTTATCCTCAGACTTTTTTCAGATGTCACCAACTGTCCCATAGTGTCCTTTATAGTAAAATTATTCAGTTTAGAATCACTTGTTGAATTTAGATTCTGTATCTCTTTAGACTACTTGAATGTGGAGCAGGTCCTCAGTCTTTCATTGACTTTCATGATACTTTTGGGGCTTACAGGCTGGTAATTTTAAAAAATGTACCTGGGGTTTGGGCTTTCTAATGTTTTCTCTTGATTAAATTCCACAGAATAATTACAGAAGTGATATTTTCTCCACTTACTGCATCTTCTTAGGTTGCATTCCATGCCAATTTGTGCCATTATGGTGATGTTAATTTTGATAATACAATCACAGTGGTATCAGTAACTTTTCTCCACTGTGAAGTTAATCTCTTTTCCCTGGTATTTAACAAGATTTTTATAGGGAGCAACCTAAATACCTCCAATACGCTGTTTCTTATTGAATTTTCAAATAGTTAATTTAAAAATTGATACTCATATGGACTAAAGCTTTTCTGTTTAGTTCAGTATGTTAGAATCTTTTACTATCATTATGGATTTGGGTGCTAAATTGTCTTAGATTTAGGCAGTGGAACCCTTCAATCTGGCTTCTCTGACCTAATTTCACATGCAGTTATTCTTTAAACACTTCCTTCTTTTGTGAACAAGTTATTCCAGTTTCATATGAAAAAAGTTGCTGAACCAGCCTTGGAATCAGCTATTTCTCTGAGGAATGCTGGTTCCTTTTGGTGGAAAATGGTATTTAGAAATTGAGATATGAGTAATAGACATAGTCATTGCCATTGGGTTGTCAGTTGTTCCAGGCCTTTTCACTGGAAAGAACTAGAGAATATTTATTATGAAGTTATAGTAAAGGTTAACTAATGTGATAATATATGCTAAGTGTGTAGCCTGGAGTCTGTCATATTTTCATATCTTTGTTATTTTTTTTCTGCCTTAATATACTGGCATGTAGCCTTTACTTGGTTCATTCTTTTTCTGTTTCTTCATTACCTTCACTGTTGTCAGTTTCCTTCTGCTCCTGCTCAGCTGGCTGGCATAGCTGGTGGACATGTGTATTTAAACCCTGTTCCAAATGAAAGTCCTGAAAGCTTATTGCTTATCAGTAAAGAGGTCAAGAATACAGAAGAAAAAGTCACAATTAAATGTTTACACAGGCCAGACTCCACCCCTGCCCAAATAAATAAGGTGTTAAGTAAGGTAAATAGGTGATTTGAAAGTCTCCCAAATGGAAATACAGCATTCTCAGCTAAATAGGTCAGTTGCCAGTAAGCTCCAGCAAATTCTGGCTATGTAATAATACTTTCCCAGTACTGCTATATTTGCTTCTCAATTTTCAAAAGATTTTGGAAATTAAATGAAGTCTACCAATTTTAAATTTAGTAACTGTTTATTTGACTTGTTTAAACATTTTACAGTCAAAAAATATACATGTCTGTATAGCAGTAATTTAAAGGTTTTTATCTAAATAAAGCCAAGAAATATTTATAGCTGAGTAGGTGAAAGTTACCGGAAAAATGACTGCTGTTTTTGCTCCTTTTTTCTTACAAGCCACTTTGTATCAACTACAATATACACAAAACATTCGCATGTTCCTACCTGAGTGATGTTGTTCAGACTTACTATGTGCAAGGGAAAATGCTAGACAATGCAGTGGGTAGATAGATAAAAATGCTGGATATCCACTCCTCAAGACGTTATATAACCTTGTAAGTGGAAGGACAAGTATAAAAAAATAAGAAAAAAGAAAGAAAAACAGCCCTTAAACTAAACTAAAATATATGCAGTGATACAACAGAAAATTATGGGATTTCAGATTAGAGAGAAGAGATTAAATTGAACAGATTAAACTAAAAAGAAAAGATAATGTTTCATGAATTTAGTAATTAAGCTGATTTCTTAACATTTAGTAAAATGGAGATTGAGAAGCAGACATCAGTATTGGCAAACACGTTGAGTGGGGAGGTGGAGAATTTGAGGAGGATTTGTAAGGCAAAGCTATTTGTGATGGGTCTGGAAGTATATACAATAGCATGAAGATCATGACAGTCAAATTTATTTTAATATGATACAATGGGTACCAAGTGGTACAGCACTAAAGAAGTGGAAATAAGTGTAAAAAGAAGAGGATAGTGAGAGAGATTATTTAGAAGTAAAATTGTGATTTTTTTTGAATGGGAGGTTGGGAGAGCTAAAGAAAATTTTCCCAAATTTTCTGTTCTAAGTGATAAGGAGAATATCTTTAATATAACAAGGGTGGGTAAAAGAAGTTGATTTGTGAGGAGCAAGATGGTTAATTCATATTTTAATTACATTTGAAATGTAGGTGTAAGTAATTAGTTCATTTATTCTTCAGAAAGTTATTGAATAATAATGATGTGCAAAGGGCTGGATCTTGGCAGTGGATGTAGAGGAACAAATAAGGACAGGTCTTGTCCAAAGAAATTTCAGTGAGGTAAATGCTATACTGGGGGTAGGCATAGGATGCAGTTGGAGCACAGAGAATGGGCAAGGAAGAGGGGAGGTCTGGGAGAGCTCTCTGGGGGAGTCAAGTTTTAGAGTTCTAACATATGAGTCTGAATTGAAAGTGTGGTGTGCTAAGCCCAGGTCTTTGCTTTTACTTTAAAGCCTATGCCAAAATTACTGAAGTAGGTCAATCTGGCAGTGAAAAAATCAGATTTACATCTTTGGAAGATATCTGTGGTTATACTATAAATAATTGATTGTGGGTGCAGATAATCATTGCTAACTCCAGATGCAAATGCTAATATTATAAAATAGAATATTTTCTTCTTACTGTGTACATAACTAGTTATTATCATTCATTCAATAAACAAGTATATAAATACATGGTTATTGTGACACTATAATGAATTGAACATATATGTGGTAGAAAATAATAAAGGAGTTGAAATAATGGATATATTATGGGTAATAAGGAGTATATTCTAGAAAGTAGAAATAGCATGTGCAAAGATCCTGAGGCTCATAATATTTATGTTGTTGAAGTATTGTTTTTCTGCAGATAAGGCCACTTTCCTTATTTAAGTGAACCTTGGAAGGTGACATAGCTCACTTATAGACCTTCAAGGGCTGCTACCTTTGGAGCAGCAACCATCCTCTCTTTCCTTTATCCTTTTTCCCTCTCCAACCCACAATTTAAATAAAATAAGCCATTTTCCCCCCAAAATTTTCAGTTTCCTGACAGCCCCCAAATAAAAGAACACAAGTCATCTTCACATTTAGGCAGACGCATTTAATCTTTTTCCTCAGATCTTTTTGCTGATGGAATAACTTCTAGAGACTCACCAAAAAGAAGAAAAAACAGAAACACACATACACAAACACTAATTATGCAAACAATTTCCAAGGATTGATTTAAACCTCGAGAATCTCAAGTGACATATTAAAACATTAATATTAAGAGTTCTATCACTAATAACTAAGAGGAAATAGTATCAAGGTAGCAGGTTTTCATTATTCCAAAACTTGATGTATTTTCAACATACATATTTTCTTTCAATGAGTTTCTATTTTTAAATCAAAGACTTAAAATCTAGGAGGGAAAAGGTATAGTTACATACAAATGTTTCATGTAAGTATTTCATTGAAATTCTTCCAGCTAACTTTATATTGAAGATGAAACAACCTTAGGAAATTCTAGAATATAAAGTTATATGAGATTTCCAGTACAGTATAATTGTGAAATAAAATGCTTCTTACATTTTTGCTATTTATATATTCACTAATAGTTCATTCATATAAGAATTAAATGATATGAAAGATATAGTTCACATATAAAACACTTTGAAATTCCATTAAAATTTTGTTTAGGTATGTGGTCAAATAGCACATTATAAAATGAGAATAGTTGTGGTGTAATCAAATAAGTCCATATAATAAGATCTGTTACCAAGTGGTTTCTATAATTTTCTATTATTCCCCTGATTAAAATAAATAATGTAACTAAGCATTAAGTTAGTGTTAAGGACTGAATGGTGTTCCTCCAAAATTCATATGTTCAAGCCCTAACCACAGTAAATCAGATGCAAAATGTGTCTATTTGCAAATACGGTCCTTAAAGCTGTAATTAAATGAATATGAGGGCATTGGGGTGGGCCCTGACCCAGTCTGACTGGTATCCTTATAATAAGAGGAGATTAGTGCATTGCAGATACCAGAGGTGTGTGTGTACTGAGGAAAGACCATGTGAACACACAGAGAAAATGTGGCCATCTGAAAGCCAAGGAGAGATGGTTCAAGACTGTGGTGTAGGAAAAGCCTGAATGTACTTCCCCTCATGGATACAACAAATATATTCCTACATATGGATCAGTTCCCTCTGAAAAGAACCTGGGAACTGCTCCAGCAGTTGCAGCATTCTGCTTCTGGACTAAAGTCAGTGCACATGCAGAGACAAGCTGCACAAGACTGTATATATCTGCATACTTTAAAAGCTGCTGCCTGAGTGTGTGGCATTTAATCAGCCTGAAACTAGGTGCTCAATGAGATTTCCCTCTTTGGAACACTGACAGGCCTCAGCATGCCCTCAACGGCAGGAGCATATCAAGAATTAATCAGGTGGCACCTGGCACAGAGCTGGGGTGGGTAAATGTCCTGAGTCCCACCCTTTCTGTGCAGTAGAGGGCCACAACTGGGTCAGCAAGTGCCCTGAGCCTCACCATCGCCACACAGTAGCTGACCCATAACTGGGTCTAGTGAGTTTCCTGAGCTTTGCCCACCCTGCACAAAGACCAAGCCACAACCTTGCCAGGCAATTGTCCCAAACCCTGCCTTCCCCACATAGCAGCCATAGCCATATCACAGCCAGCAGATGCATGCAGCCCACATGAGTGATGCCTACAAAGTGCCTGGTTCTGATGGCAAGGGTAGATCAGATTTGTGGTTACTAGAGGCAGGGAGTGGGGAAGGGGAAATAGGATGAAGGCAGTCAAAAGGTACAAACTTCCAGCTATAAGATGAGTAAGTACTAGGGATGTAATGTAAAACATGACTAACATAATTAACCCCGCTACATGTTATATGTGAAAGTCACTTATAAAGCAAGTATGAAGGATAAAGAACAAAGTAGTAAAATTAATTAAAAATGTAATAATTAGTCAAGGGATAAATAAAATAAAAAGATGTAAAATGTGTCATCAAAAACATAAAATGTGTGTGGGGGCAGTGAGCAACAATATAATGCTTGGGAATGTGTTCAAAGTTAAGTTACTATTAACTTAAAATGAATGTTATATACCTAGGATGTAACATGCGATCTCAGGGTAACCACAAATAAAAAACTTATAGTAAATACATAAAAGGAAATCAGATAGGAACCTAAACATAAAATTAGATAAATCAGTCAAACCACAAGAGTTGTTATGAGAGTAAATTCTAATAGTTCTCATCACAAGGAAAAATATTTTTTCTTTTTCTTTTATAGCTATGTGAGATGATGGATGTTTACTAAACTTATTGTGGTAATCATTTCATGATGTATGTAGGCCAAAATTATGCTGTACTCCTTAAAGTTATACAGTGCTGCATGTCAATCATTTCTCAAAACTGGAAGGGAAAAAAAAAACATAGGAAAGTAAAATATCTCACAGAAAATGCAAAGAAATAATAAAGGTAGGGGCTTTGTTACTTATAAAGCAAGTACAAAGGATAAGAGGGCAGACAGCAGAAGCATGATGAACTATAATCCTGCAGCCTGTGGAACAAAAACCACATTCATAGAAAGATAGACAAGATGAAAAGGCAGAGGGCTATGCAGCAGATGAAGGAACAAGGTGAAACCCCAGAAAAACAAGTAAATGAAATGGAGATGGGCAGTCTTCCAGAAAAAGAATTCAGAATAATGATAGTGAAGATGATCCAGGACCTCGGAAAAAGAATGGAGGCAAAGATCGAGAAGATGCAAGAAATGTTTAACAAAGATGTAGAATAATTAAAGAACAAACAAACAGAGATGAACAATACAATAACTGAAATGAAAACTACACTAGAAGGAATCAATAGCAGAATAACTGAGGCAGAAGAACAGATAAGTGACACAGAAGACAGAATGGTGGAATTCACTGCTGCAGAACAGAATAAAGAAAAAAGAATGAAAAGAAATGAAGAAAGCCTGAGAGACCTCTGGGACAACATTAAATGCAACAACATTCACATTATAGGGGTCCCAGAAAGAGAAGAGAGAAAGGACCTGAGAAAATATTTGAAGAGATTATAGTAGAAAACTTCCCTAACATGGAAAAGGAAGTGGCCACCCAAGTCCAGGAAGGGCAGAGTCCCATACAGGATAAACCCAAGGAGAAGCATGCCGAGACACATAGTAATCAAACTGGCAAAAATTAAATAAAAAGAAAAAAATATTAAATGCAGCAAGGGAAAAGCAACAATTAACATACAAGGAAATCCCATAAGGTTAACAGCTGATTTTTCAGCAGAAACTCTACAAGCCAGAAGGGAGTGGCATGATATACTTAAAGTGATGAAAGGGAACAACCTACAACCAAGATTACTGTAACTGGCAAGGATCTCATTCAGATTCCATGGAGAAATCAAAAGCTTTACAGACAAGCAAACGCTAAGAGAATTCAGCACCACCAAACTAGCTCTACAACAAATGCTAAAGGAACTTCTCTAAGTGGGAAACACAAGAGAAGAAAAGGACCTACAAAAACAAACCCAAAACGATTGAGAAAATGGTCATAGGAATATACATATTGATAATTACCTTAAACGTGAGTGGATTAAATGCTCCAACCAAAAGACACAGGCTTGCAGAATGGATACAGAAACAAGACTCATATATATGCTTTTTACAAGAGACTCATTTCAGACCTAGGGACACATACAGACTGAAAGTGAGGGGATGGAAAAAGATATTCCATACAAATGGAAATCAGAAGAAACCTGGAGTAGCAATACTCATATCAGATAAGATAGACTTTAGAATGTTTCAAGAGACAAGGAAGGACACTACATAATGATCAAGGGATCAATCCAAGAAGAAGATATAACAATTATAAATATATATGCACCCAACATAGGAGCACCTCAATACATAAGGCAACTGCTAACAGCTCTAAAAGAGGAAATTGGTAGTAATAGTGGGGGACTTTAACACCTCACTTACACCAATGGACAGATCATCCAAACAGAAAATTAATAAGGAAACACAAGCTTTAAATGACACAATAGATCAGATAGATTTAATTGATATTTATAGGACATTCCATCCAAAAACAGCAGATTACACATTTTTCTCAAGTGCACACAGAGCATTCTCCAGGATAGATCACATCCTGGTCACAAATAAGGGCTCAGAAAATTTAAGAAAATTGAAATCATATCAAGCATCTTTTCTGACCACAATGCTATGAGATTAGAAATCAATTACAGGGAAAAAATGTAAAAAACACAAACACATGGAGGCTAAACAATATGTTACTAAATAACCAAGAGATCACTGAAGAAATCAAAGAAGAAATCAAAAAATACCTACAGACAAATGACAATGAAAACACGAAGATCCAAAACCTATGGGATGCAGCAAAAGCAGTTCTAAAAGGGAAGTTTATAGCAATACAAGCCTACATCAAGAAACAAGAAAAATCTCAAATAAACAATCTAACGTTACACCTAAAGGAACTAGAGAAAGAAGAACAAACAAAACCCAAAGTTAGCTGAAGGAAAAAAATGGTAAAGATCAGAACAGAGATAAATGAAATAGAAACAAAAAAACAGTAGTAAAGATCAATAAAACTAAAACCTGGTTCTTTGAGAAGGTAAACAAAATTGATAAACCATTAGTCAGACTCATCAAGAAAAACAGGGAGAGGACACAAATCAATAAAATTAGAAATGAAAAAGGAGAAATTACAACAGACACCACAGATATACAAAGTATCCTGAGAGGCTACTACAAGCAACTCTATGCCAATAAAATGGACAACCTGGAAGAAATGGACAAATTCTTAGAAAGGTATAACCTTCCAAGACTGAACCAGGAAGAAATAGAAAATATGAACAGACCAATCACAAGTAATGAAATAGAAACTGTGGTTAAAAATCTTCCAACACAAAAGTCCAGGACCAGATGGCCTCACAGGTGAATTCTATCAAACATTTAGAGAAGAGCTAACACCCATCCTTCTCAAACTCTTCCAAAAAATTGCAGAGGAAGGAAAATTCCCAAACTCATTCTATGAGGCCACCATCACCCTGATACCAAAATCAGACAAAGATAATACAAAAATAGAAAATTACAGACCAATATCACTGATGAATATAGATGCAAAAATCCTCAACATAATACTAGCAAACAGAATCCAACAACACATTAAAAGGATCATACACCATGATCAAGTGGGATTTATCCCAGAGATGCAAGGATTCTTCAATATATGCAAAGCAATCAATGTGATACACCATATTAACAAATTGAAGAAGAAAAACCATATGATCATCTCAGTAGATGCAGAAAAAGCTTTTGACAAAATTCAACACCGATTTATGATAAAAACTCTCCAGAGTGTGGGCACAGATGGGACCTACTTCAACATAATAAAGGCCATATATGACAAATCCACAGAAAATGTCATTCTCAATGGTGAAAAATTGAAAGCATTTCCTCTAAGATCAGGAACAAGACAAGGATGTCCACTCTTACCACTATTATTCAGCAGAGTTTTGGAAGTCCTAGACACGGCAGTCAGAGAAGAAAAAGAAAAGGAATACAAACTGGAAAAGAAGAAGTAAAACTGTCACTGTTTGCAGATGACATGATACTATACATAGCGAATCCTAAAGAAGCCACCAGAAAACTACTAGTGCTAATCAATGAATTTGATAAAGTTGCAGGATACAAAATTCGTGCACAGAACTCTCTTGCATTCCTATACACTAATGATGAAAAATCTGAAAGAGAAATTAAGGAAACACTCCCATTTACCATTGCAACAAAAAGAATAAAATACCTAGGAATAAACCTACCTAAGGAGACAAAAGACCTGTATGCAGAGAACTACAAGACACTGATGAAAGAAATTAAACATGATACTAACAGATGGAGAGATATACCATGTTCTTGGATTGGAAAAATCAATATTGTGAAAATGACTGTATTACCCAAAGCAATCTACAGATTCAATGCAATCCCTATCAAATTACCAATGGTATTTCTTTACAGAAGTAGAACAAGAAATCTTAAAATTTGTATGGAGACACAAAAGACCCGGAATAGTCAAAGCAGTCTTGAGGGAAAAAAAGGGAGCTGGAGGAATCAGACTCCCTTACTTCAGACTATATTACAAAGCTACAGTAATCAAGACAATATGGTACTGGCACAAAACCAGAAATATAGATCAATGGAATAGGATAGAAAGCCCAGAGATAAACCCCCACACCTATGGTCAACTAATCTATGACAAAGGAGGCAAGGAGGTACAATGGAGAAAAGACAGTCTCTTCAGTAGGTGGTGCTAGTAAAACTGGACAGCTACATTTAAATGAATGAAATTAGAACACTCCCTAACACCATACACAAAAATAAACTCAAAATGGATTAGAGACCTAAATGTAAGACCGGGCACTATAAAACTCTTTAGAGGAAAACATAGGAAGAACACTCCTTGACATAAATCAAAGCAAGATATTTTTTGATCCACCTCCTAGAGTAATACAAATAAAAACAAAAGTAAACAAATGGGATCTAATGAAACTTGAAAGCTTCTGCACAGCAAAGGAAACCAAAAACAAGACGAAAAGACATCCCTCAGAATGGGAGAAAATATTTCCAAATGAATCATCAGACAAAGGATTAATCTCCAAAATGTATAAATAGCTCATTCAGCTCAATATTAAAAGCACAAATAACCAATCCAAAAATGGGCAGAAAACCTAAATAGGCATTTCTCCAAAGAAGACATACAGATGGCCAAGAGGCACATGAGAAGCTGCTCAACATGGTTAATTATTAGAGAAATGCAAATCAAAACTACAATGAGGTATCCCCTCACACCAGTTAGAATGGGCGTCATCAGAAAAGCTACAAACAACAAATGCTGGAGAGGTGTGGAGAGAAGGGAACCCTCTTGCACTGTTGATGGGAATGTAAATTGATACAGCCACTGTGGAGAACAGTATGGAGGTTCCTTAAAGAACTAAAAATAGAATTATCATATGACCCAGCAATCCCAGTGCTGGGCATATACCCAGAGAAAACCATAATCCAAAAAGACACATGCACCCCAATGTTCATTGCAGCAGTATTTACAATAGCCAGGTCATGGAAGCAACCTAAATGCCC
Organism: Leucopleurus acutus; assembly: GCF_964270905.1. NCBI lineage: Eukaryota > Metazoa > Chordata > Mammalia > Artiodactyla > Delphinidae > Leucopleurus > Leucopleurus acutus. Next base: position 6,807,241 of record NC_139146.1, read on the forward strand.
ATCAACAGATGAATGGATAAAGAAGATGTGGTACGTATATAGAATGGAATATTACTCCGCCACAAAAAGGAAAGAAATTGTGTCATTTGTAGAGACGTGGATGCATCTAGAGACTGTCATGCAAAGTGAGGTAAGTTAGAAAGAGAAAAACAAATATAGTATATTAATGTATATATGTGGAACAGAGAAAATGGTATAGATGAACCGGTTTGCAGAGCAGAAATTGAGACACAGAAGTTGAGAAAAAATGGATGGACACCAAGGGGGGAAAGCAGCGGGTGGTGGTGGTGGTGGTGGGATGAGTTGGGAGATTGGGATTGACATGTATACACTGATGTGTATAAAATGGATGACTAATAAGAAAATATATAAATATATAAATAAAGATAAAAAAAAAGTATGAAGGATAGAGACCAAAGTAGTAAAATTCATAAAAATGTAATAATTAGTGAAGGGATAAATAAAATAAAAAGATGCAAAATGTGTCATCAAAAACATAAAATGTGTGTGGGGGCAGTGAGCAACAATATAATGTTTTGGAATGTCTTTAAATTGTTACTATTAACTTAAAATGAATGTTATATACATGGGATGTTACATGTGATCTCATGGTAACCACAAAGAAAAAACTTATAGTAAATACATAAAAGAAAACAAGATAGGTAACTTAGCATAAAATTAGAGAAATCAGTTGAACTGCAAGAGAAAAAGAGAAAAAAAATGAATAGAGAAGAAATACAAATGCAGCCAGAAAACACTTAACTAAATGGAAATAAGTATATACCTATCAATAATTACTTTAAATATAAATCAACTAGTCTCTCCAATCAAAAGCCATAGGCTGAATGGATTAAAAAACAAGATACTTCTGTATGTGACTCTCTATAAAGCAACTCACTTTAAATGTAAGCAGACACACAGACTAAAAGATAAGACATGGAAAAACATATTCCATGCAAATGGAAACCAAAAAGAAAAGGTATATCTATACATGTATCAGACAAAATGGACTTTAAAACAAAGACTGAAATAAGAATCAGAGATAGGTGTTACATAATGATAAAGGGTCAATAAAACAAGGGTATATAACATTTGTAAACATATATGCACCCAACATAGGAGTACCTAAGTATATAAAGCAAATATTAATAAAAATAAAGGGAAAAATAGACATCAATACAATAATAGTAAGGGACTTTAATACTCTATTTTCATCAATGGGTATTTCACTGAGATAGAAAATCAATAAGGAAATACTGGCCTTAAGTTAGACTTACTAGATATGTCCAGAATATTCTATCCCAAAACTGAAGAATACACATTATTTTCAAGTGCATATGGAAATTTGGTCAAGATATATCACAACAAGGCTGAATGCACTTAAGAAGACTTAAATCATATCAAGCATCTTTTCTGACCACAGTGGTATGAAACTAGAAATAAAGTACAAGAAGAAAGCTGGAAAGAAACACAAATGTGTTTAGGCTAAACAACATGCTACTTAACACCAAATAGGTCAATGAAGAATCAAAGAGGAAATAAAAAAATACCTTGAGACAAATGAAAATGGAAACACAAAGTTCCAAAATGTATGGTATACAGCAAAAGCAGTTCTAAGAGGGAAGTTCACAGTGAGCTTCAGGAAACAAGAAAAAATCTCAAATAAATAATCTAGTTTAACATTAACAGAACTAGAAACAGAAGAGAAAACAAAGCCCAAAGTTAATAGAAGGAAGGAAATTATAAAGATCAAGATGAAAATAAATGAAATAGAGACCAAAAAAAAAAAAAAAAAAACCTCACACAATAGAAAAGTTCAGTGAAACAAAGGGATAGTTCTCTGAAAAGTTAAAAAAAAGTTTTGAAAAATCTTTAGCCAAGACTCATCAGAAAAGAAGAGAGAGAGAGGACCCAAATAAATAAAATCAGAAATGAAAGAAAAGTTTGAAGCAACAACAGAGAAACACAAAGGATCATAAGAGTTTACTAGGAAAAATTGTATGCCAACAAATTAGAAAACCTAGAAGAAATGGATACACTCCTAGAAATAGTCTCCCAAGACTAAGTCAGGAAGAAGTAGAAAATCTTAACAGAACAATCAATCACTAATGAAATTTAATCTATAATCAAAAACTCCCCCCAAAACAAAAGTCTAGGACCAAATGGCTTCATGGGTGAATTCTACCTAACATTTAAAGATGAGTTAATACCTGTTCTTCTCAAGCAACTCATAATAGTAAAGCAGAGGGGATGCTTTCTAAGTCATCTAGGAGGCCACCATTACCCTAATACCAAAACCAGCCAAAGACACTGCAAAAAAGAATATCACAGGCCAATATCCCTGATAAACATAAATGCAAAAACCTCAAGAAAATATTAGAAAACTGAATTCAGCAGTACTTTAAAAGGCTCATACACCATAATCAGGTGGGATTTATTTGAGACACAAAGATGATTTATCATCTGCAAATCAATGAACATGATATATACCACATTAACAAAACAAAAGATAAAAATTACATGATCATCTCGATAGATGCAGAAAAAGCTTTTAACAAAATTCAACATCCATTTTTGATTAAAACTCTCAATAAAGTGGGTATAGAGGAAGTATACCTCAACATAATAAAGGCCATATATGACAAACCCACAGCTAACATGATACTCAGCTGTGAAAAGCTGAAAGCTATTTTTCTAAGATCAGGAAGAAGACAAGGATGCCCATTCTCACCACTTTTATTTGAGATAGTATTGGAAGTCTGAACCACAGCAGTTATACAAGAAAGAGGGATAAATGGCATCCAAATTGAAAAGGAAGTAGTAAAACTGTCAATATTTGCAGATATGAAAATTCTAAAGATGCCACCAAAAACTTATTTGAACTAATAAATGAATTCAGTAAAGTTTCAGGATATAGAATTAATATACAGAAACTTGTATACATTAATCATGAACTATGAGAAAGAGAAATGAAGAAAATACTCCCATTTACAATTTCATCAAAAAGAATAAAATACCTAGGAATAAATTTAACTAAGGAGGTGAAAACCCTGTACTTTAAAACTATAAGATATTGGTGAAAGAAATTGAAGATGGTACAAATACATGGAAAGGTATACCATGCTCATGTATTGGAAGAATTAATATTGTTAAAATATCCATACCACCCAAAGCAATCTACAGATTCAGTGCAATCCCTATCAAAATATCAATGGCATTTTTCACAGGACTAGAACAAATCATCCTAAAATTTGCATGGAACCACAAAAGACCCTGAATAACCAAAGCAATCTTAAGAAAGAAGAACCAACCTGGATTTCAAACTGATTTCAAACTCTACTACGAAGGTGCAGTAATCAAAACAGTATGGTGATGACCAAAAGAAGTTTCATTTCAAAGAGCCCAGAAATGAACCCACACTTAAATGGTCAATTAATCTACAAAAGAGTCAGAATACACAATGGGAAGAAGTCTGTTCAGTAAATGTTGGTGGGAGAACTGGACAGCTATATGCAAAAGAATCAAACTGGAACACTTTCTCACACCATATACAAAAATAAACTCAAAATGGATTAAAGATTTAAATGTAAGACCTGAAACCATAAAACTCCTAGAAGAATGCATAGGCAGTAGTATCTTTAACATCAGTCTTAACAGTATTTAAAAAAAAGAAGTCTCTTCAAGCAAAAATAAACAAATAGGATGACATCAAACTAAAAAGCTTTTGCACAGTGAAGGAAGCCTCTAACAAAACAAAAAGACAATCTACCGAATGGGAGAAGATTTTTGCAAATGATATCTCAAATAAGGGGTTGATATCCAACATTTATAAATAACTCACACAATTTAAAATCAAAAAGGCAAATAACCCACTTAAGAAATGGTTAGAGAATCTAAACATTTTCCCAGAGGAGATATACACATGACCAACATGCACATAAAAAGATGCTCAACTTCCTTAATCATCAGGGAAAGGCAAATCAAAACCACAATGAGATATCACCTCACACCAGTCAGAATGTCTATTATCAGAAAGAAAACAAATAACAAGTGTTGGAGATGATGTGGAGAAAAGGGAACTCTCATGCACTGTTGATGGAATTGTAAATTGGTACAGCCAATATGGAAAACAGTATGGAGGTTCCTCAGAAAACTAAAAATAGAATACCCTACAATCCAGCAATTCAACTTGAGTATTTATCCAAAGGAAACAAAAACACTAATTTGAAACAGTATATGTATCCCTATGTTTATTGCAGAACTATTACAATAACCAGGTATGGAAGTATCCTACATGATAGATGATAGATGAATGATGATAAAGTGGTATATACATATACAATGGAATATTAACCATGAAAAAGAATGAAATCTTGCCATTTGTGACAGCATAAGTGGACCTTGAGGATATTATTCTAAGGGAAATATGTCAGACAGAGAAAGACAAATACCATATGATTTCATTATATGTGGAATCTAAAAAACAAAACAAATGAACAACCAAAACAAAACAGACTCATAGATAAAGAGAACAAACTGGTGGTTGCCAGAGGAGGGATTGGGGTTATGGTTGAAGTAGGTGAAGGGGAATAAGAGGTACAAACCTTTAGTTATAAAATAAATAAGTCTTGCATGTAATATACAGCATAAAGAATATAGTCAGTAATATTATAATAACTGTGTATGGTGATGGATGATAACTAGATTAACATGGTCATCATTTCATAACATATAAAATATTGTCATTTGTATACTTGAAACTAATATTGTATGTCAATTATAAGTCAATAAAAAATAAAAATTAAGAAATCCAAGGAGGTAGATCTCAGAAGAAACCAAACACCAAACCTACTGCAACATTGATCTTGGACCTCTAGGTTTTAGTACTATGAGAAGAAAATTTTCTGTTTTTTAACATATCTTGTCTGTGGTGCTTTCTTAGAGTAGTTGCAACAAACTAATACCGTTTATAAAAGGATTTTTTCCTATAAATAAGATGAACAAAAAACATGTTTCCTAGAGAGTGCATAACATTTTCACTAAATAATAAAAAGTAATTTGAGAGGCCATATACAGTTTTTAGAATTTCATGTTTCATCTTATTTCTAGAATAGTAGCTCCTCTAGTACTTTTATTCTGTTATAGTTAAATAAGTTACCTTTCAAAATGATTTTAAGCAAAATAATAATAAAGTACAAATATGAAATAAAATGCATGAAAGGAAGATTACTATTCTATGTCAACTTTATGAATAAAATATTATTCTATGATACATTATTTTGCAAATGTCAGACTTTGATTAAATATGTAGCTTACTTAGCAAATTATGAAAATGAGCAAAGTCCAGTAGATAACTTGACCCTCATAATTGGTAATGTTGACTTCGTCAACAATCTAGAATACGCATGAGATAATTCTCTGAAATATGTAATGTGAGCGATAAAATATGTAAAATCAAGAGCTAAAATATATAGCTTAGTCAGTAAAACTTGGCAAGCATAATAATTAAACAATTTACTGAAACAGCAAAATATGCAAAAAAGAGCAAGGGAATCTTATTTATTAAGCTGTAGTATTGAATCATCAATAGATAGTTTCAGATGATTTGAGTTGAAAAACAAGCTGTTATAATGATCTGTGCTGCTCCTTCAGCAAATTATGTACCTCAATCATTGAGCTATATGAAAAATTAATTGGCTAACTATAGGATTTTATGATTGCAACAAAGGAAATTCATTGAGATACTGGAGTTTATGTGCATAATTTAAAAATCTTAAATGGTATCTTAGAGGTTTTTGCAGCTTGCTTGTATTAAATTCCCTTCAGACTCCTCCCCCCCCCCCACTACATACTTTTTAGCCAGTGTTGACTGACAGATTATTATGGGCTACAAAGTTAAATGAAATACAAATGAGTAATAATAATGAACTGCTTTGAGTATTTCACTTATGATTATGACCTAGTAATGAGTGCCAGACTATCTCTTCCACTTTACGTAACTGTAAAACTGTACAGAAAACATGAAGCAACTGTTTTCAGAAACTGGAGTATAGTGAATGTAAGATTTTTCTCTGTGAGATTTTTAATCCTGACAAAATGTAAATTTATGCAGTGAGCCCCATGATATCTCTAACTCTATGGATAGGGACAGTTCCTAACCACAGAGTAGTAAACTAAGGACTAAGAAGAGCAAAATGGTTTCACTGAGCTGAAGAAGCAGAAATTACAGTTCAAGTCAGTTGGACCTGAGCACAGGAGAAAAGGTGATTGTGAGGAGAGGAGACCTCAAATTCTGTGTGTGGTTTATTATGAGAAATTGGGTGAGGACTGTGTTATATATTTGCAGGGTGAGACTACAGGAATCCTACAACAGAATAAATGCTAGAGTTAAAAGGTGGGAAGAAATACTAGGGATCAATTAGTCTTTGGGGACATTGAGGTTCTGACAAGCACGAGTGGAGAGACCACGTTAACTCATCATATACATTCTTGTGTATATTTGATATGCTAGAAAGCCTGAATCCTAGGAGTAAGGTCCATGCCAGAAAATAAGACCTAATCTATGCCACCCTAAAAAAAGCCTAAAACAAACCCTAACAAGACTTACAGGTATTTTGAGTACCGACTCAATAATTAAAAAGAAAAATATTACTAACTGGGCTTCAGAGAAATTTGAATATGACAGAAGAAAAGTTCAGTGAACTTGAAGACAGATAAATGAATGATCAATTCTCCAATGAGAAATTTGAAGTATTTATACTGTGTATGGATGTGAAGGGTAGCTGGTAATAAGAGTTAGATTGCTGGAAAATTGCAGGCACTTTGAGATCAGATTAGAAGATTTACTCTGTTGAGTGTGGAAGAGTGTTGGAAGTAGAGGCTGAAGAAATTTGCTCACAAAATGCTTAGGAGACTCAAAAAAAATGAAGTAGAGATGGTGAAATCAGTGTGAAGGAAAAAATCTGTTGTGTGGGGCAAATGCAACAGAGCTTCCCAATTCACTGAATTTTGAATTGGGATAGAAGAGAGTTTGATAAGCAGGAATCCAGGAAGTGATGACCCAAATTTCTTAGATTGCTTAACTGGATATATGGAAAAATGATTCATTAATTAGTTTAACACATATTGTTTTAATACCTACCATGTATCAGGCATTGTTTGTGGTGTTGGAGATAACAGCAGTAAACAATATAGTCAGAAATTCATGCCTTCATGGAGATTTTACATTATAGAAAAGACAGACAATAAAAAAACAAATATGAGTCATCTTAAAATGCTCACTTTTTGATGTGTGAACTGAAACTCTGCCAACTATCAGGCTAAGAAAAAAGTAAAAATATAATCTTATGCCCTAAGTAAATTCTCTGAAATATAATTTAGAAGTAATTAACATACACTTACATTTATTTTGGTCACTGTGAGTATACCTTTGGAGATTGAATATTAGAAAGGAAAAGCAGCAAATTTAGCAACATCTAGTAAACATTGTAGCAATTCTACTTGAAGAAATGAACTCTGGAAGACAGCCATGTGTACAAAAGATTACAGTTTACAATTTTGAAAAAGTGAAGAGCTTAAATGTCTAAAAATAAATGATTGATTTAAAAACACATCAGTACAATTATACTAGTAGTTCCTAAGACTGTTCATCAAAATCAGTTGAGGAGCTTGATAAAGCTACATATTTTCCTACTTCACCCAAACTAAATAAGTCAGCATTTCTGATGCTGAATCCTAACTCTCTCAATATATATTTGTTGACATATAGTTGATTAAAAATATTATATTAGTTTCAAGTGTACAACATAGTATTCAATAATTTTATAGATTAACTCCATTTAAGGTTATTATAAAATATTGTCTATATTCTGTGTGCTGTACAATATATCCTTATAGCTTGTTTATTTTATACATAGTAGTTTATACCTCTTAATCCTCTACCCTTATCCTTCCCCCTCCCCCTTCCCTCTCCCTGCTGTTAACCACTAGTTTGTTCTCTGTATCTGTGAATCTGTTTCTGTTTTGTTATATTCATTGTTTTGTTTTATTTTTTAGATTCCACATATAAGTGGGCATCAAAAAGTTTGCAGAGGAATAATTAGTGACATATATGATACCTAATATATAATACACTGTTAAGCAAAAGATTAATACCAAGGAGTATGTGTATTATAATATAGTTTTATTACCTAACACACACACACACACACACACACTCACACACACACTGAAACACACACACAGTTTCACAGAGTAGTTTTATAACACTAAGTAGAGCAATGCATTTAAATAATAATTATTATAATGATTGTAAATTCTGAAATAATGACTAATATTTAAGAATTTGCACTTAAAAGCCTATGTCAAGATATTCAGATGCTTCTGTTTTTCTTTTTTTAATTTAAAATTTTTGAGAGAAAGAGGTTGCCTTCCTTAATTGCCTTCCTAAGAAGGCTATATTTTGGAATTGAAGACAGCGTCAGGAACACACATCCTAAAAATAGAAGACTGCACCATAATTTCATTGCCTTGAAAGATAACATTTTTGGAATAATATGTTGGTAATGCTTACTACGTGCAGTCTAGTGGCATAGCTAGATAAATGACTCTAGAGATGAAGATTCAAATCCCTGCTTTAGTAGACTAGCAGAATGACTACAAGTTTCTTTTTTTTTTTTTTTTTTTTGCGGTATGCGGGCCTCTCACTGTTGTGGCCTCTACCATTGCAGAGCAGAGGCTCCAGACGCGCAGGCTCAGCGGCCATGGCTCACGGGCCAAGCCGCTCCGCGGCATGTGGGATCTTCCCGGACCGGGGCATGAACCCGCGTCCCCTGCATCGGCAGGCGGACTCTCAACCACTGCACCACCAGGGAAGCTCGACTACAAGTTTCTTAAACTCTGTTGTTTCTCTCACCCTTAAAGCTATTTACCTGTTCAGAAAGACCTCATATATAAAAAGACATTAAGACTCAAAATAAGAAAATTTAATAGGAGACAGAAGAGAGAATTCAGATAGAGGATGCCAGTGAAATACAAAATAACCTTCAAACTTCCTGATCAGCAATTAGTCAACTGAAAATGACTTTTACTTATGCTTTGAAATATGACTGTAACATTCTGGAAGCAATTTCTTATAAAGTATATAAACCTTGCTTTATCACACATACTTGGTAAATTTAGTATTCCTATTATTTTTTTTGAACAACATAATTAGCCTACAAAAAATGAGTAGAATATAAGTTCAAAATATTAGCATAAAACAAAATTCCCATATTGGGAAAATAATAATGAACATAATTTTACTCAGGGTGAGTAAAACTCACTTCAGGGTGCTGCAGTGCCTTAGGTTGTTGTTAGGAGTCTTTGTTTTTCCTGTGTAAGTATTTCACCAATACAGGGAGATGAGGACGACTAGCACCAATTCTATGACATACTCAGAAAATACATTATATAATAGATTTTGTTGTTTAGTTTTATTCATATTTGTTTTGTTTATAGGTTTATTACTATTGGGTTATGGTATAAACAATTTTCTTATATATAGAAAATGTTAATTTTCTACCCAAGGATATAGGTAATGATGGGTTCTCATTATTAGTTGAAAGATATTGACCAATTTACTTTATGGAGTGAAAAACAGAACACCCAGTGGGCTCATTTTCTCTGAAAAATTATTAGGGCTGTAAGAAAATTCCCCAATTTACTTCTATCAGGGCTCTTGTATAGAATCAACAACAAGGGTGGACCACTCATGTGTGTTTTGTGAATCCAAAATTTTGAGATTTTTTTACAGGATATTTGGGCATATTACCAATGTCTATTCAACAGTTAGTACTAAATAAATGATATTGCCACTCTTTCCTGAGGCAAGAGTCAAGTGAATTGAGAAGAAGAAAAAACAGAGTTTGAATCTAAATCTGCAATTTTGATTGTTTGACCTCAGGTAATTTAATTTAACTTTTCTAGATATCGCTCCACACCTCTGAAACAAGCAAATAAACAAAAAAACCAATGTGAAACTAAATGCAGGGTAGAGGGTACCTGGGTTGCAGTTTTGGGATTAATGGGTGATAATGCAAGAATCCCAACAGATGGTTTGACTCAGAATTAGCTTAAGAAAAGCTCTGTCTTCTTATTTCTTGGAAGCACAGTGGTGTAGTAGAAGGAGAACTTCCAATTTCACTTCTAAATTCTGTATGACCTTGTGAGAAGTCACATAACTTCTCTGAGCTTTTATCCTCTGATATTAAAATGAAGAAGAAATACTCAAGCTTTGAGATCTTAGATGTATAATTTTGCTATTCTCAATTACAATTTCCTTATGCCTGAAATGAAAATAGTTTTACTAAGATTGGTATATGTTTATGGGAATCAAATTTGAAATTATGCATATATAATTATAATTTAAATTGTGTATAAACATTATATGTGTTTGACTATATTGTAATATATTTTGACTATATATGGCAATATTTAAGGCAATATTAAAAATATTTAAGGCAGTATTAAAACTATATAAGTACTTGATAGATTCTTTTTCTCCCCTATCCTTCTTGTTAATTTTGACTTCCACAACTGATACCAATACCTTTTGGAGTAAGAAAGCTAGAGAATGTGATGACATATACAGTTTTCATGTCAGGTTTTAGAAAAGAAAGTTATGTTGAATTTTAAGAAATGTCCAAAGTTTTTCAATCTCCTGGAATTTTAATAATATGTCATGAAAATATAAAAATTCTTCTACATTCATTTTTATGCCTCAAAGCATAGCCTTAGATAACATTGAGATGGATGGATTTGATGTGAAAATACATTGATAAGAGTGCAGGATTCAAGGAATAAAGCTGGTTTAAAGTAATCTTTCTACACTTTTTTAATTGGAGTTCTGACTGCCAGTGCTGAGATATTTCTGTTTAGAGCTGTGCTTTATATAGGGCTGTCAAATTCAAAGTGAGACATTCTTCTGCAAACGTTCCTTATTGATTAAATGAGTAATCATTTCAGAAAAAAATAGAGACATTAAATTTTCCTTTGTTACATAATAGCCAACCCAAAGAAATAATTTCACCCCAGCTTTCAGAATAAGCATAACCAGCCATCACTCTGGTTAAGGTAGCTTTCATTACTCTTAATTTTCTTATTCCAAGCTCAGGACGACTCAGTTGCAATTGTCAGCCTTTAAAACAAAAGGGTAAGAAGTTTGGCCAGCAAAATCAAATTTATTCAGGAATAGCAGAGGAATTGCATTTTGCAAGAGACATGCAAACTATGGCTAACCATAGGCAAGTCTGGAGAACAAAGGAGAGGAGCTTTCTTTTTATAGAGGAAGGAGGGTGTTGGAAAGAACTGTTTTGAATCAAAGTTCATTGGAGGAGAGCAAGAATTCAGGGTTGTGGAAGCTTCTCACTGAGTTGTAGTTTCTCATTAAGTGGATTGTTGCTGGGCAAGGAGAAAATCTTCCTTCTTCCTGGGGTATGTAAAGAAAGCTTCTTCCTGCTGGAGGATGTAAAGTAAGCTGCGAGTGGTGATACACGCATGAGAGCTACCCCATGAGGGCTTCCTGACACTATTTGAATCAGGTTTTCCTATATTCATTTTCACTTTTTTTTTTTTTTGATTAAGATTTTTCCTCAAACGCATCACTGATCAAAAGTCAGGTTTTTCCTATTTAGTGGATTTGTCCCTCAATGCCAGGAGGGACCTTTCCTGATTGTCATGTCTCATATCAGAGGGAAAGTGTACAGATTGGAAACCACTGAAGCCATATTTCAGTAACAAGGGAGGATAGGAGGGAGAACTCTCAGACATTTCTCATCTAAAGTCTATTATCAAGTTCATAAGTGTTGGAGATCATCTAGAAGCGTTAAGCTAGTGTCACCTTGTTGGGTACATTGTTTCTACAAGAATTTGATAGGCAATAAATACAAAGCTTAAAAACAGTGTGTAGGGGCTTCCCTGGTGGTGCAGTGGTTGAGAGTCCGCCTGCCGATGCAGGGGACACGGGTTCATGCCCCGGTCCGGGAAGATCCCACATGCCACGGAGCGGCTGGGCCTGTGAGCCGTGGCCGCTGGGCCTGCACGTCCGGAGCCTGTGCTCTGCAACGGGAGAGGACACAACAGTGAGAGAGGCCCGTGTACTGCAAAAAAAAAGAAAAAAAAAAAAAAGAAAAACAACAGTATGTAAAGCAGAGTTAAAAGTAATATGAGAAATCAGTTTGTATGATGGTTCTAAACCAGGACTCTAGGCCTGAAGGTGGCCAACTAAACAAATGGATCATGGAGAGTTAAAGGATCATGGAGAGTTAGGTGAAATTTGTTGTAACCAGTGCATTTGTTCCCTCATCTTGTATATTTGAGTTCCTACTTTTCCAGAGACATTTGTCCATGTGCAGCAGGTGGTATTTGCTATGGCATAAAAACCTCCTTGTTCAACAAGTAGGTAATCAAGGGCTATGTAATTATCCAAAGCTGTTTTATCCGGTGAGTCAAACGATTGTTGTTGGGCTGCTATTGCTTTGGCATGGAATTGAATAGCTCTCCTAATGTTAGGGAGAGATTTCTGATCGTAAGTTCATTGGCACTTACTCTGACCCAAGGGAGAAAGTTTCTTCCTGTGGAAGCAAACTGGCATCATGTATGTGTCTGGGTTGTTTCCATCTGAATTTGTGGCTTGGTACTGGAAAAGTGACAGCCATGGAGGCCAGTGAAATTCTAAGGGTCTGTAGACCGCACAGGAATTTTTACTCTGGTTACTCTTGCCTTGTGTCCCTTTATTTGCAAAGAGCCTGGACACAAATTTCCCCATGTTTGGGTGTTAACTAGAGTCAGAGAAATGGATTAGGGTGGTCTCTAGAATCACAGACAAATCAGGGTTTTTGCTGGTAAATCCAGCAGTCTGAAAATTTACCTCCTTTAGCAATAACCTGGGAGATACAGATGTTGGTGTTTATCTTTCCAGGCCAATGCCAGAATAAAGGAAAGAAAGGGAAGAAGAATGTTTTTTTTTTTTTTTAACATCTTTATTGGGGTATAATTGCTTTACAATGGTGTGTTAGTTTCTGCTTTATAACAAAGTGAATCAGTCATACATAAACATATGTTCCCATATGTCTTCCCTGTTGCGTCTCCCTCCCTCCCACCCTCCCTATCCCACCCCTCCAGGCTGTCACAAAGCACCGAGCCAATATCCCTGTGCCATGCAGCTGCTTCCCACTAGCTATCTACCTTACTACGTTTGTTAGTGTGTATATGCCCATGACTCTCTCTCGCCCTGTCACAGAATGTTTTTTTATTTAAAGTGTGAAGTCTTGATCCGGCAGTCTATATTGATGTCAGGTATTTCTCTTCCTCGTCAATCTGATTCAGAGGTTTTCAGCATTTGTGTAGAATTAAATGTCATCTTTGAGATGTGTATCCAAATTCAAGTCCCTGAAATTTAGTGAGGAGGATTTAGTATAGTCCCTTCCAAGGAGATTCAAGGGAAGTTTTTTGTTCTTTACTGATTCCAAATCTGAAGGGTGGAAGAAAATTGGAAATGGTAGTTTGGAGAGTCGTAGCCAGGCACCTGAGCAAACTATAATTCAGGATGCAGTCCAGTTTACAGGTATGTAACAAAGCTTCAAAGACAATCAACATATACCTATAAAAATACAACATAAAGAAGGCTTAGTATTTCTCCTTATTTGACAATGCTTCTCGTGTAATTTAACATGTCAAATAAACCAAATAAGTTTAATATCTCTTTTTTTATAACAGTACTTTGAGATGTTCAAGGGGCATTCTGAAAATTCTCAAAGATTTTTCCAAAAGATTTTATTTAAGATTTGATTTTTGGGAAGTTTGTAAATTATATCAAAAGGTTTTGGATATTTGACTAAATTGAGTCACAGTTTATTATGAAACAGTTCTTAATTATCTATTTAACCAAAGTGACAAAAAGATTTCAAAGGCAAACTTAGAAGATTACATAGTTCTGAGCAAAAGACTCTGTTTTTCTAAGTAATCAAAGACCTGATATAGACAATGGGAAGCATGGGAAGTTATTTTGATAAAATGCAGACCTTTGTTTTCTAGGCAGATTACTTCAGGAGGTAAAGAAAAACCTTTCATAATCTCTATTCAGGAGCAGACCAATAGTGAACGCAAACTTACTCCTTTTAATAGAGTGAAAACCAGATTCTAATTGTACGAATTTACCTTTAATTGTAAAGTTTATGCACTCAATTAATTTCATTCCAGTCTTAGCCAGCCCTGACCATGCATGCAATTCCTTTCCAAAGATTCCTTTTCCACAAACCTTCTACAGCTTTCTTCTTTACAATCAGATTTTGTCCTATGGTTTTTTTTTCTCTTTCCTATTCTGAAATAACCAGCCTCTCTTAGGAAAAAATAACTTTCTCTTTTCTCAACAAAGTGCATTTTGATTCCTCACACCTTCTTTTACTGAAAACACACATCTTACTTTTCTTGCATATGGATATATTTTTGTTATTATTCTAGTAACTTTAACCACATATATTAGAAGTTTTTTAGCCCATAGAAACCTTTAATTTCCAGTGAAAGCTAAGAAGTAAGCAATCGTCAACTTTTTTTATATTAACATTATGTAGCTTGGCAATTTTATGAATATTTTTGATAATTTCTAGAAAAATACTTTTTTCTCATAGAAAATTCCTATCAGGTTGTGTTACTGAGTCCAAGCTCCTACTGCTTGCCACAGGCCAGGCCAGTAAATGATGAGACAGGTTGATGGGGCAAGGAATAGTGACTTTATTTGGAAAGTCAGCAGACTGTGAGGATGGTGGACTAGTGTCCCAAAGTATCTTACCTGAGTTAGAATTCAGGTTTCTTTCATATTAAAAGGGAAATAAATGTGGTTGGTTGTTGCAGACTTCTTGGTGTTGGAATCCTTTGTTCTTGCAGCTGTGCTCGGAGGTCAGGTCACGATGTTCCTATAATCCTCCAGAAAGACAAGTGTTATTCTCTGTTCTGAAACTTTTTTATCTCTATATTTATGGAAAAGTGTATACCTTTAAAGGTCAGAGCCTTGAGATTTTGACTATCCTGTATACTTCAGGCTATAGGCAACATTTTTAACTTGTAGCAAAAGCAGTAGAATACAAAGTTTAAAGTAAAAGAAATAGATCCAATATGGAGTCAAATTTGTTCTTCCCTATTACAGTTCTGAATATTAGCTACCCTTTGGGCCAAATTTATGGTTA
Organism: Leucopleurus acutus; assembly: GCF_964270905.1. NCBI lineage: Eukaryota > Metazoa > Chordata > Mammalia > Artiodactyla > Delphinidae > Leucopleurus > Leucopleurus acutus. The sequence continues at coordinate 6,822,462 of NC_139146.1, forward strand.
TAGAGTTATTAGATCCTTTCTATATCTTGTCAGGTTTCAGCCAGGACAAACAGGAAATATTTCTGACAGTATTAAATAACTCCATGGACTCAAGAGTCATCCTCAAAGAGGGTAAAAAAGGTTATTACCATCCCAAGATCCAGAGTCACTACCAGTGATAGCCAAAAGAAGGAACCTGTATGTTCTAGGCAGGTAGAAAGTAAAGCCAAGCACTTAGGACACAAAATGAGACAATCAATAAAGCAATAGCTATCCCTAGGAGAGAAAGAATCAATAGCCAATGGGTCTGGACTTGAAAGGACAGCATAAAATTTTATTTTTCTCTCTCAACTGTACACTACAGACAGAGATTTGGAAGAGCTAATTCCAGTAAGAATTTTCACCTCTTTCTGACTTCTGCCAGGTTTTTTTGAGGATCCCGTCTGCAGGTTCGGAGTAGGGTTTAAAGTGTAGAGTGTAGCTTTGATATTTACCAGAATTTGGCAAGTTTTTTAAATTAATTTTTAATTTTAGTTTTCCTTTGGCTGTTTAAAGGAATAATATAACAGCTTATGAAATAATTCCTAAGAGTCCTGTCAACTTTAGGAGGGCCCATGTGTTGAGAGAGGAAGTGGTGGGTATTGGAGAAAAAAGAAAGTTTGGTGAGAGAATTAGAATGTGAAAGTAGAGAGTACACAGGAGAAGAGGTAGATGCAGTAGGGGAAAAAGTAAGTTGGTGTGGGAGTGTAAAGTGGGTGAAGAGGCCTCTGATGCCTTTGTATCTTTTCTTAGTTATTTATTTGCCTCAGTCAACTTGAATGAGTATTTTGTAAAGAGGTATTTTTGGATTTTGAAAACATTTGAAAGCCTCAAGGAACCAAATGAAATAGGCATTCCATTCAGTTTGTTTTATTTTAGGGCCAAAGTCTTCAAGTTTAGTTCTATGAAAAACAGGTTTGGGGAGATCAAAGTTCCACATAACGGCTGTTGAAGTTCTAAATTATCTTTGGTTAGGTTGGTCCATTTAGTTAAAAATGTGCATGAGGAGGGACTACAGTTTTTAAATATAAAACTGTCATGGGTTCCAGTAGGAACACCCTCCTTAGATAACATAGGAGATTGGGATACCATACTTAAAAACCAGAGATTCCGAAAACAAATGAGTACTCATCAAAAGGGTGATGCCTTCATAAAAACAAAAACAGATCCAGAATAAAGTTGGAAAGCTTGGCAAAAAGGAGAGAGCTGTAATCCAAGAGGATACTTACCATATCAAAAGGAAAAAATATGATTCATGGAGGCAGAGAGCAAAGGGGCTCAAGTGAGTACCACGCCTGGTTTCCAGGGTGGTTACTTCCTCAGGGGTTTGTCTGTTTCAGACCCCACTTCTGACACAAAGTAATGTCAACTTTTAAAACAAAGCACTAAGCAGTTTAGTGAGCAAAATCAAGTTTATTTGGGAATAGCAGAGGAATTGCAGTTTGGGACATGCAAACTATAGTGAACCATAGGCAAGTCTGGAGAACAAAGGAGAAGAGTGTTCTTGTACAGAGGAAAGGAGGAAGTTAGGATTACGTGTTTTGAATAAAAGTTCATTACGGGGGAGCAAGAGTTCAGAGTTGTGGAGGCTTCTCATTGAGTTGCAGCAGTTTCTCATTGACGGTGTTGTTGCTGAGTGAGGAGAAAATCTTCCTTCTTCCTGCTGGGTTATGTAAAGTAAGATACGACAAACGGTAGAGCCCCTTCAGGGTGTCATGACTCCATTTTGAATGAGGTTTTCCTTTATTCATTTTCACACAGTGATGTCACATTTTTATATTTTAGTAAATTGACACATTATGCTGAATCTCATGAGTGAAACTGGATTAATCATACTGTATTATACTGTAACACAAGTGGACAAATTCCTAAGTTGTTTTTTGTTTTTAATTAAATTTTATTGGTGTATATAGTTGCTTTACAATGTTGTTAGTTTCTGCTGTACAGCAAAGTGAATCAGCTACACGTATACATATATCCCATCTCTTTTGGATTTCCTTCCCATTTAGGTCCCCACAGAGCATTGAGTAGAGTTCCCTGTGCTGTACAGTAGGTTCTCATTCATTAAGTATTTTATAGAGACTATCGATAGTGTATATATGTCAATCGCAATCTCCCAGTTCATCCCACCCCTCCCGCATTTCCCCCTTGGTATCCATACATTTGCTCTCATGTTTGTGTCTCTATTTCTGCTTTGAAATAAGCAAATAAGATCATTTGTACCTTTTTTCTAGATTCCACATATATGCGTTAATATATGATTTTGTTTTTCTGACTTATTTCAATCTGTATGACAGTCTCTGGGTCTATCCACGTCTCTGCAAATGACACAATTTCGTTCCTTTTTATGGCTGAGTAATATTCCATTGTTTACATGTACTGCATCTTCTTTATCCATTCCCCCTTTGATGGACATTTAGGTTGCTTCCATGTCCTGGCTATTGTAAATAGTGCTGCAATGAACATTGGGGTGCATGTACCTTTTTGAATTATGGTTTTCTCTGGGTATATGCCCAGGAGTGGGATTGCTGGGTCATATGGTAGTTCTGTTTGTAGTTTTTTGATGAACCTCCTTACTGTTCTCTATAGTGGCTGTAACAATTTACATTCTCACTAACAGTGTAAGAGGGTTCCCTTTTCTCCACACCCTAGGTTGTTAAAGAACTTTTATAACACCAAAGTAAAGTACCTTAGTTCTCACTTTTCACCATTTAGTGAAGAGAATAATTTGCTATGTGTATACTGTTGTAATTTGTAATTGCCTATTATTATTTATGTCTGCTTAAAATATTCTCCTAAAATCTTCAACAGAGAAGCAAAATGAAAACAGTGAAAATGTTTTTAAAAATATTCTGTTTCAGAAGTTAAATGAGGGTGGTGGACAAGAGTCACAAAGGTCTAATAGTGTTGCTTAATGATGGTGATGAAACTGTCCTCGATACTGTAGAAAGGCTTATATAAATGCAAAGTAGTAGCTGCAGTGGTGATAGGAGAACAAAACTGGATATATCTTTAACTTTTTATTTTTGACTTCTCAGAACCTGGCTGACCTGACAATGTTACAGCATGCAATATCTGGCTCTCTTTAGCCCTGTTGACATCAACACCCCCTGTGTATTTAGGCTTATAGGGCACACAGTTAATAGAAGGTGTGTCAGTCTACTCTGCTGTTAATACTGAGATCTTCAGAGACAGTATGGCCACCTTTTAACCCTGATCTGTTTGTTTTTTATTTCTTTAAAAGTATGTAAATATTTGGAAGGAAAAATGGGATTGATGTCACTGTTGCTCCAGCCTGTTAAATGCAGGGACTGTTATGACTTCAGTGCTGCAAACTGCCAAAGATACAGTTGAGACAGAGAGGTGAAGCTCTGCTATTAATTAATGGAAAAAGGAAATCTCTAGAAGAATGATCTCAAAATCCCAAGACAATTTGAAAAATATTTAACCTCTTAGATATTAAAAATATTTTTTTCTGTTTTTCTGTGAGATGACAGCAGTAACATGCATTTCATGAGTATATTTATGAGTATAACCAAATTCATTGGTATTTATTTTCACAGTTATTAAAATATGACACAAATAAAAATTTTCCAATTATTAGTATTTATGCTCTGAAATTGTGTTCATAATTATCTAGTTGATATAGCATGGCACTATCATCCCTTTAATTGCCTGGCTTATTACAACGATTGGCCTCTTTTTTATCTAGCTCATTCATACTCCTGTTTAAAAACTATTACCTTTCTAATGAGGAAATGACCCTTGATTCTTGTTGCAATAACTGAAATGGTCGTTAAAAGGGTATTGGGGTCATGGCTAATATTAAAAATGTTGATTTATGATACTGAATATAAAGGACTAAATTGTTTATCTTTGGCTATGCAAGTGCCACCATGTTCTCCAAACTTGAAAACTGCAAATCACAGAGCAATCCACATCCATTTTATTCTCTGAAATAAATCTAATTCTGTATAGAAGGTAGAGATTAAAATCATACCAAAGGGAAGAATATAGTTCTCAGATAATTAGTTCTGCTTCTTTGGTTCCATCTGGGCTGATTTTGCTTATTACTGGCTTCACCAAGCACAGAGATGTGCTGGTTGCTAAGCAAATCTGAGACCACAGATATGTCAAGATGATGCAATTAAATAGGGTTATTTATTACTTGCAAAAATAAGGTCAACAGACATTTCCACATGTCAATCACAATGACATGTTTTATAACCTCTGACTTTAGCATGTCAGGTAATGAGTGAGTAAGGTCTCCAAGGATGTTCTCCAAGTGCATGTGAGTGTGAGGAGTGGGCATGTGGGTTTCAGATTAGTTCTTGCTTCTTGACTCATAGGGGGTCTTTCAACACACTCTAAGACTCTCAATTGTTAACTTTTTTTTAAATTAATTAACTTATTTTTGGGTGTGTTGGGTCTTCGTTCCTGTGTGAGGGCTTTCTCTAGTTGTGGCGAGAGGGGACTACTCTTCATCACGGTGCGCGGGCCTCTCACTATCGCGGCCTCTCTGGTTGCGGAGCACAGGCTCCAGATGCACAGGCTCAGTAGTTGTGGCTCATGGGCCTAGTTGCTCCACGGCATGTGGGATCTTCCCAGACCAGGGCTCGAACCCGTGTCCTCTGCATTGGCAGGCAGATTCTCAACCACTGCGCCACCAGGGAAGCCCTGTTAACTTTTTTTTATTGGAGTAAAATTGCTTTACAATGCTGTGTTTGTTTCTTCTGTATGATGAAGTGAATGAGCTATATGTATACCTATATCCCCTTGCTCTTGGACCTCCCTCCCACTGTCCCCCCCCAGTCCCACCCATCTACGTCATCACAGAGTACCAAGCTGCACTCCCTGTGCTACACAGCAGGTTCCCAGTAGCTATATATTTTACATATGGTAGTGTATCTAGTAAACTTTTTATTTTTGACAACTGCTTACACAAAACTTCAAGGCAAAAGAACACCATACTCTTTCCAATTACAATCAGTGTAGGAAGGAGGCTTTCAGGATATCCAGTGCCTCTTTTCCCCCAGTGTGGCTAAAAATTGCTTAGATGATTATAGTGTGTGTCAGCAAAACCCAGAGAAACTTATTCTCACCAAAACCATTGTTTGAGGCTTACTCATTTTGAAACTATCCTGAAAAAGGCAGCATGTAACCCACAGAAAGTGTAGGCAAAGCTGGTAGCATGGTAAATCATAGACCAAGATGTCCACCGAAAAAGGAAAGAATGACAATAAAATATGAAGGAATGAGGCTGTCACAGAAGCTCATGATAGTAGTAAATTTTAATTGACATTTTTATTTGAGTATCTTGTAACTGTATGTTCGAATTGCTGATATTCATTTCCCAGGGGTTAGGCTACAGATGAGTTTGTCATGGAAATGCCTCTTGCAGCTTTCCTCATATTCATAGAATTCGCATATTTGAATTTTTCTTTTCTTTTTTGCTGAATATTTGACAGGAATTCAGGCAAGTATCTTTCTTAAAAATAGGCCCACCATGATGGTCCAAGTTTCTCAGGTTAAAAAGCCTGAAATCATCTGAAACATATTTGTCCTTTACCTTCTATAGTCACCAAAGATGGTTATTCTAATTTTGCCAAACTGGCTTCCACTTTTCTAGACATCCTCTCTACTACCACGCTCTATTCACATTGTCATTTCTTACTTATCTTTCCTGCAGTTAATCTTATAAATGTATTTTTGTCCATAATTGTGAAAATAAAAATGAATTTCATAGTATACTGTGAATCATGTTGATATCATAGAGTCATTAATGTGTCTCACATATTTGGACTACTTAACCCATAGAATATGGTACAAATTTGTGTGAAAGTATGTTTTACCATTGTTAGATATTGTTGGAGTTTTTAGACAACCTAGGAAAATGGCTACTGATACTTCAGGGCATTTTAAAATTTACCAAATTAGAGATTGTTGCTATTTCACAGCCATTGACCTTTCAGTGTCCATTTGAAAAAAAAAAAAAGATAAAGATAATCTGATTTCAGCAGAACAGCTTAAATACATTTGCATTTTATTATATTCATTTGGAAAAAAATAAGCTGTGCAAAGACATACTATGAGTAGTTGGTGCACATATACATATGGATTCCTGGACTTGCATTACAATAGCTTTCACCCCACTGTATGATTCTGTGCCTCAGCAATAATGAAAATAGCTAACTTTTTAAAATTTGCAGCTCAAGTCACCTTTCTCTCTCTCTTTCTCACACACACACACACACACACACACACACACACACACACATACACACAAACACACACACAATTTTTCACACCCTAATCTTTGCTTGGACATTTCCACTTGTGCTTCTGGTCTCAGCTTCAGATCAGTTTCTGCAGGTCTTTCAATTTCTGTAGGAATTCTTTTCTCCATGACTGGACTTTGCACTTCCCCTAGGCAAAGTTAAGACAAACTGTGGTTTTATGTTTCCTACAGTAAAGGTGAGCAGCCCAATTCAAGTCTTTATCAACACAATTGTATTAAGTGTTCATAATATGTATTAAGTGAAGCAATGAGTGAATGAACTCTCTTGCCTGGTACCTCTCTCCATAGGTTCTGAGCCACTGCTCTAACATGAACAAGCGTATATCCAGCATAAAATTCATAAAAGTTACCTTTCTTATTACCCAAATTTACATGCTGGCTATAAAAATAATTTTAGACATCCTTCATCTTTCAGGATATTCTTTATGTTTCCAGTATGTTCTTTTAACATATTGTTTTCTTTTTGTGTAGTAGCTTATTTTTCTTAGTGAAAACTGACAGTAGAGCACACTTTCTTACTCAGTTTTTCAACAATAGTAATAAGATGTTTGCTAAGTTATTCATGCTTGAGGATGTATCATGTGGTCATGGAGATTAATTAACTGTTTTATAAGCACCATATGTTCATCCACTGAGCCTAAAATCCAGAAATTAGCACTTTAGAGTTCACATTATATACTGTACTTATATCAGTTTGAGAGGAGAGTGCATTCACTTATTCATCTAGCTGTCAGACTACATCTAAGCATGAAAACTCTAATCTAGAGAAATCAGACAGAATAATGAATTTTCATTCATTCTTTTTTTGTTTATTTAATATTTTACATACTTCACAGATTGAAGTTGATGTTGAAGTGGACCATTCATTTCCTTTATCTTCTTTAATATTTTCTTGGAAGGAAAAATGAAACAGAAATACTTACAAAGTGTATAATATAAGGCTCATTTCCTTAAGTATTAGGATATCAGTTTTAATATATCACCAAAGCAACTCTTTTTTGAATATATTGTTTCGTGGTTGTTGTTCAAAGGGTAATAGTCATGCTAGGGAAATAGCCATATTTCACATGTGCAAATTAATGATTTTCTAAATGACAGCTTCAGAAAAACTTTTATGTATTTATTATAGCATATATCTCATATGTTAAAAGCTTCTTTCAAGATAATTTTAAATTTAATTTTCATTAAGGTCCAAATCTTTATATTGAGCACATTACTGCATATTAAAATTAAATAGGTCTATGGAGAAAATTCAAACACCTTATTAAACTTCTCTCCTTGCTCTGATTGAACTACTTCAAAGGATATAATTAAGTTAAAAAAGAAGTTTAAGCTTGCCATATTTACTATATCTTTATACTAATATTATATTCAGAGAGATTTTAAAAAAGTAATGGAACTAAATTTTAGTTTATTTATTTATTACTTTCCTTACTCTGTGTTCATGTTTCTGCAATGTGTTCAAAAAGTATTGATTTGAAAAAGATTATCTCAGTGGCAAAACAAGCCAACAGTTTTTTTTTGTCAAAAATACAAGATAATTCCTTCCTGTAAGCCACAAAATTGTATGATATTCAAGCTGTACTGTAAAGTTATTTGGTATATGAAGTGTAGATTCGGATTATTGTACAACAATATTGAAATATAGTTTCTTTTGTACAAGGTTAATTTAATAATCATCATCAATGAGCACTCATTTTCTCAAGAGAGAGAGATAAAACTTATATCTCTATAAAAATCCTTAATTTTTAAAAGCAATGAATAAAATCTCACCTAAATTTTAACTAAAGTTACAACTTGTTACTTTCTTTATTACTTATTCCCATTCTTGAAAACTTGTTTTGAAGATTCATTTGAATGTCTCATTATAAACAGCAAAAAATTTTTTTAAGATGAAAGAGTTTAAAATATTGAAATAAGTGTTAAAATGTCAGATTTAGTAATTTTTAAAATGCTCAAGTATTCAATTTCAACTTTATTTTAATAAAGTACTAATTATAATTTTAAAAATTATAATACCAGGGGCATTTTCTTTCCCATGCTTTGACCTAACCTGGCTACCAGGTTTGCAAGTAAATTAATTTGATGGCAGAAATTGCATAGAATACTTAAGCAAAAAGTACTTTGTAATGGGAGAGGCTGACTGTGTACTATAGCATTTGTCACAAGCGGTTTGATAAAATTCAGATCAGAATTTCTGCTGTTCAGACCCAGGCTCCTGAATTTTTATAAGCTCCCTGCTATAAATGAAAAGATTTTAATAAATCTTTGAATGCTTCTAACCTCACTTTCTTGCAGCTTCATCTGCCAACTCAACTCAATAATGTGAGTGATTCAATAATGGTAGATACTGCAGCAAAACTAATTTCCCTTTTTCTATTCATACTTTCCTGGAAGGTATCTCTTGTCCTTACTTTCAGTGGAGTAGGCAAACAAATTAATAGGGAAGGTTTAATTACCATTAACATTAAGTACCATTTTATAAATTTTAATTTTAGCTAAGACATGAAATAGAAACTTTAAATTTATTCAAGTGATACACTATTGTGATTTTTTAAAGATACTTTAAAATGAAAAAGTATATCAATTACTAAGAAAACTTATGGGTTTTTATACAAAACTGTTACTTTTTTTTTTTTTTTTGCGGTACGCGGGCCTCTCGCCGCTCCGCGGCATGTGGTATCTTCCCGGACCGGAGCACGAACCCATGTCCCCTGCATCGGCAGGCGGACTCTCAACCACTGCGCCACCAGGGAAGCCCCAAACATTTATAACATGAATTCTTTTTAGTCCTAATTCCCACATGGATAGACTCAAGCAAAGGAATCTTCCAGCCTTAAAGATAATACTGCCTCAAAAGACTTGATGAGTGCTGCACGAATAGAGGGAAGTAATTATTCAGAATGAAAAAGTAAAATGAAGAAGTATAAGTTAAGACAAATTAAGATATGTCTAATATTCAGTAGGGGTTATAGAAATATAGAAAATTGATCTCCATCCTTGGCAGTTTATAATCTATTTACTGAGGAGCCTGAGAAGATGTATAAAACTTGAAAATTAGACTATAGAGTCTTTAAGAAAAGATTTTTGCTTTTGATGTGTAAGTTTATATAGAGGGAAATATTTACATAATGGCTTCTCAATCTGATATTTTTCAACAGAATCAATAGTGATTCTTTTATTATAAAGCAAAACAACACAACCCCCCAATAAAACAAAACAAAACGTACTGTAGTTATTCCATCAAATATTCTGATTATGAAGTCTAGACACATGTTCCAGACACATATGAAAATTAAACAAATAAACAAGTACACTGCATATAATTATAATAAACAACCAGCATTACAAGGCACAATTATCAATACTGTGCTCATGTATGTATGCATTAATTACTTAAAATAAAACAGATATGAGGGGGGTATGAAGAAAGATTGTAAGCTAAGATCATGACATTTAAGTTATGCCATTGAGTTAGATTTGAAAATAAATACATGACTTGGATTGGAAGAGAAGAGTGGGGTGGGAATTTCAGAAAAAGCACATCATTGGAATAAGGGCTCAGATATAGAATGCCCCTGTGTGTAGAGAGGGCAGTAAGGAGAGTAGTAATTAATGAGAGGAGGTATGGAGGTATGAGTAAGATGGTTATTAAACTGAAGACAAACAGTATATTTGTGGAACCTCTGTTTAAAATCCCCCATTCCTATAGACAAAATTTCAATAGTCCTTTAATACTGCATACAAGGTTTATCAACACCTCATTTCAGATTCATCTTCCAGTTTCTTCATCTGTATCTTACTTCAGCTGTAGAGACCTTTTGAAATTCCTTGAACTCATCTGTAAGATCATTGTTTTTCACACCAACCACAGGCTCCTTCCCACACCCCCCCATCCCTGTTTCTCTAAATAGTATCACTGTTGTGACTCTTTCCTGGACGGCCTCTCCTCATCCATGCAATTTCCCTCAGTCAATCAGCACATTTTTACCTTGTACATATTTTTATTAGCATTTCCCCTCTCCTTACTGTATATCTAGTCTTGTCCCTACGGTGTCTTTTTCTTTATTCTTGTGCGTTAGTTGGGGACTCTGTTTTTATATTCAGTGCATCCATCACAGATCAGCAGATCATCAGAGTATTCTCTCAGTGACTGTTTATAACTCAAAGATTATGATGGTATAAGACAATTCACAACTTAAGTATAAAGCACATGTGACAGCAAATTGGCTATTGACAATTCCTTATATATAGGCCACTATACCTTTCAGTATACAAATGTCACACCTCAGGTTTGTAGATTATCAGAGAAGAAATCAAGGCATCAACCAAAGGCAATTATCTGTAGAGTAGCCATCTGCAGGGTCTGAAAATAATATCCAACATATGCCTTATATTGGAAAATGACTAAGGGACACAGTCGAGCTCATGGAGGAGGTTTGTGTTTGGAGTATATGACAATAATCTTTAGTAGGAAGTGGAGGAAACAACCAAGAGACATATGCTGTGTCATAGTAACAGTAAGGTTACCCTTGTACCCTGAAACATGTTTGAATTCTTCATAAGACCTGCTAAGACGTTTATTTATTTATTTTTCTCATTTGACAGTGTAAACCTAGAATATTTCATCATCTGTGTTAACCAGAGTAACTTTGACCTCTTTCACCTTTACCTTGAAAGAACCAAGATAATATGAGTAAATAATCAAATAGTGCAGAAAAGACAAAATCCTGTCTTCTGAGATCAGAAACCAGATCTAAAATTTGTATAAGATTTTATAATCAGAATTAACCTATTGGTGTAATACTGTCTTGTCCTATAACAATAGTTTCAAGAAGAATTGCTTGGCTATTTCATTAATTTTAAAAACTATAAAATAATTATATAGAATGTTATCCATTAACTTCCTCTTCTCTCTTAAGATGAAACTGGTTATTAATTATATTAAGTCTAAAATATTTGCACATGTCCTCTTCAAGGGTTTGATCATTTAAGATCAAAGCCAAGAGTAAGTCTGAAACTCTGAAAGGAATGCAATTATTTTTTCACAGCTGTTTGCTATTTTGCCCCTGCAAGAACAATAATTCAGTAGAAATATTTTTGAAGCAACGAATGAGTTTAAATTGTGATTGAGGGCATGTGTTGGTAACGCTGAGCTACTTATGTTAGCTAGTGAAACTAATCCCTGTCTTGGATGACAGAAGGTCCCTAAAGATTCTTAGGAATTTCTATATCATGAGTTTTTATTTGTTTGCCTTAGTCAAGGTTGTTATGAAAAGGAAAGAGTTCCTTGAATAAAACTATGAATAGCACTTTGGTTAAATGACGGAATTTTATCAGAGGGCTAAGACATTGATTCAAATAGCCAACCATGTAATGCAGTGCTTTTGTCTACTTTGTTTTCTTAGTAAAGATTAATATTACTCTCTAGTTACATGTAACCAAGAAGTCAGATTTCAGGTTTGCGTCCTGAAGTACTGTTTGCTTTGCCCTGTTATACTCTATCTTCTGTTGCCTTGTCCTGCATGATTTCATCTTAATTATTGTTTTAGCCCTCTTTGTGTTAATTAATGGACATTTCTCTCTGCCTTTATTTTGTTTCTTATGAGAAACAATGAAAATGTTATCCTTTACTTTGGAAACAAACATACAAAACAAAAGGACAAACAAGCAAAGAAAAAACTCAAACACACACTTGCTGCTTCTTGTTTCTGCTGGGCTTCCATTCTCTTACTTTCTATATCTCTTCATTGATGTTTTGCCAGCATCAAGAGGAGGCCAAATTGAAAAATGGTTGAAGTTCCTCACTTTATGAAGACTGCTCTGATTGCTTCTATATTGACTAATTCAAAGTTGGAAAGGAATTTGAATGGAACTCTGAGATTTTATTAAGGAAAAGAGAGCTTCTAGGAGTCATCCCTTCTGCAAGATTGATCCCTAATATTCAGTCCTCACTTATCTGTGCTATTTATTTTCAATCTTCCATTTGATCTAGAAATGACTTTTGGATTAAGTAGTTAAAAGTAGAAATGAAGGGCAAAGAGCTGCTGTGATACTTAGGACATAAAATCTAGTCGCAGAGGAAAGAGTTGAGGTCTTCAAGAAAACTATGGCCAAGCTACAAAATTAAAAGTGTGTTTTGCTTTCTGTGTGCTCTGGGTCCTGCTCAAGCAGAATGCAGAGTTATTGTCACTAATATAGGTATATGTGTTGACACACGATCAACCCAGTGGTTTTCAGTGTTCACTGAGCTCACCTTTAACAGGTTTCTGACCTCTTCGGGATTTATAACCATTTGTAGAGAGGATTGGTGTGAAAGATACCTTTTTGCAGAAGAGTTATATCATTTTTCTCATATAGAATTTTGTAAAATTTTCGTATTACACATTATTGCACCTAGGTTCTAACTCAAGTAGGAAACCTCATAGTCCTAGTCTTTTCCTTTGTTCTATAATTCTTTTATCTACTATGTTCCTGACACTGTCCTGCATGTATTCTTTTGTAGAACATCCAATAAAGGATAAAATAAAATTAGAATATCAAGGCAAGATTGGGAAGATCTTCCTAAAATCTTACTAGCTCATTGCAGTACTATAAAATGTTCTTGGTAGAACCAAGAAAGAAGATGCCAATTCCTATCTTCTAGGATTTGAAAGAAAATCAAGCTTTCAATTGATAATCTAAGGCTGACTTTAGCCTCACAGACTTGACTTACGAATAACATACATAATACACTTCCCTCCATTCACTCTGGAAACCTCTACTGAACTTTGTACTTTTTGAACTCTCTACTTCATCTATGGAAAAATTAGTTCTTGTGATAGATTCCTTGCTTCAGCAGACTTGCTGGGATACCATATACTGTTTTTCTTAGGGGAAATTCTTTCATAAACACATGGCCTAAACTGTGCTTATGACACAACCTTTCATCCTGAGGAGCTGCTTGAGCATCTGCATGCAGCTCTAGGTGTGTGGCCAGCAGGATTATCCACAGGTAACAGGATGCTGAATTAACTCTTTGGTGTCTCAAGGTCTACAATGAAGTAGCAGATATCAACACGGAACATGAAGCAGACATTTTCATGCGGATTTAAGAGAAAATGTTTTCAGAACCTCTAGCCAGCTCAAAGATACAAAAAAGGGGTAATTGGATTAGGGAGGAAATTTCTTTGCACAGAGGGATTGTTATGCTCTGAGTCTCAGAGTGATGGGGATGATGCGTTCTTCTCCCTTCACCCTAATGAGGGACTAGCCAATGGGACTACTTGGTAAACATTGACCTACTTACTGCACTTGGGAAATATGAAAAACTTCTGCCAGACAAAAGTAAAGAAGCTGAAGCGGACTGTGGATCAGAGGTTGATTCCAGCGGGGGACTTTATAGTCTGCTCTGGTGGCACAGCCAGGGAGGGCAGGTGCATCCTGTGAGGTCTGCTCTGTCAGGTTGCTAGGGCAAGGGATAAGCAACTCTTTACATGGGCCAGGTCTGAATCCGAAATAAGAGAGCTAGTGAGGGACTTGGGGTTGTCTTGGCTTCTATTTTCTAGAACCCAGAGGGACAAGGAGTCCTCAGTTGAAAGAGCCCAGGTATAACTTGCTGGACACAAAGGAGCTAAAGAAGGAGTTATGAGTGTCCACTCAGGATGGAGATGCAATCTTCCTGGTCAGAAAGTTTGGGAGAGAGGTGCCCATCAGATACCACTCAGGAGAAAGTGTAGCTTTAATCATCTGCAGGCACAGAGATGGCCAAGGTACTCAGCTAAGAAAGGACCCACCTAACTCCTCCTCCTTCTTCTGAGTTGGAGTTCAGAGTCAGCAAAATGACAACAAAAAAACCATTGAAGGAGAAGTGAAAAAAGAGGGGGTAGAGAAAATGACCATTTCCCTTTTCTAGACAAAAAATAACTTGAAATAGGTGCAAACTAGGGGAGGGGAAAAGATTTATCTCTAAGTCAAGTTCTGAGTTTCGTTTATATCTGACATTGTCTATTCTAATTACAAAATTGAAATTATTTGGAATTTAAGTTACCATAGGACCAGTTATTATCAATAATGGAGGAAAAGCCGCAGTTATGCTAAAATTTTCATCGAGGGGCAGGTGAAAATTATCCACACTGAATAAATTTTAGAAAGTTGGAGTGAGGGTAGTGGGGACACAAAAATAAAACTGTGTTTTGTTTACTTTGTAAGTTGTGGCTGTTCTGTGTGTAATTGGGCTGTACATATTTTGCTTTACTGGAATTTTTTTTTAACTGCCTCTTCCTGGTGTTGGGATTAAGGGGATATATTGATATCATGTTAGATAAATTGGGTAGAAATTTTACAATGCATTCTCAAACATTTATTGGTCCTTAAAGCTTACTAACAAATCACTATTTTAGGTAACTTACAACTTCTATATCGCTACTGGTTCTCCAGTTTTCTACCTTTTTGTTGTTCCCTTTATATCTTACAGAGCTTTATGGTTTACACATGTTACAATCCTTAACTTATTTGACACTCAAAATGATCCTTTATAGTAGCAGGGCAAACATTGTTTTACCTATTTTCGAGAAAGGGAAACCAATATACAGAAGTAAAATCATTGCTCAAGCTTACTTTGCTAATAAGTGGCAAGACCAAGATTCCAACTCAGTCTTCCAATTACAAGTTTCACAAAACCAGCTCCCATGTTTCAGTGCCCATGTCCTCTCCTGTTTGTAAGATGAAAATAGTCCATAATAGCCAAAGCAGTTTCTCAGCATTTTTATGAGAGACACTTTACTGCTTTTTATTATCTCTTGTTCTTAAAAATAACCCTATGTGGTAGAGATAACTATTTCCATTTTGCAGATGAGAAAACTGAGGTTTTCATAAATGTAAGAGATTTAACCAAGATCATATACTAGGCAGTGTCACTGATGGGTTTTGAAGCCCAGGCAATCTAACTTCAGAGCCTGAAAAATTAACCACTGCATTCTCCATGTTTTTGAACTGAGAACTTCATAATAAGTTCATGGGTCTTCACATATATCAGAGTTTTATGTGTTAGAAATCTAAAGTGTTAATGATTCTAAGCAAACTGCTATGACTAAACTATCACTTTTCTTAGAGAGGTGTAAATAAAATTGGGCCTGAACTCAATATATTTAGTTTTCATGTCTGCTTTGTTTTTGGATAATTGTGGTATTAACCAAGTTGTGTAATTTCTCAGTATCTTTTTTCTTATATGTCTATCATATAGAAACTATATTTAAATTCATTATGCAACTAGAAAGTATTATACTTAGGCTTACATAGTAATAGTGAATTAATTTCTAAAGAAAAAAAAGCATAAATTTATATGCTATTTTTGTCCATTTGGACTACTCTAACAGAAATAATGATAGAATGAGTGGCTTATAAGTGAGAAAAAAAATTATTTCTCACAGTTCTGGGGGCTGGAAAATCCAAGATGAAGGCACCAGCAGATTCTGTATTGGGTGAGGGCCTGCTTCTTGACTCACAGATGGCCATCATCTTACTGTGACCTCACATGGTGGAAGGGGCAGGGAAGTTTTCTGGGGTCCCTTTTAATAAGGGCACTAATTCCATTCATAAGGGTACCTCCCGAAATCCCCAACTACAAATTCCATAACATTGGAGATTAGGTTTCAACATATAAATTTGGGGATAACACAAAAATTCAGTCTGTGGCATATGCCAGTAAAATGCTGTAAGTTTCAGAATTAATAATGTGGCAGATATTTATTTCTCATCTTTTATCAGCTGATATTCAGCTGGCATTTGGTCGGTCTCTGTGCTGTACCATTTGTTAAATATGTTCTATGTATACGTGCCTCTAATAATCTCAAATCAGGGTTCCAGGCATATGAAAAACAGTAGTATATTAGCACATGGAACCTGAAAAAAGGACCTTACTGTCCAATCAAAATGCCAGAATAAATGCCATTTTTTAAATATATGTTTACCATTTAACAGTGAAACCTTTAACCAGTGGATTAAAATGTTGAATTGGAATAAAATATTGTGTATTGACATTCATTTAAATATACTAAATTTTATACATACAACATTTTCATAGATTAAACATTAACACTCTTAATCTATTATTTTTACACCAAATTCTGACTGTTATATTCCAGTCGATGAATGATTATTCTGAATCATCAACTGGTACTGCTGCCTGCTAGCTATCTTTGTACAGCAGCATTTGTGCAATTATTTGAATATTTTATTGCATTTTATGCTATTACTTATAAAATGAGTGGGAAATGGGAAAGTGATAAGAAACTTATATCTCATAAAAATTTCTTTGAGGCAGAGTTAGAAATTATCATGCTTCATGCAATGAATCTTAAGATTAATTACATTCATCGTTCTTAAGCTAGTTGGTGTTCCATTGTGAAAGAAAATAATAAAGTACATGTATAAAATAATAGAAAGATTTGAAAAATATGTTGTTTAAAAATCAGATTTATTTAGGGAATTTATAATATGAGTCTTCTAGACTTTTTAAAATACCATGAATTGTAAAGTGCACTATCATTTAAAAAGTATCTCACAAGGAATGTACAGTTTTGAATTCAAAGTAAAAACATCTAT
Source organism: Leucopleurus acutus (assembly GCF_964270905.1). Classification (NCBI taxonomy): domain Eukaryota; kingdom Metazoa; phylum Chordata; class Mammalia; order Artiodactyla; family Delphinidae; genus Leucopleurus; species Leucopleurus acutus. The sequence goes on from NC_139146.1 coordinate 6,839,362, forward strand.
TCAAGATGTACACTGATTTCAGAAATGGTGAAATGTACATTATTATTTTTAATAATAAGCATATTATTTTTAATACTGAAAAATGTTTTGTCTTTTTCATATTTTACTCTGATATGCATTTAGAATGTATTATCTATAAAAGTTAAGAAACTAGATCCATTTTCTTATATATGAAAGTGATTAGTGCTTAGTAACAGCAGAAAGCATTGGTATAATGTATATTTATTTTTAAGTTTGTTTATAAATAATAATAACAAAGACATGATTTTTTTTAACATATTTTGACTCTCAGACCACATTTCTTGGTTCAGCTTAAATGGGGACAAAGATTAAGGGGCAAGAATTATTTTCTTTACACATTCTTAGAGGTTTATATAGTAGGCCTTACTGAATGAAACTGTGTTCCTAAAAATAATTATTTAGCCATATTTTATATGTCAAGTTTATATATTTTGTGTTCCTACAAGAATCGAAACTAGTAGATAATCTATGGAACAATTGAGGCATATTTCTTTTCATTTGTTATTTTCTTCTTGTTTATACTAATAATTTTTTCTTTGCTTCTTCACTTTAATCTTTTATCTCTTGCTCACAAAAATTGCTTCACTGTGTGCTAATAATGGCTAGGAGTTCTAGCAGTGTATTTCTCAATAAAACTTAGTTTATAAAGCAAAAGGTATAAAATATTTTGGATTAGGCTATCAAGTAGGAATTAGAGAATAATCATGGTTGTTTTTCTTGTTTATATTTGGCTAAGGAGCTTATTTGGAGATGATGCTTAACTATTTTTCTCTTTGTGAATTATCCAACAGTCTTCCCTGGTATTAATGATGACTAATGATCATTTTTAAAGATGCGAGGATGATGGGAAAACCATTTATGATATTCAGGTTTCTGATTGGTTAAGTAGATAATTATGAAGAGAATAATGAATTTTGTTTCTGTTTGAAGAGTAGAAGTACATGTAATAGAAAAGAAGTAAGATTGTGAAAAATACGATTATTTAAATTTTGGCCATCTGGAGTGTTCTTTTGCCTGTTGGGCTTTTAATTATGGCTACTGAACCGACAGTGGGTCTGGAATTGATAGGTGAGTTTGGGACAGACATACAGTTTTGAGAGTCATCAGCATTCATGTGAGAAAGAGTATAAATAGTATAGGTTCAATAATTAAGTTTCCTATATGGAAGCAGAAGAATAAAGGACTGTAACTAGACTCATGGGAAACTCCATTTGCTTTCCTCTTTTCCGTACCTAATGCAATTGCTTCAGATTTTCTTTTTAATGAATAGAGATTCTTACAGTTTCTTAAGCAAGGCAGTACCTTGAGTTCTGCTGCAAAAATAATAAGCTATTCAAGTATGGAATTTATGTGAGTCAGTCTTTCTGGTTTTGTGAGGTACCATGGAGTTTTAAAGAATAATAGACCTAATTTGATTTAGTGACTCAATAAATAAATGAAACTTTTTTTTTTATAAGCCATCAGTAATTTTCCACTGTTTTAAACTAGAACTGAAAAAAGCAGAATTTCATGTGGAAAATATACCCTAAGTTCTTGACAAGTGTCTGAAAAATGCATGTCCTTTGGTCAGAGAAAGTAGATAATTTACTGACTTCTCATTCATTCAGTCTCATTCATTCAGTAAGAGAAAAGAATATTTTTAGAAAAAAATTATAAAGAGTTTCCATTTACTCCCTTATGTCTTGTGAGACTAACAAAATTTAAAAAAAAGAAAATTGTGAAAACTTAATTGCATATTTTAACTGACACTATCAAACTATGTATTTTTTAAAAATTCAATTTATTGAAACTAATACAAAAACAAAACAGGTCACCCATTTCTTCCACCCCTCTCACCCTACTTCTCGTAACCTTCAGTCTGTTCTGTGTATCTGTGAGCTTATTTGTTTCTTTTTTAAGATTCCACATATAAGAGAGATCATATGGTCTTTCTCTGTCTGAATTTTTTTACTTAAAATACTGGCCTCAAAGTTCATCCATGTTTTTGAAAATGGCAAGATTTCATTCTTTTTTGTGGATGAGTAATATTCTAGTATATATGTATGTAAACACACATACACACACACACACACACACACTGGAATATATACACACACATACACACACGTACATACATACATACACACACATACATACATACCATACCACAACTTCTTTATCCATTCGTCCTTCAGTGGACACTTAGGTTGTTTCCATTTCTTGGCTGTTGTGCATAATGCTGAAATGAACACTGGGGTCGTATGTCTTTTCCAGTTAGTGTTTTTGTTTTCTTCAGATAAATACCCAGGAATGGAGCTGGTAGATAGGATGGTAGCTCTATTTTTAATTTTTTGAAAAACCTCCATACTGTTTTCACTGATGTACATTTTCACCAGCAGTGAAGTGGGTTCTCTTTTCTCCACATCCTCATCTCATCCTCACCGTGACTCTTCTTATCTCAACTATCCACTTTCTACTTTGTCTTTCTGCGTTATTTTGACAATGTCTGTACATTCACATATTTAAAGCAGATAACCTTTTGTATCACAAACCCAAATATATTGTTATTGTTTCCTCTTTGTGCACAGAAGAAGCCCCAGTCATCCTAACATGATTGGTATTCAAGATCTTTCATTGTTTGGCTGAAACCTGGATTGGCTGGATTCCACATAAAATCTTCAGTTAAAATGAATTTCTCCCTTACCCTTTCATAATCACCTGTTTGCTATTTTCTCACAGCTCTTTTTCAATATGAATTTCATGACTATACACAAGTCTGTTCATTTGGGGATAAATCATTAAGGGCATAAATTGATTCTAAGTCATTGATTAATACAGACTTTGCATCTAATAGATGCTCAATAATTTGCTGCTTTGATTTAATAAAAATTATAAAACTTTGAATGTAAATTGCTTGATGATTCTCTTTCAATTAAATTTCCAGTTCAAATAAATGGCTTGAGTGTTCAGAAATATTTTACCTACTTTCACTGTCTACCCCATTATTTTATATCTCCATTGTTGTTCAGTATTCTACATTAATGCAAAGGTAGGTCTTAATTTTGTACTTTATGTACTTCATTAGCCTCCTTTATAAATTCGGAACATAGCCAAAAAACTCAGAGCATATACTTCCTTTGATTTTGACTATGTGTTACTGCAGACAACTTGACGTTCTTTTTCATGTAATAGACTATTGCCATTCACTTGCTTAGCAAGCACTATTTATGACTAGGCCAAACCTAAAAAGCAAAACCTTACCCAAACTCTGAGTCTTACAAACAGTGCCTTTGTAAATTTATGATGTATAGTTTCAAAAATTATATTCATAATAAACAAATAATTAGATTGAATATATGAGAAAAACAGTTCCTTATAGTTTACTTTTGTTTTTACTTTGGATCTTGGCTTTTTAAAAATAATTGGATTTTACTGACCTTTATTTTTTTCCCTGAGAATAAATTTGACACCACATATTTCCTCAGATAAAACACACTCCCATCTTAATTTATTTACTTTAAGAAAAGTAAACCAGGGAATGGGCTGAACAATATTCATGATTATTATATTTTTATGCTAACTGGCACTGGGGAGCAGTAAGCTATTTCTTTCTTATTTCTGAAATCAGTTGTCCTACACTTGGCAATATGTGAAAAATGTATATATTAATGATTCAAATAATAAAAATGTTGTGGAAGATAAAGGGAAATGAGGAAGAGAAAAGGGTAAAACGCATCTGATAGTTTATTAAGATTAAAAGACTTGTTTCAGGGACCTCCCTGGTAGTTCAGTGGTTAAGATTTCACCTTCCAATGCAGGGGGTGTGGGTTCGATCCCTGGTCAGGGAGCTAAGATCCCACATGCCTCGAGGCCAAAAAAAACAAAACATAAAACAGAAGCAATATTGAAACAAATTCAATAAAGACTTTAAAAATGGTCCACATCAAAAAACTCTTTAAAATAAATAAAATAGAACATTTATTTCTACAGTATGCATGCATTTATTTATTGAAGACTAAAACATGTATCTATTTGAATAAGCAATATGCGTGGAGAGAGACTAAAATATAGTATTTGCCATCTCACTGCTCTCTTCATCCTCAAAAATGTAGGGCTTCATAAACTTATTATAAGGTTTTATAAACTTCTTATAAAATCTGCATTTCCAGATTTTTATAATACATGCAAAATACATTTGTTTTATTATGAATAGTTAAGATTTCTGTGTGTAATACCCTAGGTTATTTTATCATAAACCAGATCTTGTTGATTTCCTAATGTCATAATCTTTCCATCTTTAAGGAAATTAGAGCTTTTCTTACACCTCCATTAATGTATGCTTGCAAAAGACAAGCCCCCCCGCCATCACCACCTTCAATAGGCAATATGGGGTAGTGAGTCATAAAAAATGATGCTCTGTTTTCTTCTGAAATTCAACCCATGAATCAGTTAATTTATATGGAGATCTGCTAAGCTCACCATGCCATTTATATTTATTAATCCTTCTTTTATTAGCTATACTTACGAGAAAATTATACCGTAATTTTCCTACAAGCCTCAAGTCTCAACTAATTTGTGTAGTCAAAAATATTTTCAAGTGGCTTTTCTTTTCAACTAAAGAATTATTCATACTGTGTGTCTCAGTTTGACTGAATGTTTCTCATTATTTGTACATGTGTACTTTATTCTGTTGGTAAGAATAAGCACTCAGGACTTGAGGTTTGTTGTACTTGTCAGTGGTTCTTGGCCTTTATCCATCAGTTCTATTCCCTTTCCCAATGGTGGGAGTATTTTTTTTTTTTTTTAGTTCTAATCACTTATTAACATTATTTTTTATAAAGACAAGGTTGATTTATGAGTAAGGGGAGAAAGAAATTCTGTCTTCTAAACTCTAGAATTCTGACAATTGATCTGACAGTTGTAGAAGTTTTTCAGCATTTTTCAGCATGGTGAAAATAGAAAGGGTATTTGGAACATAAACTTATGCCCATCAGTTCTTAGTCTATATGCTTCTCTCCCCCTCACACACTGAGTATCTAAGATTCAAATTTTATTTTCATCAATATTTGTGAAAGGTTACATTTACAGAGTTTTGTTATTTTTGGCTCTTCTTTTTGAATTCTAATTTTATAAAACCCCAAGGTTCAAATAAGCACTTAAAACATTTTATTGTTTCATTGAATTTATTATGCTATGGATTTGAAGAAATTTAAGTTCTGATTCTCAGTAAAGCAACAGAGGCATACACATTAAGGAGGTCAGACTATAAGGTAGATATTCAAAAAGATATGTCGAGTGGACCATGCATATCTCCCACAGAACATGCCTAGTCAGCTCAAGAAGGGAGGCCCTGTGACTGGAGAAACATAGGCAGTTAGGAATTAGTGGGAGGTCAAAAAGGCATCTGGGATTCAGTTTTTATAAGCTTTAGAGCATTGTAAAATCATGTGGCTTTAATAAGTCCCATAGAAAGACATTAAGTTTGAGCAGATACATGACACGCACTAAATTGTATTCTAAAGAATCATTATGGATTATGAACACTTTGATTGTGGACCAGTTAGGACATTAAGATATGGCAATAATCCAGGTGAGAGATGATGGTGGCTGATTGTGGACCAGTTAGGGTATTAAGATACAGCAGTAATCCAGGTGAGAGATGATGGTGGCTGATTGTGGACCAGTTAGGGTATTAAGATACGGCAATAATCCAGGTGAGAGGTGATGGTGGCTGATTGTGGACCAGTTAGGATACTAAGATATGGCAGTAATCCATGTGAGAGGTGATGGTGGCTGATTGTGGACCAGTTAGGGTATTAAGATATGGCAGTAATCCAGGTGAGAGGTGATGGTGGCTGATTGTGGACCAGTTAGGGTATTAAGATATGGCAGTAATCCATGTGAGAGGTGATGGTGGCTGATTGTGGACCAGTTAGGATATTAAGATACGGCAATAATCCATGTGAGAGGTGATGGTGGCTGATTGTGGACCAGTTAGGGTATTAAGATATGGCAGTAATCCAGGTGAGAGGTGATGGTGGCTGATTGTGGACCAGTTAGGGTATTAAGATATGGCAGTAATCCATGTGAGAGGTGATGGTGGCTGATTGTGGACCAGTTAGGATATTAAGATACGGCAATAATCCATGTGAGAGGTGATGGTGGCTGATTGTGGACCAGTTAGGGTATTAAGATATGGCAGTAATCCAGGTGAGAGGTGATGGTGGCTGATTGTGGACCAGTTAGGGTATTAAGATACGGCAGTAATCCAGGTGAGAGATGATGGTGGCTGATTGTGGACCAGTTAGGATATTAAGATACGGCAGTAATCCAGGTGAGAGATGATGGTGGCTGATTGTGGACCAGTTAGGGTATTAAGATACGGCAATAATCCAGGTGAGAGGTGATGGTGGCTGATTGTGGACCAGTTAGGATATTAAGATACGGCAGTAATCCATGTGAGAGGTGATGGTGGCTGATTGTGGACCAGTTAGGATATTGAGATATAGCAATTATCCAGGTGAGAGATGATGGTGGCTTTTCGTAGTAGAACTGATCAGAAGTGGTTGGATTCTTGTTATTTTTGAAAGATTTACTGTTAGATTTGTTGTGGGTGTGAAAAAATAGAGGTATCGAAGATGAATTCAAGGATTTTGACTTAATCAGTTAGAAGAATGAAATTGCCATTTGTGTAAGGGGGAGAAGACTGTGAGAGCAGGCTGTGTCTGGTAAAGGTGAGAAGTTTAGTTTTCAACATGTTAAGTTTCACTTGCCTATTAGTTAACTATGAAGGTATGTAGGTATAGAAGGCTGGTATTTAAATGTATATGGCTGGAGTTCAGGGGCAAAGTCTGGCTGGAGTTATAAATATTGAAGTTGTCTGCACAGAAATGCCATTTTAAGTCCTGGAACTGAATGAGATCACTCAAGGAGACAGGGTATATAGAAAAACAAAAACAAACAAACAAAAACAGAGAGAGAGAGAGAGAGAGTGAGTTAGTTCTGGAACATTACAATATTAACTAATAGGAAAGATGAGAGAGGGCCAGCCAAGGAGACGATAAATGAGGGCTGGTGATGTCAGAGGAAACCAAGGACAGTGGTGTGGGGTCAGAGGAAACCAACAGATAAGGAAGTGTTTAAAGAATGCTTACACATCAGGTAGATTGCTGACAGAAAATAGACTATTAGATTTAGCAATATTTTTAGTCCCTGATGATTTGTAAAAATGTTACCCACATAACACAAAGAAAGAATTTTAGTGGAAGTATGGCTGACTGAAGCTATTAGAATGGTCTCAAAGGAAAATGGAAAGAGAACAAGGAAGTCAGATTAGAGACTGTGAGTATGAGAAACATTTCATAACAAGTTGCCACAAAGGGGAAGCAGAAAGTGAGGTCAAGTTTTTCTTTTTCTTAATCTGTAAGAGAAATAATGACATGTTTGAATATTCATGAGAATTACTAGTAGAGAGATGAAAAGTTGAAACAACACAAAGAAATATGAATCACTGGAACAGTGTTCTTAAGTAGGTAAAGAAGGTTGGAATTTAGATGAGAGGAGAGTATTAAGAGCACAGAGTTCATTCACATCAACAGACGAGTGATCAGAATTATGTGAGCACAACTTCTGGCAGATGGGTAGATAAAGTGATGGGATTTCAAATTCATTTTCATCTGCTTTGGTTTTATCAGTATATGAAAAAGTATGTGCATGTGTGTAATCCTATACATGGGAAGTGCTTACCTGCTCAACTGATTAATATTGCTTATGTAATGAATATCTGGAAAAAGTTTAAAATCATTTAAAATAAATATGTCAGGTAAATTTCTTGAGCTACTCCCGCATCTGTATTGCTGACTGAGATACTGGTGCAGGGGTAGACTGAGAGTGAGGCTTAATGAAGTGTGAACTTCAGGACTGCTCTCTTGCATAGGTCCTTTGTAACACTGTGGGAGGGGCCCTGGCCATTTTACACTCACAGTTTATTTTTTTCTTAAAGGGCAGTTTACCTAGGAGCAGCTTTGAACCTCAGTCTGCCCATGCATCTTCCTGTAACTGACTTGGGAAAACAATGGTCTAAGCCTTTTTGCCTTATAAATCTTGAGCAAGTGCTTCTCACTGACAGATTCCAACCTGGCACTTGGAACTGTACAGAGAAGGAGATTCTGGGAAATGTCATTCTTTTGCTTTTGAAAAGGCTGAGCGTGATGCTGAGTTGACAAGAGACTATCCAGCATATTACCCTATGGAAGGAAATACAATTAATTGTATAAGGAGACTTTAAGCCATTCAAGGGACTAGGGCTTAAAGGAAGGAAGCATTTATGTATTAGCATATCTGAAAGTGGAAAACTGAAGTATTAATCGAAACCTGATTGATGCTAAAACAACACAGAAGGGTAACGGTCAGTTCAGAATAAAAAAGTAGAGGAACAAGAGAGCAAAGATTTTTCAGGGTGTGAGCCACATTTGTAATTTAAAAGTCTCTAGCAGCCACAATAAAAAGTTAAACAGGTGAAATTAATTTTAACTATTATACTTAACTCAGTATATCCAAAATATGTATTATCATTTCAACGGTTAATATATAATTATTAATAATATATTTTACATTATTTTTCTTGTTTTGTACTATCTTCAGACTCTATTGTGTATTTTATGCTTATAGCATATCCCAATTTGAACTGGCCACGTTGAAAGTGCTCAGTGTGGTTAGTGGCTACAGCATTGAGTAGCACAAGTCTTCTAGACAACTAGAAGTTTAGCCTGAATAATCCTAAGGGACCCCCATTGTGAAAAAGTCCTGAACTTGAACTCTGGACCACATACCAGTCTGTGGATCCATCAAGATAATGCTACCTGTTAGGCAGTTTTGTGCTTCCTTTATGACGTTTAATATCCAAACAACTTACACGAACCATAATTCCTTAACTCTGAATAACTCTTTACTGGTGTCACCGATAACTAGTGTATGTAAAGAAAGTTAACTTACATTATCCATTTTGTGCACCACTGCCTTTGCAAACATACACTCTTATTTAATTTTAACATATATTGGCATGCCAAAATGAAGATATATTATGGACTTTCTTCCTTTCCACCAAGAGAAATAAGAGTAGAGTGGAGGATTGACTATGTTACTTCCCTTTGGGAAGCTGAATTTGGGGTTCAGAAAATGCTGCATTTCTGTACCTGTAATTAAGGGAAGGGAAAGAACAATTATTGAGAAGTTTAAAATGTAGGTTAAAAACCCTGATTATTTCAGCATATGTTGATTTCATATACAAGTTTCACCTTTGAAAAGAAGAACATATACCATGATTTGGTTATAGTGAAACAACTATTGAGATTTTTAAATGGCTAAATCTATTTCTTATATATTTATAAAATTGCTTAACTTCTAAAATTGCTTAAAAATCTCAAAACATAAAATGTGTATTATTTGCTCTACTTCTCTAGTTTACTGGAACAGTTGAGGACAGGGTGCATATCAAAATCCATGGAACATTGGTGTGTGTTGTATTTTAACATCATTATCCATATGTGCCACAATTGGAAATAAAGTGAAAGCTATTTTTGCAAAATTTCTGTCACCTCAAAGACAGAAGAAAATGGGGGTGAATACCTACAAAGAGAAATGAAAAGTAAATGTAATTCCTTTTGATTGTATCTATCCAGCTATCTCTATCTCTGTCCATCTATCTGCTAACCCTACCCCACCCCCATCTCTTGCTCATTTTCATTAGAAAATTTAAAACCCTTTTGAAATAGTCTTTTCAAATTATTTATTTTCTGTAGTAAACTTAAGATATTGTGTTTCAGTTTCTTTGTGGGTATGTATGTGTAAAGATTACAAGGTTACAGATAACTGCTACTTGCATTTCCTTAGTAATGCTCATGATCTATAATAGAAGCTCTATTTTAGTATGTGAAAGACATAGAAAAATGCAAGTGTTTATAAATTAGAGAAACAAATGAGAGCCAGAAGCCTGGGAAATTGTATAAAGATTAATAATGCCATTGGAAATCCAATTTGCCTGCACAGAAAATCATATTTTCTGGGAGAAATATTAGTATCAGAGATGCCTAAATGGGTTATTTAAAGATTAGATTTCAAAGGATGGAAGAGTAAGAACAAAAACAAAATCAAACAAATAAGGACTAATATTGTAGAAACTTGAGATCTTACTGATGATTGATTGCCACCTACTTAAATAGCTTTTGATAGTAATAAAATATAAAGGATTATCCAGAGTTCTATATTTTGAAAGAATTTGTGTAGATCATTAAATATATTTTGCTCAGATTAGCCTAGAGAAATTTAAAATACCCTGTGGTACCAGATAATGGGCATCAGAATAAAAAAGGATATGAACTTAACACATAGGTTCTCAAATCCTGACTCTACAGGAATGAAGTAGTGGAATTCACTTTTACAGAAAAGATTATTAAAATACAGCCATCTACCTTTTCATGTGATTTTATTCCTTTTAAAATGTTAGCATATTTTCAGGAAAATTTATGCAGATACTGGATGAAATCTGTCTCAGTGTTTCCATATATTGTAAATACATAAATATGGTATCCACATTCATGTTATGACAAATCTGAAGCAATTTTTAGGCACTGGACAGATTATGTTTTTCTTTTTGTAATTTCTAAATTACAAAATTTAGAAATCTCTCTCCAAATATAATTTTAGGGACTATATTCATCATAGGCATTTTTTTAAATTCATAGTGGAATTTTATTTTATAAGTATCAATGTTAGCTCTAATTTTTCTAATCAGTTTAATCTGAGAATACCAAAATAAATTTATGAGACCTTGTTTAAAAATTATCTAGGAGGTCATCGGCTTTAAAATCTGCTTAAAAATAGAATTATAAAATTAAATAGCATGCAGATCTGCTCTTTCTACCCTGTTTCAGTTTATATGGCATTCTTTTCCGGGAAGATTTTTGATCTGTAGTTATACCTATCCATCTTCTACCTATATTTTAAGGCCAAAATCAAAACTTTTGCTAATCCCTTGAGATTTAGAAAGAGCTTCCACTCAGTGCTTATGGTGAAGATTTTTCTACCTTAGTTCACTTTTGTTTTTGAGAAATTCTCTTCCATTTATAGTTTGTAATATTGATATTTTTTTGTCTCTGTACCTTGATTTTAAACTCCTTGAAGCCAAGAACTAAATTTTTACATTGTACTTTTTCTTTATACTTAGAAAGAAAAATTGACAAGGTATCAGGTCTTTAATAGTTGTTAACCAATTAAGGCATTGTTTCAACTTGTATGTGTGAGAGAGTAATGCACTGCATATGAATAGTTTCACTAGTGCGGAGAAAATGAAATAAAATAGGATATCTTAATTAAAAAATACAGTTTTATGATGACTTGGATATAGTAATTAAGGAGTGTTACCACTTAAATGAGTTTTGAGAGTGTTTCTAGGTTTGGAGCCTGAAGAAACAGTGATAATCCTAATTTAAATGATTTGTGGATGAAAATTATTTTATTTTTTTCTTTTGAGTTTTTGGTGCATTAGAGGGATCAAAATTAATTTTAAGTTTAGTGATCATCAGCAAAAAAGATATGTTAAAGTTCTCATTAACTTAGAGCAGAATGTGAAGAGAAATGAGGAACAAAAGCTATGGAAGAGCGTTGTGGACCTTGCCTAGGCCCTGTTCCAAACTCCATGTTTGAGATCTCAATCTTTTTGTTGAAATAAGATGTAAGTAAACATTTTACTTATTGTAAAATAAGATGTAAAAGATGACTTTACATCAACAATAACATCTTGGGAATAGGATGGAATAAGAGATTTTGGTAATCATCACATTACAAATACCAAGCTTAATTATTAATATTAGATGTAAGACACCACCATCAGCAGCACAGTTAGCATTATGAAAATTAACATTTATTGCCCAACGTTCTGCTAAGATTGTATTTTATTTCATCCTCTTAATGTAATCAAGTAGGTATTGTTATTTCCCCCATTTTATAGGTGAGAGGACTAGGGGACTACTTAGGGGAGTTGTCAAAGATCTCACAAAATGCAGGGGATACTATTTTTATTTGAACTTCGGCTAAACCCATGATTTTACTTTTAATGTCCATAAAATATTGATATACCACAGTTTACAAATATTGTCAGTTTTGTCCTCATTTTAACGTTTTTTATTTTTTTGCTCTGTACCCTAAATTGTGAATGTCGAGTATTTCCTGCAACCAAAATCGATTAAATAGGTATGGATGCTCCAACTCTCCTCTCTCTCTCTCTCTCTCTCTCTTATCTTCTATACAAAAAAAAAAAAAAAAAAAAGAAATTTGATAAGAGTGTTATAACTTTAAAAGCTCAGTGCAAATGTCTCTTTGGGAACACCTAAACTAGATAAAGGTATAATTTGATTATTGACCTTAGCCATTCCATTCAATGAAAAACATGTATGTATATTTTATGTATTTCCATGACATGTCTTCTGGATTAAAAAATAAAAATGTAAGAAGTAAAGGAAGACTACTTCAATATTTTTCTCCAAATAATAGAGGTAAGTATAGAGAAAAGTCTGTATGTAACAGTTCAGTGTATTTAGGCATTCTATTAGAGATAGTAGTAATGTAGAAAGCTTCTGAAGTTTTTTCACTATTTTTTTGGCCTGGTCTTAATACATGAACTTGGAAAGATGCTTGCTTTAGATGATACAACTGGTTGATCCCATTTCTCCCCTCTTGTAATCAGTGGTAGTGTATATCTTCTTGAGAGATTGTAGTTTATAAGGGATAAGAGTACAAGTTCTGAAGACAGACTGAATAGGTTGGAATTCCAACTATACCATTTACTTAAACAGCCCTAAGAAAACTTCTTTCTTTTATTTTATTTATTATTTTTATTGAGATATAGTTGATTTACAATACTATATTAGCTTCAAGTGTACAACATAGTGATTCAAAGTTTTTATAGGTTATACTCCATTTATTATAAAATATTGATTACATTACCTGTGCTGTACAATATATCCTTGTAGCTTATTTGTTTTATACATAGTGGTTTGTACCTCTTACTCCCCTACCCCTATCTTTCCCCTTTCTCCCTTCCCTCTCCCCACTGGTAGCCACTAATTTGTTCTCTATATCTGTGAGTCTGTTTCTATTTTGTTATATTCATTGCTTTTATTTTTTAGGTTCCACATATAAGTGATGACATACAGTATTTGTCTTTCTCTGTCTGACTTATTTCACTTAGCTAATACCCTCCAGGCCCATTGATGTTGTTGCAAATGGCAAAATTTTATTCTTTTTTTATGGCTGAGTTGTATTCCATTGTGTGTGTATATATATAATACATATACATATATACATAGTATATATATATAGAGAGAGACATGTATATATACCATATGTGTGTGTGTGTGTGTATATATATATATATATATATATGTATATACACCACATCTTCTTTATTCATTCATCTGATCAAAGACCCTTAGGTTGCTTCTATTTCTTGAGTATTGTAAATAATGCTGCTATGAATATTGAAGTGCATGTATCTTTTCAAATTAATCTTTTCTTTTCTTTTGGATCTGTACTCAGGAGTGGAATTGCTGGATCATATTTCTATTTTTAGTTTTGTTCTATTTTTAGTTTTGTTTTGTTTATTTAGTTTTGTTTATTTTGTTCTATTTTTAGTTTTGTGAGGAACCTTCATACTATTTTCCACAGTGGCATCACCAATTTACATTCCCACCATCATTTTACAAGGGTTCTCTTTCCTGCACATCCTTACCAACATTTGTTTGTAGTCTTTTTGATGATGGCCATTCAGACAGGTGTGAGGTGCTATCTCATTGTGGTTTTGATTTGCATTTCTCTGATAATTAGTGATGTTGAGCATCTTTTTATGTACCTGTTGGCCATTTGTATGTCTTCTTTGGAAAAAAAGTCTATTCAGGTCTTCTGCTCATTTTTAAATTGGATTATTTGTTTTTTGATATTGAGTTGTATGAGCTGTATATATATTTTGGATATTAATCTGTTATTAGTCATATCACTTGTCCTGCTTGACAAGTGATATGTGGACTGAGATTCTTTTTACCACTACTTCAAAATGTTCTACTTGCTTGCTACTGGCCCCTGTGCCCAAATGATAGATATGCTCTGCCCTTCAAGTCACATAAAGTGGTGTAACTTTCCTCATAAACCAGATTCCCAAGGAGGAAGTGTGATCCATCTTGATATATTTTAAAGAAACTAAACAAAATGAAACTTAGGCCTTGAAGGTGGGTCTCTATTTCCTGTCCTCAGGATTTGAGCCTCAGTGGCAAATGCTAATTTATACACAAGTCTTATTCTTTGATGCCGTACAGTTTTAGTTTAGTAAGATAAGGGAATATTGATGAAAGAGTTGATCATCTTCAAGTGTGAGAATCAGCGTCCATGTTGCATTCTGGATGCTTTCTGAAGAAAAAGGTGGCATTTATTTGGCTTTCCCATCCTAAAGCACTTAATAGAATCAAAAATAACATTTGTTGACTTGAATTGACCCTTGTATACTGTATATAATTTTTAAAAGAATTAAAATGCTGTGTGCACTTTTAGAAACACCTGGTGTAGGTGAAACAATTTCAGACTAGGGACACATGAGAGAATTACAGGAAGGAAAGATCTTCCTTGCATGATTAGAAAAAAATTAGTCAGAAAACAATTTTTTCTTCTCGAATCTTTTTGGCTCTTCTTACATTCTCATAATCTTTTTGTAATATAAGATACAAGCATGAGACAAGACACATAAGTGAAGAATTTGTCTGTGTTTATTGGAGAGCAGCAGTTCTGCCTACACATTGTTGAAGTGCTTGCTTTAGAATGGTTGGCAGGATGCAAGGATGGCAGTGAGTGAAAAAGTGATGTGCAGAGACCTCTAGAGACTGGAAAGCTTAACTACACTTAGTGCTCTGCATGTATGGTTCAGTGTTGTACTGTAATTGAATTACTCAGGGACCTATAACACAGCTATAAAGAGAACAAGATATTATTCTGTTCCTAGTAATGGGGTTTAAAATCAGTGTTTTCAGAAGCCTTACGCTTTTGGCTACTTTCCCCTTAATGAGTTAATTAAGGTAAAATATGCTTTATATTTGCTTTACTGCAAAAACAATGATTAAACAACAGATGTTCATACCCCAAAAATATAAATTATCAATGAGGGCAGAATATTTATTTTTAGAAAAAACATAGTAAGCAGTTACCTGCTGCTATGACATAAGGATATTCTATTTACTTTTTATTTGTATTGGAAAAAACAAAGCTGGTGTTACATTTATTTTCCTTTTTTTGAAGTATTGGACTTCGCCTTTTGATATCTTTGACTTTGGCTGGAAAACTTATTTAAATGTCTGTTATACTAGTCCCATAAGAATTTATTGGAATGAAAATGCTTTACAATGTTTACAGTGTTGTAAACACATTTTACAGTCAATTGTGTCCTCATATTAACTGTCTTTCCTCTGCACACTGAATTGTGAATGTTGAATACTTCCTGCAACAAAGAAACAGATCAATTAAACATATTACCATCTCCCTCATTCTCTCTATCTCTCTTTTTCTCCAGCAGACTTCTGTGTATTAGTCATTAGTGTATTAGGGTTCTATTAAAAACAAAACAAAACCAATAGGAAATGCGTGTATGAATATACGTGTGTGTGTGAGAGAGAGAGAGACAGAGACAGAGAGATGGTAAGAGACAGAGAAAGAGAGAGAGGAAAGATTTGGGGGGTTGGTACGTCCAAAATCTGCAGGGCAGGCCAACAGACTGAAGATCCAGGAAAATGTTGATGTTGTCATCTCTAGTCCAAAAGCAGTCTGGAGACAATGCCTTTTTCTGTTAAGTATTTAAGTCTTTTCTCTTAAGGCCTTCAGCTGATCTAATGAGGCCTATCCACATTATGGAAGGTAATCTACTGATTAATCACATCTGAAAAATTCCTGTACAGCAACATCTAAACCGGTATTTGATCAGAAACTAAGTAGTATGACCTAGCCAGGTTGCCACATAAAATTTACCATCATACTGAGTAATTTCTGTAATAATTTTATATAGTTAGACTGCTCTAAATAAAACAAACCAAAGCAATCAAAACATGAACACAAACATACACATGGACACACAATTATATGATGATTAGTGATAGTTTTAGTTTATTAGTAGTATAAATTCTGTCTAATCACAGTAAAATATTTCTCACAAAGAAGTGAGAAATTAAGTAAATATCTTACAGTTAAAGTTTGCTGCTCCCTGATGCTCCGGCTACTGGAATGAAGATATTCCCTTATCACTGATTTCATTTAAAAAGATAAATCAAACTTTAAAATCCCATTATTTTTATAACTCACACCTAAGTAGTAGTTTTTGAATAAAAACATAATTTTTATTAGTCAACATTTTTTCTCATGGAAATGTTGGTTCAGATGTATTTCCTTTATATTTCAAATAAAAATGGAAAGATACTGGATGCCAAATATTTATTGTTGAGCTGGTAAAATGAGGACAGTAAATTTGCTAATACTCTTGTTTTTCCCTTAAGTACAACTAGTATTTTGTCCTATATTGATACTAAAGATGAAATCCTCTTAGTTAGAAGTTAGGTTTTAATTGATATCACATATGTAAAAACTAGATAAACTGAGCTGTCTCCAGCCACCGATATATATTTAAATAGGAGTTTAGTATAGAATACTCACTGACTCTGGCTTTTACAATGTAATACTATTGGTAAATAAAAATATGGCATATTTTTAGAGTACTTTCACTAGTATTCTCTTTTGGAGGGGCATTTGAATTCTTTTAACATGAAGTGAATAGAATATGACTGTGGATTCATTTGCCTAATTTTTAAAAAATTGCTCACACACGAAGTAGTTCGTACAAGGTCAAATGGCAATTTAGCAACACAGCCAGAGGTAAAATCTACTTTTATTAGTTTCCAGTACAATGTTATATAATCACTTGAGATTTACGAAATAGGGAACAAGCAACTGGGAAAAAAGTCTACTAACTTTAATTCCTCACAGACCTAAGGAAATGGTAATATATTATCTATATATTATTAATAGTAATGTATTAGAATACGTACAGTGATCTGATATAGCTAATTTAATATATCTAGTAAAACCCATAATAATATAAATGAACAACAATTGTAAGTTTTATTTTGTTTTAAAGCTATGTAGGTTAGTAATTAAGTTTAATAATTTAGTTTAAGATTAATAATTTAGTTTATATCATGAACTATATTCATGATATATGGTTAATAGACTGAGTTTCTTTTCTTTCTGAATCTAAATATAGTAATAAATAAATGATAAGTATTTAAATATAAAACAAGCAAAATCTCAGCATTAGATGGCTAGATGAATCTGAATACACAAAAATACTGGATTAGAAACCAGAACAAAAGGAATACATAGAAGTGAGCACAGTTGTGATAAAAGTAATGATAAAAAGTATTGGGGCACAGCAATTTGTCAGAGTGGAAAGAACCAGTCGGGAAATAGGTGAGTTGTAATTACAAAGGTAGCCTTCTCTTTCGTAGGAAGGTAGACTGTATTAAATTAGCCTATGCAGTATATGTCCAGAGTAACTGATAATTGGAATAAAGAATCATCAGGAGAAATAGTTTGCAACAATCACGTGCTTAATGCTAACTGAAATCGTTTTGGTATTGCCCACGCAAGGATACTAAATTTGAGAAAGTTCATCTTGATAAAATTTCAGGCTAAGATATAACTGATAAAGAGATTCATTTCTGAAATCAGGTATATGAGAGACTATAAAGAGACCCATGGAAACAGCTTTTGGAGGAATGAGGGAAGGAACAGGTGATTGCTGAGTTTGAAGCTAGTGGAAATAAGACAAACTTCTCTTACTTTACCATGTTGCTTAACCTTTCTTTTACTCAGAGTGACATGCTGTCACCTTTCAGGGAAGATCTTCTCATATCTTATTTGCATTAATAACATTTATTTGATTTTTGTGTCTTACTGAGACAAAAAAAAAAGCAGCAGGAAGAAATTTATTTTGAGAAACATTAGCCAAATTCTGAGTACACACATATACGTGCATTAAAGAACTATATAACTATGTCTTCATATGCTTACATCTCTGAGAAATCATAATGCTGCTTGAGATATACAGAATAATTCTCCCACTCCAAGTTAACATTATTTTTACATGTCACCATCGAGCAGCTTTGACTGTTCTTGAACTTCATGTAAATGGGATCAGGTAATATGTACACCTTTGTGTCTGGTCTTTCACTCAACCTGCTTTTGAGATTCTGTAATGTTTTTGTTTATCAGAAGTGTGTTCTTTTTATTGCTATACAAAATTCCATTATTTGTAAAAAAACAAAAACAAAAACAAAAAAACATAATATTTTTCTCCATTCTCCTGAGGATGGAAATTTGGGTTGTCTCCAGTTTGGAGAAAAAGCTGTTATGAACATTCTTTTATGTGTCATTACACTTAATTCTTTTGGGTATACACCAAAGAGTGGAAATTCTTGATGATAGTGTAGGCATGTACCCAACTTTGTCAAAAACTGCAGGAGTATTTCCAAGGGGTTGAAAAAATTTATCCTCTCATGAGTATAAATGGGAGTTCTGTTTGCTCCACAACTTCTCTGACCCTTGGAATTGTCAATCTTTTTAAAAGTCAGTTATTCATGGTGTGTGGTGGTATCTCACTGTGGTTTTAATTTCCATTGCACTGGTGACTGATGGTGCTGAGCATCTTTTCATATGCTTATTGGCCATTTGAGTGAGGCGGCTGTTCAAATGTTTGACCATTTTGTTTGTTTGTTTACTTGTTGGTTAATTTATTGGAGTACTTTATATATTCTGGACCTGAATTCTTAGGAAAAGGCCTTCCTTGCCTTTTCATTTAATTAACAGTGTCTTTTGCTAAACTAAAAATTTGAATACTGATGAAATCTACTCGGTCAATTTTCTTTCAAATATGTTTAGTGTTTTTTGAATCTTGTTTAAAAATAACTTTATGATATTCTCCAGTGTTTTCTTCTAGAGACTGAGTTGTTTTAGCTTCCACATTACATGTAAGTTTGAGATCTATCTTGAATTAATTTCTGCTTATGATATTTGGGAGAGGTAAGAGTCTACTTTTTCTAAATGCATATCCAGCTTCTCCATTATTTCCTTCCACATTTAATTGTGTGGGTGTTTTTGTATAAATTAGTGACTCTATAGGTGAAAATCTTTTTCTGGATTTCTGCTATTCTCTTCTATTTTATATGTGTCTTTGCATTTCTATATAAACCTTGTTGCTTTTCACAAAAAAAACAAAGTCCCAAAGTTGGGACTTTGGGATTAAGTGTGTAGATCAATTAGAGTAATTGATATTTTAAAATATTGTCTCTCAGAATCCCTAAACATAGTGCTTTTTCTCCACGTATTAGGTTTCATTTAATTTCTCTTGGAAACATTTTATAGTTTTCATTGTAGTGGAACTCCAGCACATTTTAAAGAATTAATGTGTTACTTATAATGATAATTACAATCAATGATAATTTTAATTAACCAAGAAATTATTACAGTAAGTCCTCTACATACGAACAGGTTCTGTTCTGAGAGCACGTTCGTAAGTCCAATTTGTTTTTAAGGGCCACAGAGTTAGCCTAGGTACCCAACTAACACAATTGGCTATATAGTACTGTACTGTAATAGGTTTATAATACTTTTCACACAGATAATAAATAAAAAACAGACACAAAAAATAAAACATTTTTAATCTTACAGTACAGTACCTTGAAAAGTACAGTGGTACAGTACAACAGCTGGCATACAGGGGCACGTTCGCATCTTTGAAAGTTCGCAACTTGAAGGTTCGTATGTAGGGGACTTAACTGTATTCTTATTGTGTCTTGCCTTCTTTCCTCCCTTCCCATTTAATTTCTTCGTTGTTGAGTTGCCTATCTTCCTGGTTCTTCAGTCTTTCAATGGGTGACCTGAAGAATTCACCTTCTTCTTGCCAGTTGCTCTTCTTGTCACCCCAGCTGGAAGTGAAAATCTTTATATGGAGGAAGATAAATTATTGAAATACTGTTTAAAGAGTAACAATCCTGCCATAAAACATATGCCAGACTATAGTCTTCAGGACTCCAGGATATAGACAATTGTGGCTTTATCCACTGAAGCTTGGTCTTTTTGGATTTCCAGCAAGACCCAGTCCTTCTGGGTTGTGTCTGCTGCCACAAACTTAAAAGTCATTGGTTTCCCTTCCCTGGTTTTCAGAGCTCCAAAAGCATAATACTCAGTTGTTTCAGAAGGCAGATCATTACTAAGGCTGGCAGAGATGGATCAGCAGTCTAATTTTTGCTGCCTGTGTGCCTTGTGTGCCAGGCAAGGTGACCAGCAGTCTGGGGTCACATAAACTCCAGGTGATGGAAGTCAAGTGTATGTTTCCAAAATAATAGGTCTTCACATTACCTAATATAAAGTGTAAACTTTCCAGTGCTTTTCTCCTTTGAGACAGTTAACAAAGATGTTCAGTGTTCTTATTTATTTTCTCTCCCCAAAATATTTCTCTTTGGAAAAAAAAGTGTGACCCTAAGCTTCAGAATATCTTTCCCATAGCTCAAAAGACTACTTTAATCTTGAGATATTCAAATTAACCTTTTTTTTTTTTTTTTACTTTACTTTCTTTCCCTCAGGAAATGTTAACCAAGCAATAAATTGAGTGAACACGTTAATAAACACATACTTTGTGTGGAGGAATTTGAGGAATCATCTCTCTATACACTATGCAAATGCACATCAATTTGCTTCACTATATCTAGAAAGCTTTGAACTGGACATTTAGAGAATCTAAAGTTCAAAATTCTTTCAACTGTATGCAAAATTAACTTACTTAAAGAAATAAATTTTATACATATCACATCTGAAGCTATTACGAGCATTATCTAATTACAGGAAAATAGGTAGGACGTGAAAGTATGTTGATAAAATACAATGAAAAACAAAATGACTTACTGAATGCACCGTGGTCTGAGTGTCAACCAAGTGTGGCCTTAGGTAAATCATTTTAACCTCTGTGAGTCTAAGTTTCTATAAATAAGGATCATTAATTGCTCATCAATTCAAGGATTCTTTGAATCTGTGAAGCATAGAATGGTTGCTGCTTCAAAGATGTTTGGAGTCCATGAAAAGAAACTCTGTTATTTTGTTTTGTAAGGCAATAGGTTAAAGTATTTAGGTCCTGCTGTTTGATTCTTAACTGCTTATGTTAAATTGCTTAAATTTACCAATTAATTGCTCATAGTTACCAATTAAAGGTGCAGTGTTGTTCCAAAGTTTATTCATTTATCAGCTTCAGAGATATTCAACAACTCTGATATACAACAACTAATTAACCAAAACAAAAAAAACCCCAAAACTAGACATAGCAAGAAGGGTTATTCTCAACTTATACCATCAGAAGAAATTGAAGGGGCATAATCAGGAGATTGAAGGCTATCATAAAAATAGAAAGTTATGGTCTCTTGTTTAGTTTCCAGACGTGAAGAAGTTTTTGGCCCTAGAATCCACTAATTAAAGGAAAGAATGTGTTCCCAGGAGAAAGAACATACAACACTGTAGCATATGTACACAATAAGTATCCCCTCAATTGTTCCCCCAAAGGTACCTATGGTAATTTACTTGAATAAATGCTCACTGGATAAAAGGAACTATCCAGATATTTTGAGGATTGTGGATTATTAGGTTGAAGTTGACATTGATACTCAGCTACTCAGAGAATCATCATGACATATTGGTTGGAGCGAGAGTGTATGGAAGGCAGGGAATAAGTGGAATCCTGCCCAGGTGACTCACAGCAGCATCACTGGGTCCACAAATGCATTTCCCTGATCCCTGAATGAACAACTGGGGTAGACATACTTCGATCTTGGTGCAACTCTCACATTCTTTCTTTGGCCTGTGGGGAAGGAACTATTGTAGTCTGCTAGGCCAATAGTAGCTTAGGGAAATCAACTTCTCTACCTCCAGCCAAGAGAGTAATTAATAAATGACATCACATGTCATTGTAGGGTGTATTGTAGAAATTAAGACCACTTTTAAAGACATGAAGATTGCAGGAGTGATAAACTCCTATCATGTCTCCCTTTGATTTAGTAGTGTGACCCCCCAAACTAAAGAGATCTTGGAAGATTACAGACTACTGCAGACTCTACTGTGTGGTAGGCTCCATTGCAGTTACCATGGTGGATCTTTGCTAGAGAAGATAACTGTAACCACAGGTGCATTATATGCAGCTATTGAAGTGGCAAATACCTTTTAAAATTTTTCTTTCAGAAAAGAGAATCTGAAACAATTTGCTTTAATATGAAATGGATGATAGTGTGCATTGATGGTTTTACCCCAGGGCTGCATTAACTCTCCTATCCTCTGCCATACCATGGTTCAAAGAGGTCTGGAATCTCTGGACGTTCTGCACACTATCACATTTGTCCACTATATTGATTACCTCATTTAATCAGGCTGGATGAGCAGGAATTAGCTAGTAATCTGGGCGCCTTGGAAAGACACATAAGTTTTGGTCAGATGGAGACCCTACAAAGACTTAGGAGCTGCCACATCAATAACTTTGTAGAGGTCTAGTCATTAGGAGCATGCTGGGACTTCCTATCCAAGGAAAAAGAAAAAAAATTCCAGCAAATAAGGAAGCATGACTCTTATTAAGCTGTTTTGGTTTTTAGAGACAGTATACTCTGTACTTGAGAATACTGCTCTGTCTCATAAACCAGGTGAGTGAAAGGCTGCAAGCTTTCAGTGACATCCAGGGTAGGAAAAGTTTTCTGCATCAGGTCCAGGTTGAAATGTGAATAGCCCTTCAACTGGGTCCACACAACTTGGCAGATCCTCTAGTTTTAAAGAGATTAGTGCTGAACCAAGCTGCCATATGGAATCTGTGACAGACTCCAGCAGGAGAATCACAATACAGGCCTCTTGTTTTTGAAGCAACGGGATGCAATATGAGGTAGAAAACTGAACCCTTTATGAAGACAGCTCCTGTTTTTCTACATGATTATGGGATGGAAATTTACTCTAATTCTGAGATTACCCATCATGAGATGGGTTCTGTCAGCCTAACCAAAGTTTGGTAGGCCCAAGAATAATTCATCGTAAAATGGGAGTCACACATCCAAGACTCAGTATGAGCAAGGCCAGAAGGCACGGGAAAACTGCATGTGCAGGAAACCCAGACCTCACATGACATCCATCAGTATTTCCTCAGTTTACACCTACCTATGGCCGAACAGGGAATATGTCATGACCAGCTGACTGAGGAAGAAAATGACCCATTTTGTTTTGTATATGGGTCAGCTCAAATGTGGGAGCAAGCTAAATACAATCAGTAGCTGCACTATACCTTCATTCAGGGCTGGACTCGAAAGACAGAGGGCAAGGGAAATATCTCCCAAAAGATAGAGCTTCAGGTTGTATACCAGGTCATTCACTTAGTGTAATAAAAGAAGTGCTCCAAGGTTAGAATATATACTGACTCATTCTTGGTGACAAATAGCCTTGCCGAATCCAGGGAAGAGAATGATTGGAAGATCAGAGACAAGGTGTCTAAGGTAGAGGCATGTAGTTCGAAATGATGGGGTGGGTAAGAAGTGTGAAGATGCTTGTATATTATGTTAATCCTCATCAGAGATCACTACCATGGAAGAGTCACTAAAAAAGCAAACAAGCAAAATAACTCAGCAAATCGGAACAAGTCAGCTTCTGTCATCAGTAATCCCAGGGCTGGCACAATAAACTCATTTTAAAAAATGGTCATGGGGTGGCAGATATGGGGTTGATTCTCAGACCCAACAGCATGGGCCCTCACTTACCAAGGCTGTTCTAGCTACTGCCATCTCAAATGTTCAACCTGCTGGCAACAGAGAACAATACTAAGATCCTAAAGTGGCATCATTCTTTGAGGACACCAAGATGCCACTTGGTGACAAGTTGACATTTGGAGTTCCTTCTAACCTGGAACCAGACATTTATTCTGATTGGAAGAGATACAAATTCTAGGTAAAAGGTTGCCTTTTCTGTATGCGGTTCCTCAGCCAGCACCAGTATGTGAAAGCTAATGGAGTGTTTGATCCATTGACACAGGATCCCTCGTACCATAGGGTCTGTCCAGAGGAGCTCCTTTATAGTGAAGAATGTGGTGAATAAGACCATTACAGTGGGATTCACTGGCCTTAACATATACCACATCAGCCAAAAGCTGCAACTTGGATAGAGCATTGGAATAGCATGCTGAAGTCACAGGTGAAGCGCCACCTCTGAAATGATACTTTAAGATGAGAGAGTCATTCTCCAGAATATAGTATATCTTCTCATAAAAGACCTTTATGTAGCACTCAGCCTGAATAGGAAGATTACATAGGTCTACATATGCAGTAATGAAAACAGTAGTAGACCTAATTATAATCAATCCCAATAACTCCCTTGAGGAACCTGTCTTCCTATCTTCACAACATTAGAAGCCTTGGTTTCCAAAGGAGAAACATTTCTGCCTGGGACACAGCAAGGGTGTCATTGAGCTGTAGAGCTATGGCTACCGCCTGGACACTTCGGCTCAGGTTTGTCCATGATCCAGCAAGCAAGAAGAGGAATAACCATTTTCAAAGGTGTAATTGATTATAGGAATCAGGAGAGGAAGAGTTGCTGAAGAATAATGGAGGAGTAGGTTTGTACCCAGACAATCCACTTGGGTACTGTTTAATATTCTTTCTTTAATTTTGATAGTAAATTTACAACTGGCCTGAGATTGGCATGGTGGCCAGAGTCCTAGACTCCTCAGGAATGAGGATCTGGGTCACACCATTAGCTAGGCCAGCAGAGATACTAGCAGAAGCTGAGGGGATGGTAGAGTAGGAAGAAAATGAGTATCATTATGGCCCTGGAATGAGCTGTTATCATGTGGATTGTAGTTCATCCCACTAACTTTCCTTGTCTAAGTTTCCTTCAAGAAGAGATGTTCAACAGAATCTTAGAGAACTGCTCCCCGATTGTATGTGTAAAATTGGATCTGATTGGGGTGGACCATGGAGGACACACAGATGCACTACCTAAGTACGATCCCCCTTCAAGGTAGGGATTGTTGCCTGCATAGGGAGTGCTGGCAGTAGAAAGCCTTCAGCTGTAGCCCCTTCAGGAATTGCCTCAGTTGTAGAGAGCCACTTTGCCCAGTCATGATCTGAGGTAGTAGCCCACATCCAGTGAATGGTTAAGCTCGAGTGTAAAGTCTAGCTCAACATGAACAGCTCTCAGAGGACATTTCAGCTCCACAGACTCACGTGGCATTAGCTGAAATTGTGAGGCCTGAATCTAACTTGACTTCTTTACCCAATCCTTCTTCTAAGGGCCTTCCTTAATAAATATCCTGAACATTAAATTCTTTCAGAATCTGCTTCCCATTTAACAAAACCTCCAACAAATCCTGTTACTTGACCCACACACTTTTGCTTTATGTATTTTGAGGTTACATATTTGACCTTGTACTGTAGGCCCTGACTTTTTGTAATGCAAGCACTGGCTTTTCTTTTTGTAATGCAAGTGCCTGACTTAAGCTTTGATTGCCAAGGAATCTGCTACAAAAAGGCATCCATTTCAAAGAGGCATCTGCTTCAAGGAAGACTGTCTCAAACAAACACTTTGCCAGCCACAGGACTAGGTAAAGAGCCAGGCTGCCCTTCCCCACTGAGGTTCTTTTATTTTAGAGATCTTGGTTGATTTCCATAACTGACCATTTGGGCCACTTTTTTTCTCTTCCTGCACTTCAAATTCCAGCTCTTATGTTTTAAAATCACCGGTAAAGAGTAAGTCTGTGAAACTCTAGACCCCATCCTTGACCCCAGTAAGAGGGCCCCCAGGTATTTCTAGCCTATGGCCTTATTCTCCATAGGCTGAGACCAGCACAAAACAGACCTGTACAATTTTATGAATAACATGTATTGATTGGGTATTTAAGTTGTATCATTATTAAATAACCATCTTTATTGTCTGTGGCAGTGTTATCTTAAATTGTACTTTGCTTGAGATTAATTTTGGTATCTCTGCTTTATTTTTGTTTTGCCTGTTTATCATTTTCTTTAAAACAATGTATATCTCCATTCTTTTAGGTGTATGTTTTGTAAGCAGAGTATATTTTGACCTTTTAAAAAGCCAATTTAATTGCGCCCTTTAATAGGAGAGCTGAAGTCCTTTGTTTATTGCTGTAATTGATATACTTGGCATTATTGAATGTATAATTGTGTTTCTCTTACTTATTTCTTTTCATTCTTTCATTTATTCATTTTTCTTCTGTCTCTAGCTATGTGGTTTATGGGGTTCTTCTTCATACTCTCCAGTGATTTGAGAGGCACATGCCACTCATATTTGGCAGCAGTTAACATAAGGTTTTAAGTAGGCACCTCAGCTTTTCAAAGCCTGGCAGACAGTTTGTGGAGAAAATAACTTCATAAGCAAAAAAGCATAAGCACTGTATCTCTGATGCATTTTAATTTACACTTGATCCTAAGAAACTCATTATAGGAAATGAGTTTTTCAACAGTTTTTCCTTAGTAACATAAGGCAATGAGCAATTTAGATACACAAGAACATTTTACATTTTTGGATCCAAATTTAGTAATTTTAGAATTTTTTGTTTACATTTTTAAAACGACTAACAGTAAACTAACTCAAATGTAGTTTGATGTTGAAAGGAATTTAGCTCAGTTTGTGAGTATTTATACAGAATTCCTCTTGAAACCAAAATAATTTTATTGAAATCAACCATAGTTTACTTAACAACACATTTAGAAAATATTGTGTATGTTTTCCCAGCAGACAAACCATTCAGAACCTACAAATTTGATGTTTCTGCTAACCTTTTCATCAAAAGCTGTTTCAAAGATGTGAGAAGATTAGCAAATGATTAGTTTAAACTTTCTATTTTAGTGTAATCAAATAGTTCACATTTCTAGATTGCGTTTTTTTAATCGACCAGTATTATTTTCTTATGCAGCCCAGCTGTTTTTGACAGACAGAATAGTGCAATTTGGAAGAAGTGGGAAGAGAAGTTTATAATCTAACTACAGAGATAGAAAATTACCTCTGGTGCCAAATATGAGGGAAATCTACAAAATAAGAGTAAAATTAAATGCCACAATTCTTAAGAATGCCATAAAAGAACTGGACATGGGTATCACTTGAGTATTAGCTTTGACTGTATCAGGCAGTCTATTCTAACTCATTTTTGTACTAAGACACTTGAAGTTCTCAGGAATATTACAGAATATAAAATGTATTTTCTGGCATTACCAACTAATAACTTGTGTGTACCTATTCCATAATTCCAGTTAATACCATTTCAGTTTTTATTTCTTACTCTGAACATTAAATAAATATGCTCTAATCTGAGTCACTAATAACAAAAAACGATTAGGCATGAAAATAATTGATGCAAAACTATCAACAGTTCTTATTTTTAAGATTTTTGTAGTGATTTATTAACGTATAGTTAGTTACATAGTTCTTTAGTTTAATTAATTTGATGTGGAAGTCATGGATAAAGTCATGCATAGAATTATCACTATATTAAAATATTTTTTCTATTCCATCAATAAGTAGAATTTAAATAATTGCTCGTAATAATGCTCATTTTAGAATCATCACTGACAACTTTGTACCCAAATCTCATTTCCTGTCAATAAATATTTTTTTGAAATTAGATATTGGTTTCCATATTTATATATAAATCAATATATAATTTTTCGATTATTTTATTGTGATAAAATACATATAACATTAAATTTGTGATATTAACTATTTTTAAGTTTATAGTTCAGTGGTGTGAAGTACATTCATATTGCTCTGCAACTATCACCATCATCCATTTCCAGAACCATTTTCTCTCACGAAACTGAAACTCTGTATCCATTAAACAATAACTCCCCGTTCCCCCATTGCCCACCCCAAGACAACTACCATTCTATCAGTACTTTCTGTCTATATGATTTTGACTACTCATGTAAGTATGTCATATAAGTGGAATCATACTGTATTTTTTTGTGTCTGGCTTAACATAATTTTTTCAAGGTTCATCCATATTGTAGTATATGTCAGTTTCCTTCTTTTTTGAAGCTGAAGAATATCCCATTGTATGTACATAACACATTTTGCTTTTCCATTCATCCATCAATGACATTGGGTTGCTTCCATATTTTAGCTTTTGTTAATACTGCTGATATGAACATCAATGTATGAATATATCTTTTGATACCCAGCTTTAAATGCTTTAGGGTATATACCCAGGAGTGGAATTGCTGGATCATATGGTAATTCTATTTTTAATTTTTTCGAGTGATCACTATACTGTCTTCCACAGAGATTGTGCCATTTTACATTCCCACCAACAGTTCACAAGGATTCAAATTTCTCCACATCATCAATTTCTCCACATAATAACCAACACATTATTTTCTGATTTTTGAAGTTTTGTTGAAAATTTTGTCCTATCTCCAATGAATGGTCTTGACACCCTTGTCAAAAATAATTTGACAATATTTGTGAGGGTTTATTTCTGGGCTCTCTATTCTTTTTCATTTGTCTATATGTCTATCTTTATGACAATACTACATTTTCTATTATTTCATGGTTTAGGTTTCATAAGTTTTGTGTTACCAGGAATCTGTCATTTAATCTGTGTTACTTAATTTGTTGGCATACAATTGCTAACAATATTCTCTTATAATCTTTTAAAAAATATTCTGTCTAATTGGTGGTAATAGCCCCACTTTCATTTCTGCTTTTTGTAATTTGAGTCTTCTTTCTTTTTTTCTTAGTCTATCTAGCTACCTGTTTATTTTGTGAAATTTTTCAAAAGAACCAACTTCTGGTTTCATTGATTTACTTAAGTCTTTTTCTGTTCTCCATTTTGTTTGTCTCTGCTCTAATTTTTATTATTTCCTTTTTTCTGCTAGCTTTGGGTTTAGTTCTTCTTTTTATAGTTCCTTACATTGTAAAGTTAGGTTATTGATTTGAGACCTTTTTAATTTTTTAAGGAAAGTATTTATAGATATAAAATTTCCCCTTAGCACTGCTTTTGTGTTTTCATTTTCATTCATCTTAAATATTTTCTAATTTTCCTTGTCATTTATCTTTTGATCCATTGATTGTTTAAGAATGTGTTGTTTAATTTCCATAAATTTGTGAATTTTCCAGTTTTTTCTTCTTTTTAAAAAATAATATTTATTGAAGTATAGCTGATTTACAAGATTGCATTTGTTTCTGCTGTACAACAAAGTAATTCAGTTATACATATATATAATAGTTTGCATCTGCTAATCCCAAACTCTCAATCCATTCCTCCCCCACCCCTCCTCCCTCTTGGCAACCACAAGTCGGTTCTCTGTCTGTCAGTCTGTTTCTGTTTCATAGATAACTTCATTTGTGTCATATTTTACATTCCACAATAAGTGATATCCTGTGGTGTTTGTCTTTCTCTGTCTGACTTACTTCACTTAGTATGATAATCTCTGTGTCCATCCATGTTGCTGAAGATGACATTATTTAATTCTTTGTTATGGCTGAGCAGTATTCCATTGTGTATATATACCACATTTTCTTTATTCATTCATCTTTCCATGGACACTTAGGTTATTTCCATGTTTCGGCTATTGTAAATAGTGCTGCTATGAACATTGGGGTGCATGTATCTTTTCAAATTATAGTTTTCTCCAGATATATGCCCAGGAGTGGGATTGCAAATCAATTTTTGGTTTTTTGAGGAACCTCCATTACTGTTTTCCATAGTGGCTGTACCAATTTACTTTTCCACCAACAGTGTGGGAGGGTTCCTTTTTCTCCAGCATTTGTTATTGGTAGACCTTTTAATGATGGCCGTTCTGACTGGTGTGAGATGGTACCTCATTGTAGTTCTGATTTGCATGTCTCTAATAATTAGCGATATTGAACATCTTTACATATGCCTGTTGGCCATCTGTACATCTTCTTTGGAGAAATGTCTATTTACGTATTCTACCAAGTTTTTGATTGGGTTTTTTTCTGGTTTTTGTTATTGAGTTATATGAACTGTTTGCATATTTAGGAAATTAAGCCCTCATCAGTCGCATCATTTGCAAATATTATCTCTCAGACCATAGGTTGTGTTTTCGTTTGTTTATGGTTTCCTTCGTTGTGCAAAAGCTTATAAGTTTGATTAGGTCCCATTTATTTATTTTTGCTTTTATTTCTATTGCTTTGGTAGACTGACCTAAGAAAACATTGGTATGATTTATGTCAGAGAATGTTTTGCCTATATTCTCTTCTAGGAGTTTCATGGTGTCTTGTCTTACAGTTAAGTCTTTAAGCCATTTTGAGTTTATTTTTGTATGTGGTGAGAGAGTGTGTTCTGACTTCATTGATTTACATGTGGCTGTCCAACTTTCCCAAGACCACTTGCTGAAGAGACTGTCTTTTCTCCATTGTATATTCTTGCCTCCTTTGTTGAAGATTAATTGACCAAAGGTGTGTGGGTTTATTTCTAGGCTTTCATTTCTGTTCCATCAGTCCATTGGTCTGTTTTTGTACCAGTACCACGTTGTTTTGATTACTGTAGCTTTGCAATCCAGCTTTCCCTCTGTTATGCATTTCTAACGTTGTCCTGTTGTGATCAGAGAAGTTCCATTTTATGATATCTTTATTTTTAAATTCAGTGAGATTTAATTTGTGGTCTAACATATGATCTATCTTGGAAAATTTTCCATGTGCTCTTGAGAAGAATGTGTATTCTGTTGTTGCATAGAATGTTTTGTAAATGCCTTTTAGATCTAGTTGACTTATTGTGCTGTTCAAGTCCTCTATTTCCTTACTTACCTTCTTTCTGGTTTTTCTTTCCATTATGGAGAGTGAGGTATTAAGTACCCAATTATTGTTGTAGAACTGTCTATTTCTCCCTTTAATTCTGTCAGTTTGTCCTTCATAGATTTTGATGTTATGTTATTAGGTATATTAATGTTTATAATTGTTATTTATTTTTGCTGTATTGGACCTTTTATTAATATTTAATGTCCTTTGTCCTTTGAAATCTTTTTTGAATTAAAGTCTATTTTGTTTGATATTAGCATAGCCACTCTTGCTCTCTTCTGGTTACTATTTGCATAGAATATCTTTTCCCATCTTTTAATTTTTAAGCTACTCTGTCTTTTGATCTAAAGTAAGTCTCTTGTAGGTAGCATATAACTGGATCATTTTTTTTAATCCATTCTTTCAATTTCTGTCTTTTTATTGGAGAGTTTAATCTGCTTATACTTGAAGTAATTACTAATAAGGAAGACTTGCTTCTGTCATTTTGCTATTTGTTTTCTATACACCTTACACCTCTTTTGTCTCCATTTCTTGCATTACTGTCTTCTTTTTTGCTTAGTTGATCTTTTGTAGTGAAATACTTGAATTGATTTTTCATTTCCTTTTATGTGTATACTTTAGTTTTTTGTGGTTACCATGTGGATTACATTTAACATCATAAAGTTTTAGCACTGTAATTTGAATTCATACCAGTTTCACTTTTTTAAAAAAAATTATTTATTTATCTTTGGCTGCAATGGGTCCTCGTTGCTGTGCACGGGCTTTTCTCTAGTTGCGGCGAGCAGGGCAACTCTTCATTGCAGTGCACAGGCTTCTCATTGCAGTGGCTTCTCTTGTTGCGGAGCATGGGCTCTAGGTGTGCAGGCTTCAGTAGTTGTGGCACATGGGCCCAGTAGTTGTGGCTTGTGGGCTCTAGAGCACAGGCTCCGTAGCTGTGGCACATGGGATTAGTTGCTCCGCAGCATGTGGGATCTTCTGGGACCAGGGCTCGAAGCCATATCCCCTGCATTGGCAGGCAGACTCTTAACCACTGCGCCACCAGGGAAGTCCCCAGTTTAACTTTAATAACATGCAGAAACTCTGCTCCTTTATAGGTCTGTCCCCACTTCTCTCGGTTGTTGATCTCACAAATTACATCTTTATACTTTGTGTGTCCAAAAACATACTAATAGAATTTTAAGTTGTCTCTTAAATTATATAGAAAACAAAATTATAATAATATTTGCTTTCATACTAATAATTATTTTTAAAGATATATTAGTCTCTTAAATCATGTGGAAAACAAAAAGTGGAGTTAAACACCATTGTTACAATAATACTAACCTTTTAAATTGCCCATGTGTTTACCTTTACTGAAATCTTTATTTCCTCATACTGTGTAGTGTCTTTTCATTTCAACCTGTGGGACTATCTTTAGTATTTCTTACAAGACAGATGTAGTGATAAGAAATTCTCTCAGCTTCTCTTTATCTAGGAATGTTTTAATTTCTTCCTCATTTTTGAAGAACAGTTTTACTGGACTGGATTCTTGATTGGTAGGTTTTTTTTTTTTTTCTTTTAGTACATTGAATGTATCAACCCACTGCCTTTTGGCTAAGACATCTTCTATAATCTTTTTGAGAATCCCTTGTATGTGATGAGGTGCTTCTCTCTTGCTGCTTTCAAGATTCTCTTTGTCTTTCAAATGTGTTTCACAGTGGTCTCTTTGAGTTCATTCTACTTGGAGTTTGTTCAGCTTCTTGGAAGTTTATATATATGTCTTTAATCAAATTTGGGAATATTTTGGCCATTAATTCTTCCGATAATGCCTCTGCCCTTCATCTCTCTCCTCTCCTTCTGGGACTTCTGCAGTACTTACGTGGTCTACTTGATGGTGTCCCACAAGTTTCTTATGTTCTATTAACTTTTCTTCAATTTTTTTTCTTTCTGTTCCATGGGCTTGATGATTTTCATTGCCCCATCTTCAAATTAACTGATTATTTTTTCTGCCTGCTCAAATCTGCCTTTGAATCCATCTAGTGAAGTTTTCATTTCAGTTATATTTTCAGCTTCAGAATTTGTTTTTATTTTAGGTTTTCTGTCATCTTATTGATACTTCCATTTTGTTCATACATCATTTTCTTGATTTCATTCATATCGTCCTTTGTTTTTTAAGCATCTTTAAGACAGTTATTTTATAGCCTTTATCTAATAGATCCACCTATGGGTCTTTTCATAAACACTTTCTATTGGTTTATTTTTTTCGTTTGAATGGGCCATATTTTCCTGTTTCTTTGTATGCCTTGAGAATTTTGTTGAAAACTGGACATTTGAATCTAATAATGTGGTAACTCTAGAAATCAGATTCTCCCTCTTCCCTAGGATTTTCTTTTGTTTGTTTTTTGTTTCATTTTTTTGATTGTTGTGTGCTGTCTCTGAGCTGATTATCAGCTTGAGGTGCATACTTAACGTCTTCTAGTTCTTTTATGAGCTTGCACCTTTCCTTTGGCATGCATGGCCACTTTCTTATTTTTCCCATATATAAGTTTGTTTTTGAATGTCCTAGTCTTTAATGTCTGGTTCCCAAACAAGGAGTTTTAAACATCTTGGAAGTTACTTCAGCCAGATCAGGAGGAGCTTGCAGTCATGAGAGGAGGTAGCTACTTGCCTCCTTGTGTGACCTCCTCTGAACCTTTGTGTTCAGGAGGAACAATCAGCTCAGAACACAGGTCTTCTGTAGTTGGAGGGCAGGGCCCTTTTTGTCCACACTGGTTGGTACAAGTTGTGTGCAGCTGTTCTTGGAATGCATGTCCTGCTGCCTGACATAGGGGCTGGGGGATAGGGAGGATGTGTAGCTGTTATGGTGCTCACAGCTGAAATGGTCTGAAATTAACTACAGTTTACCTTCTGGGCCTTTCCCTGGAAGTTTCAAGCCTTTAATAGATTCCAGAATTCCAAAACATTTACATCAGAGACATTCTACAAATTGTCATCTAGGTGGGGAGACAGATTCTTGGTGTTTCCTACTCTGCCATCTTCCGAGAATCCCCTGCTATATATATAATTTTATATAATAAATATAAAGTATGGAATTAATATAATTAAACTTTTAGTAGGTTTAGTAGATTAATTAATTGGCAAGAAGAACTTATATTAGCTAATTTCATTAAGACATAGTAAATACAAAAAGAGGATATTGAGTATATGCAGTGAGAAAATGATTAACTGTTGACAGGAGAATAAGAATGAAAACAGAAGATAAAAGGATAATTTTGAGGGCCTTACAATTTTTAATAAGTTTTGACCCTACAAAACTTCGTTTGGTTGGGGGAAAATGTAGGCTTTCTTCAAAGATAACTTTGTGAAATAATGTATGTAGTCAGTGCCAAATCACAAACTTTATCAACGTTATCGTCATGAGTTTTGTTGTTGTTACAGTTTAGCAAGGCCACCATCATTTTAATAGGTTTGTTAGTTTACTCAATGTATCACAATACTCATGCGTAATGTATAAATTGAACTACAAGAAATCAGAGGTCAGTAGATTCAGTCAAGACATTTTAACTTACCTTTCTTCACTTTTTACCAGGACAGAACACACTCCCCCTACTTCTATTGACACATCTAAACAACTTCTTCTTTTGGCTTGCCCTCAGTCCAAATTCTAAATTTTAGATTCTATCAGGACTTAGTCCTCAGATGTCTTATTCTGTTCAATTATACTTATTTCCTGGATGATCTCATCTAATCCCATGTTACTGAATATTCACTATATTTATTACTTATGGCTTAAAATTTTAGAGTGACCATATACTGTATCATTTAAATAAGTACAATTCTTGGAGTGAAAAGACAAGTTTCTGGGAGGGAAAAATACTATTGTCCTAGGAGTACCTATTAATTTCTGTGGTTTTAAATACCATCTAGATCAGGGGTCAGCATACTTTAGCATCAAATGCTAAATAATGGTACATTATTTAGGCTGTGTGGGTCATATAGTCTCTATCACAACTATGCGATTTGGCCAATGTAGTGTGAAAGCAGTCATAGGCAGTGTGTTAATTAGGTGGCATGGCTGTTTTTCAATAAAACTGTATTTGTAGAAACAGATGTTGGTTCAGTGTTGACCCACAGGCCATAGTTTGCCTACCCTAATAAATACCATCAAAATACTAATTACTCCCCAATATGTATCGTTATCTATGACATCATCTTATAGTACCAGATGCATGTGTCCAACTTTCTACTTGATATCTCTTAAAAAATATCCAATATGTAGCTCAAACTTAAAAGCAGAATACCTGGTATCTCCATTACACATCTGTCATTTCCCTAGTGTTCCCATCACAGCAATTAGGAACACCAGGCACCTAGCTGTTCAAGCCAAAACCCTTGAAGTGTTTATGTTTGATCTCCCTCATTCTGTCCTTATCCTCATTCTATCTATCAGTAAGTTTTGCTGTCTATACACTCAAAATATGACCTGAATCTGACAGTTGCTCACTACCTTAACCCCTGTTCGTCACCACCAAGTACAAAGCACCACCCTCACTCTTCCACATTAATGTAATAACCTCCAATGGATTGCTCTTGCTCTTTCCTGCTCAAGTAGCTTGCACATTCATAAGAACATCCACATGCCTTATAATGGCATTGTATTTTTTCACTCACATCATATTTTACAGCTCTTTATTTTAACTCTAATTCTGTTCTAGTCATAGTTTTATCTTTGCTTTTTCTTGATTGTGTCAAACCTCAGGAAAACTGTACTCACTGCTTTTTTTTTTTTTTTTTTTTTTTTTTTTAATTAGCCAAGTGGGGTTTTTTATTGGTAGGTAGGAAAAAAAATTCTGACTGCCCTTCAAGATTATTCCAAATCTTAATGACGTAATACTGTTTGGGTTTACAATATTACAGCGGTTGGGCTTTCCTGACTATGTTTAAAGAAGCCATTAAGGGATTACCTGAAGGACCATTCTTAATTGCTCCTGGTTGATCAAAGGGGCACTTTTTCTTGATCTACCATAGCAAAAGTATGAGAAACCCATAGTCAGTAAGCATAAAACTGGTCATACCTTGGAGAGTTATGTGCCTGCTTTGGATCTGAGAATGTGTCTGGTGGAAGTTTGGCACATTATTTATTCTTACCTCAGATTCTTTGTATTCACTCTTTCTCCTAAAATAATCAGTTTGCTCTGGATTTTCAACAGATTTGTGCAACATTCATGTGGTCCCTAGAACTACCCTGAGGTTTAGTAGCTTACTAAAAGAACTCAAAGATCTTGGAATAGCTATTATCCTCATGGATACAGTGTATTACAGTGGAAGGATACAGATTAAAATCAGCAATGGAAAAGGTGCATGCAGTAGAGTCCAGGAAAATGAGGGCCAGAGCTTCCAGTTGTCCTCTTTCAGTGGAGTCATGTGGACAGCACTAATTTCTTTGAAGAACAATGTGTGACAATACACATGGAGTATTGTCAGCCAAGGACACTCACAGGAACCTTGGTGTTCAGAGATTTTATTGGATATTGGTCACATAGACAAGGACAAACATCTGCATAGCTGACCTTAGTCTTCAGGCCCTCTGGAAACTGAGCTGATAATAGAGTTGCCCAAGAGTCCCACCATAAATCACATTGTTAGCATAGACTCTCTGGCATGGTCCAAGGTCCCCAGGTAAACAAGGCACTCTTTTAAGTCAGGACATTCCCAGGGCTTAGAGATTCCCTCCCAGGAGTTGGGGACAAAGGGTCAGACCATTCTTTGGTCAGGGTTAATCTTTTATTGCACAGCTTGCTTCCTCATATCATCCAAGTTCTCTGATCAGCACTTCAGGAAGGCTTCGTTAACCACATAATCTATAATCACTGGCACTATCGCTCACCCCTCAATCTGCTATCTCATTTTTTACCTTTGCACTTACCAATAAGTTACATGCTAATTTGTTTGTTTATTTTATAATGCTTGTCCCTCAACTAGAATGTGAACTCTATGTGGGCAGAATTTTTCTCTAAGTCACTATTGCATCCCTGTGGATTAGGTCCTGAAAAGATATTTTCAATAAGTGAATCTAAAACAAGTAGACTTGGTTAATTCAGTTGCTCAAGTATGTATATGTAAAATGTAATATCTTGAACAAAGTCTGATGTAGAGTTAATAATTTTTTGTGAGTGGGACAAAACCAAAATTTGTCAATTATGTTTTCTTTCTTGGATTTTTCTTATTACATGAAGACTGAATTGTTTAACATGCTATTTCTCATTCAGTATGAGAGATTATCACAGTTTGATAAATGTCATGTTCTCAGAGATTATAAGGATTTTTGATAGTTGTGAAAATAAATTATTGATTTAAACTATATTAAAGATTAAGAAAATTCAGCTTTTTATCCCACTTATAAAGGTAAGAGATTGATTTTTTTAATTTTTATTTTATTATTTTTAAATAGATCTTTATTGGAGTATAATTGCTTCACAATACTGTGTTAGTTTCTGTTGTACAACAAAGTGAATCAATCGTATTCATACATATATCCCCATATCCCCCCCCCTTGAGCCTCCCTCCCACCCTCACTATCCCACATATCTAGGTCATTGCAAAGCACCGAGCTGATCTCCCTGTGCTATGCAGTTGCTTCCCACTTGCCATCCATTTTACATTCGGTAGTATATATATGTCAATGCTACTCTCTCACTTCATCCCAGCTTCCCTTTCCCTGCTGTGTCCTCAAGTCCATTCTCTACGTCTGCGTCTTTATTCCTGCCCTGCCACTATGTTCATCAGAACCATTTTTTGTTTGTTTTTTAGATCCCATATATATGTGTTAGCATACGGTATTTGTTTTTCTCTTTCTGACTTACTTCACTCTGTATGACAGACTCTAGGTCTATCCACCTCACTACAAATAACTTACTTCTGTTTCTTTTTATGGCTGGATAATATTCCATTGTATATATGTGCCATATCTTCCTTATCCATTCATCTGCCGAAGGACATTTAGGTTGGTTCCATGTCCTGACTATTGTAAACAGTGCTACAGTGAACATTGTGGTACATGTCTCTTTTTGAATTATGGCTTTCTTAGGGTATATGCCCAGTAGTGGGATTGCTGGGTCATATGGTAGTTCTGTTTTTAGTTTTTTAAGGTACCTCCGTATTGTTCTCCATAGTGGTTGTATCAATTTACATTCTCACCAACAGTGCAGGAGGGTTCCTTTTTTACCATGCCCTTTCCGGAATTTATTGTGTCTAGATTTTTGATAATGGCCATTCTGAGCAGTGTGAGGTGATACCTCATTGTAGTTTTGACTTGCATTTCTCTAATAATTAGTGATGTTGAGCATGTTTTCATGTTCGCCTTGGCCATGTGTATAGCTTCTTTGGTGAAATGTCTATTTAGGTCTTCCGCCCATTTTTTAATTGAATTGTTTGTTTTTTTGATATTGATCTCCATGAGTTGTTTGTATATTGTGGAGATTAATCCTTTATCTGTTGTTTCATTTGCTAATATTTTCTCCCATTCTGTGGGTTGTCTTTTCATCTTGTTTATGGTTTCCTTTGCTGTGCAAAAGATTTGAAGTTTAATTAAGTCCAATTTGTTTATTTTTGTTTTTATTTCCATTACTGTAGTTCAAAAAAGATCTTGCTGTAGTTTATGTCAAACAGTGTTTTTCCTATGTTTTTCTCTAAGAGTTTTATAGTGTCTAGTCTTACATTTAGGTCTTTAATCCATTTTGAGTTTATTTTAGTGTATGGTGTTAGAGAGTGTTCTAATTTCATTCTTTTACATTTAGCTGTCCAGTTTTCCCAGCACCACTTATTGAAGAGGCTGTCTTTTCTCCATTGTATGTTCTTGCCTCCTTTGTTGTAAATTAGGTGACCATATGTGCGTGGGTTTATCTCTGGGCTTTCTATCTTGTACCATTGATCTATATTTCTGTTTTTGTGCCAGTACCATACTGTCTTTATTACTGTGGCTTCGTAGTATAGTTTGAAGTTGGGGATCCTGATTCCTCCAGCTCCATTTTTCTTTCTCAAGATTGCTTTGGCTATTCAGGGTCTTTTGTGTTTCCATATGAATTGTAAAATTTTTTGTTTTAATTCTGTGAAGAATGCCACTGGTTGTTTGATAGGGATTACGTTGAATCTGTGGATTGCTTTGGGTGGTATAGTCATTTTCATAATATTGATTCTTCCAATCCAAGGACATGGTATATCTCTCCATTTGTTTATGTCATCTTTGATTTCTTTCATCAGTGTTTTATAGTTTTCTCAGTACAAGTATTTTGCCTCCTTAGGTAAGTTTATTTATAGGTATTTTATTTTTTTTGTTGCAGTGGTAAATGGGTTTGTTTCCTTAATTTCTCTTTCTGATTTTTCACTATTGGTGTACAGGAATGCCAGAGATTTCCTTGCATTAATTTTGTATCGTGCAACCTTACCAAATTCACTGATTAATTCTAGTAGTGTTCTGGTGGCATCTTTAGGATTTTCTCTGTATAGTACCATGTTATCAGGAAACAGTGACAGTTTTACTTCTTCTTTTCCAATTTGTATTCCTTTTATTTCCTTTTCTTCTCTGATTACCGTGGCTAGGACTTCCAAAACTATGTTGAATAAGAGTGGTGAGATTGGACATCCTTGTCTTGTTCCTGATCTTAGTGGAAATGCTTTCAGTTTTTCACCATTGAGTATGAAGTTTGATGTGGGTTTGTCATATATGGCCTTAATTATGTTGTGGTAAGTTCCCTCTGTGTCCATTTTCTGGATTGTTTTTATCATAAATCAGTGTTGAATTTTGTCAAAATCTTTTTCTGCATCTGTTGAGATGTTCATATGGTTTTTATTCTTTAATTTGTTGATATGGTGTATCACATTGGTTGATTTGCATATATTGAAGAATCCTTGCATCCCTGGGATAAATCCCACTTGATTATGGTGTATGATCCTTTTAATATGTTGTTGGATTCTGTTTGCTAGTATTTTGTTCAGGATTTTTGCATCTATGTTCATCAGTGATATTGTTATATAATTGTCTTTTTTGTGATATCTGTTTCTGGTGTTGGTATCAGAGTAATGGTGGCTTTGTAGAATGAGTTTAGGAGTGTTTCTCCCTCTGCAATTTTTTGGAAGAGTTTGAGAAGGATAGGTGTTAGCTCTTCTCTAAATGTTTGATAGAATTCACCTGTGAAGCCATCTGGTCCTGGACTTTTGTGTGTTGGAACGTTTTTATTTACAGTTTCAATTTCATTACTTGTGATAATTCTGTTTATATTTTCTAACTCTTCCTGGTTCAGTCTTGGAAAATTGTACCTTTCCAAGACTTTGTCCATTTCTTCTTTTTTGTCCATTTTATTGGCATACAGTTGTTGGTAGTAGTCTCTTGTAATCCTTTATATTTCTGCAGTGTCAGTTGTGATTTCCTCTTTTTCATTTCTAATTTTATTGTTTTGCATCCTCTCCTCTTTTTTCTTGATGAGTCTGGCTACGGGTTTATCAATTTTGTTTATCTTCTCAAAGAACCAGCTTTTAGTTTTATTAATCTTTGCTATTTTTTTCTTCATTTCTATTTCATTTATTTCTGCTCTGATCTTTATGATTTCATTCTGTCTACTGACTTTGGTTTTTCTTTGTTCTTCTTTCTCTAGTTGCTTTAGGTGTAGGGTTATATTGTTTATTTGAGATTCTTCTGGTTTCTTGAGGTGAGGTTGAATTGATATAATCTTCCCTCTTAGAACTGCTTTTGCTGCATCCCATAGGTTTTGGGTCATTTTGTTTTCATTGTCATTTGCTTCTATGTATTTTTTAATTTATTCTTTGATTTTTGCAGTAATCTCTTGGTTATTGAGTAGTGCAGTGTTTAGCCTCTATGTATTTGTGGCTTTTACAGTTTTTTCCTGTAATCGATTTCCAATCTTCTAGTGTTGTGGTCAGAAAAGATTCTTGGTGCGATTTCAATTTTTTTAAATTTTCCGAGGCTTGATTTGTGACCCAAGTTGTGATCTATCCTGGAGAATGTTCTGTATGCACTTGAGAAGAAAGTTATTCTGGCACTTTTGGGTAAAATGTTCTGTAAATATCAATTAAATCTATCTGGTCTATTGTGTCATTTAAAGCTTGTGTTTCCTTATTTATTTTCTGTTTTGATGATCTGTCCATTGCTGTAAGTGGGGTGTTAAAGTCCCTTACTATTATTGTGTTACTGTTGATTTCCCCTTTCATGGTTGTTAGCATTTGCCTTATGTATTGAGGTGCTCCTATGCTGGGTGCATAAACATTTATAATTGTTATATCTTCTTCTTGGATTTATCCCTTGATCATTATATAGTGTCCTTCCTTATCTCTTGTAACAGTCTTTATTTTAAAGTCTATCTTATCTGATATGAGTATTGCTACTCCAGCTTTCTTTTGATTTCCATTTGCATGGAATATCTTTTTCCATCCTTTCACTTTCAGTCTGTATGTGTCCATAGGTCTGAAGTGGGTCTCTTTTAGACAGCATATATATGTGTCTTGTTTTTCTGTGCATTCAGCCAGTCTGTGTCTTTTGGTTGAGGCTTTAAATCCATTGACATTCAAGGTTATCATCGATATGTATGTTCCTATTAGCATTTTCTTAATTGTTTTGGGTTTGTTTTTGTGGGTCTTTTTCTTCTCTTGTGTTTGCCACCTAGAAAAGTTTCTTTAGCATTTGTTGTAAATCTGGTTTGGTGGTGCTGAATTCTCGTAGCTTTTGCTTGTTTGAAAATCTTTTGATTTCTCTGTTGAATCTGAATGAGATCCTTGCTGGGTAGAGTATTCTTGATTGTAGGTTTTTATCTTTCATCACTTTAAGTGTATCCTGCCACTCCCTTCTGGCCTGCAGAGTTTCTGCTGAAAAATCAGCTGATAACCTTATGGGATTCCTTTGTATGTTACTTTTTGTTTTCCCTTGCTGCTTTTAATATTTGTTCTTTGAATTTAATTTTTGATAGCTTGATTAATATGTGTCTTGGTGTGTTTCTCCTGTATGGGATTCTCTGTGCTTCCTGGACTTGGGTGACTATTTGCTTTCCCATGTTAGGAAGTTTTCCACTATAACCTCTTCAAATATTTTCTCAGACCCTTTCTTTTTCTCTTTTTCTTCTGAGACCCCTATAATTCGAATATTGGTGCTTTTAGTGTTTTCCCAGAGGTCTCTGAGATTGTCTTCAATTCCTTTTACTTTATTCTGCTCCTCAGCAGTTATTTCCACCATTTTGTCTTCCAGCTCACTTATTCGTTCTTCTGCCTCAGTTATTCTGTTATTGATTCCTTCTAGTATATTTTTCATTTCAGTTATTGTGTTTTCGTCTCTGTTTGTTTGTCCTTTAGTTCTTCTAGATCTTTGTTAAACATTTCTTGTATTTTCTCAATCCATGCCTCCATTCTATTTCCAAGATTCTGGATCATCTTTACTATCATTACTCTGAATTATTTTCCTGGTAGATTGCCTATTTCCTCTTCATTTATTTGGTCCTGTAGGTTTTTACCTTGCTCCTTCATCTGTGACACATTTTTTTGCCATCTCATTTTCTTTTTCCCTTTTTTTATGAGTGGGATTGTGTTCCTGTCTTACTGGTTGTTTGGCCTGAGGCTTCCAACACTGCAGTTTGTACACTGCTGGTTTGAGCTGGGTCTTGGTCCTGAGATGGGGACCTCTAGGAGATCTCACTCCAAATATTCTCTGGGGTCTGAGGTTCTCTGTTACTCCAGTGGTTCAGACTTGGAGCTCCCACTGCAGGAGCTTCGGCCCAACCCTTGGCTCATGAACCAAGATCCTGCAAGCCACATGGGGCAGCAAAAAAAAAAAAAAAAAAAAGAACAATAACAAAGTGAAAAATATAATTAGAGTAGGAAACTAACAACTATGTTAGAAAAAGTATAAAAATGAAAATATAGAAGAAACAACAACTGGAATGTAAAACAGAACCACCATAGAAATAAAGAGGAGGAGAAAAGAAAAAAAGGTGGAAAGGCCTTGGTTGTGGAGGGCAGGGCCTAAGCTGGAGTGAGGTTTTGGTGGTGGGCAAGGCCTATGCTTAGTCCCCACAGGGCTAAGGGTGGAGTGGGGAGTGGGGCTTAGGCTCTACAGAACAGAAGGGGCCCAGGCGTGTCTTCTCTCTCTGGTCTCAGAGAGCGGAGGACCCCACCTGGGAGCCCATCAGGCTTCCTGGGCTCAGGTGGGTGGTGCAAACTCTGCTCCCTTCCCACTCCTCTGGTCCTAGAGGGCCCCTCCCGCCAGCCTCTCCTGTTTTCTCTCTGCCGCTCTTCTATGCCCCCAGACGAACGCAGCCCAGAGGGGATCTCTGAGGGCGTAGGTCCTGGCCTGAGAGCCAGGTAGACTTCTCCAGCCGATTGGGCAGGGGAAACGCTGTGCACACTCCCCTCTGATCCAAGCCCCCGAGGGTCACTCCAGACGTGGGAACCCCTCCCCACTCTCAGCCACCCCTCAGGGGGCACTGGTCCTGTATGACCTCCACTTCTCCTCCCCACTTAGTCTCCCCATTTCTTACTGGTTCGCTTGGGAGTTCTTCCTATCTCCTTGGGCGTCGGGGTCCCCCACCAGCGTCTGGCAGTCACCCTAGTTGTGGCGAGACACAAACTCTGTGTCTTACCACACTGCCATCTTGACTCCTCTCCAAGATTGATTTTTTTAGATATC
Organism: Leucopleurus acutus; assembly: GCF_964270905.1. Taxonomy (NCBI): domain Eukaryota; kingdom Metazoa; phylum Chordata; class Mammalia; order Artiodactyla; family Delphinidae; genus Leucopleurus; species Leucopleurus acutus. The sequence continues at coordinate 6,882,947 of NC_139146.1, forward strand.
TCAAATCAGGCAGAATTGAAATCATGTTTATTTCTTCATTAGGCAACAAATTCTACAATTTCTTCTTTAGAAAGATAAAAATTTAAGTATTAGTGTTCTATGCAAGGTCATATTAATAAAAACATTATTTTTCCAGTACATTGTGATAAGTAAAAAGATTGGGATAGATTGCATTTTGATAAACATCAGTGAAAGATTCACGTATAGAAAAAAGTGTCTAACATGAACAACTCAGTCCTAAATCTAAATGTGAACATCGACTGAGAATGTCCTTTGAGAAGAAATATACTAAAGAATTGTATAAAACTTACTCATACATGGTTATTATACTAGTTTTTCCACTAATTGTTAAAGAATCACTAGGTAGTATTTCATTCCACTCTCATCTGTTGAATCTCTATTTAATGTCTTTCAATTCAAAGAAGCACATAGCGTGGAAGAATAAAGACACAGGATACTTTTAGATTTTATATTACCCCTTATGAAGTAACATTATATTTGAACATGTTTTTATATCTCTCTGTTTATGGAAAGATTAGCTCATGCATGTACTAATGACAGGAAGGAAGTTATCATAGAACAAATTATTTTGTGTGAGTCTCAGGAAAGAGATATGTCATATAATGTGTAACATAAAGGTCATCTGGAAATTTGATACTTTTGGAAACTTAAATATAATTGTGTTATGTAGAAATTATAATATTCACTTTGATGAATATTTGAATAAGTAGAAAAGCCTTCATGTTGGCTTTATAGTACAAAATTATATCTACAAGTCAGACTCTAGAGAAAAAGATAAATAGTATAAAGGATGAAAATGATTTGTAGGTTAGCAAAATAAAAATACACATATATAATTTTACTTTCAGCATTTCATAGACTCGTGAAGCTGAAAGGAACATTACAGGTTACCAAATTCAAAATTCTGATTTTTCAAACAAGAATCAGAAAAGCTTATCTTAGTACTGAAAAAGGTGCTTGCTGATGGAAGCCTCATTTTTAATAACATAATGAAAGCAGAATTTTTGGTAAATGGCTTTTGTTGCTTGTGAAGCGTGCTTTAGTGTGTGTGTTTCTGTTATATGTAATTCTTAATTTTAAGAGAGTTGTCATCTGTTTGTTGTTAATCCTTACGTCTGCTATATAGAAATTTCCTTCTTCAGTACCTATGCAATGTCTATATCTCTGTGGAGGACCAACTCCTGTGTGTCACCCCAATTCCGTAAACATGGATAGTAATTGCTTCCTACTTTGGGCTTCCGTAGCTCTGGGCTCAAAACCCTAGAATACTGCATGCTACTTTTTTTTTTTTTTTTTTTTTTAGTTTAGTTGTCCTGCATATCCTCCACAATACCACCAGAGAAATCTTCCTGAAAGACATTTGATCCTAAGTTTAAGAACCAAGTTCAACTAGAGAATAGAATTGTAAGTTGTTGATTTCATTGGATAGAATAAGTTTCAAAGTTTTGAAACTTTCCAATAAGTTTCAAGTTTTATTCATGGTTTTACTATTTTCTGAGTTTTTAAGATTCAGAAACCTAAACTCTTAACCACTATGCTTACAGAAATGAAAAAAGAAAAGTTAAGGAGAAAAACCCAAAATGTGTTTGTAGGTGGAATTCATTATATAGATGTATATTTTTTAACTTCAGAAAAATGAAAAATGACATTTTATAATATAAAATAGTATCTGAAATATTAATGCATTAGCAAAAGTATTTTCTAGAAATCTCAATAATTCTTTTTCAGTAATATAAAGAATGACCTTTATCACATTTTAAATGATCAGAACACCATTTTTGTTAAAACTCACCTCACAAAAAATATTGATACCATTAAAATTTAAGCCATTTTAAAAAAATGATAAAAACTAGATCAAGGGAATACACGTAGTTTTAAAAAATAAAAGCAAATGGTATTGATGGAGTTAAAAAAAAACTCAGCAATTCTTTGCCCTAACCTTCTACATGCCCTAGTATAATATACTCAGCGAGACTTTAATTATCCCTGTTTAGCGGTGTTCTGGCACTTACCTTCACATATCTAACATATATGCTTATGCTGCTGTTTTTTGATTCATCAACTATAGATATTTTTCCATTGTTTTGGGGCTATGATAGATGAGCTATTAATTTATTTCTGTACCAGCACTCCCACTTCTTTCCTTTTCCAATCCTTGGTCATTTTGACACCCTAAACTTTTAAAATTGATTATCCCTGTTGCTTTTTTTCTTAATATTGAAATTTAGAATTTTTTAATAAATGTAAACATCATCATTTGAATTTCCATTTTGTGAGATGAGCATGTAAGTGCCTCTATGCTTCTTTACCTTGACTTTCACTTTAAAGCTAAAAATATGTGTATTCTATTGTGTCAAGCGTAATTAAATCTTTTGTGCTTTCTCTGTATCTTGATTTATAAAGTTGAAAATTGATAAATATTGGTTTATTATTATGATTGGGTAATTCTTGTTTAATTCAGAACCTAGTGGTCTACACAGTTGCATCTCATCATCAGGTTTCTAATGTCACAGCAGCAGTGCCATTCAAAATGTCCCTAGTATCGGTGGCAAATGTATTTTTACTTTTTACATTCTTTTAACTCTTAAAATCATGCTGACTTTGTGTTTACATCTTCTTGGACCGTGACTATATTTGGCAAGACTATAATCAACAGCCAATGTTCTCTGATTGAATTTGTTTTTGCTTGTTGATAGAACTATATGTTGCAGTATCTTTAAGATGGCAGGAGAGCCATTTCTTAAAAGCCATTTTACCATAAAGTATTAATAAACAGGATTTAAATTTGTTCCTGTAGCAGTGTTACAAAAAATAACTCACTACTGCCACAGCTCCCTACTGCTGCTTTTGGAGACTAAGGGGTGAAGAGAATTTGAGAATAAAGACCATAAGAAATATGTTCACAATTCTTGGGTTTTACTTTCATTTTCTGAAGTCAATATGCAAATAATTTCCTTGTGAGGACACTTCCGTGCAAGTCAATGTTCAGTGATTTTGCATTAATAAACATTTCTTGTCAACTGAAAACTGACTAGTAATTTGGTGGGAAACAGAGTTCTAGATTTTATCCCATTTTATTCTCTTCCTTTAAGACATTGCTCCAATTTTTTGATATCTCTTACTGAAGAAAAGTATGATGCTAGTCTGCTGCTTGTTTCTTGGAAGGCCATTTGTCTGTTGTTGTTCTGTTGTTTTTTGTTTGAAAGGGTTTGGAACATTCTTTTTGTCTTTAAAGTGTAACATTCTATAATAGTTTGTCTATGTGTGAATTTTAAAAATATTATATAGCTTGATACTCAGTGCTCAGTGAGCTTCTTGTGCTCTTATAGAATTTTTTCCCTCCTGTGCAGACAGTTTTGTATCAACAGTGCTATTTTAGTTTTCCAAAAGCACTTTCTTATACTCTCCTCCTCTTTCCTAATTCCCTGTACTTGTGTTAGGAAGTTAGAGCTTCTTGAATCTCTTGAACATCTTGAAATTCTCTAAAGAAAATTAATCTCACACACACCCACATATATATGCACAGACATATCTCCTTATGGTAACGTTATTTGTCTTTAAAGATAGATTTTTAACAATGAAACAATAAGAAGTTTGACTGGATGCTGTATGTTATTAGGCAGAACTTGGCAACTGATAGCTTCTGCTCTAGTGTCAGATGTTGCTGTGTTATGATAAAGAGGACTCTACTAGGAAATGATTATATACTCTGCTCTGTTTGTATCTTGATAATGTATTTACCTTTGTTAGGAATATTTTATGTTTGTATGGAAGACTTTATTTCCATTCTCCTAGTGTGTAGGTGTATGCATTTGTACACAAGGGTTTGTAAGAGAGAATTAAGTTAATCCTAAATTTCAGGACCATATTTTACCCTTGTTTAGATTCATAATGAATATTCTAAATTGGAGATCTGTGTGTGCACCTCTTTGTCTGTAGATGTCTAGAAGAAAGAGAATTTCATTTGTTGTGTGTGTGTGAAATATCTGCAGAGAAGGGGATTATTAATGCCTTCTTTCAAAAGTTCTGTTAGTCTTTTTTTTCTAGAACTATTAAAATGAATTGTGAATATTTTATAACAGAATTAAACACAGTCGTTTCTCATTAGACAGTACAGAAAATCTACTTTGGCATGAAGATTTTTGAAAATGTATTTTCCAAAGAGCTCATGTAATTATATTTAATGCAAAGAAGAAATTATCTGTCATTTTTTTTCCCTACAATTGTGTTGAATTGCCAAGAGTGTCTAATTAAACAAAGACCTTGGAAACAGCAACAACTCACTCCATTATTTATGCAAACATTTGTAGAGCAGAAAATTGTAAATTAGCATTATATCAAGTTTTACAAATATTGTCTAACTCATGCTTACAGATCAGTATTAGATTTCATGAGAATATTGTTACCATGTATAATTAAAGATCAGAAGATTTACTACGTGGCATGGGAAGTAAAAAGTGAAAAGGCAAGAGTAAGTTATTCGTTGAAATTATCTTTTTCACATTTTCACTAGAATAAATGCTTCAGGTAAATGCAATTCAAGTTTGAAGCAGTGTTAATTAGTTTCAGTGACTTTTGATAAGAAGTTATTTGAGCCTGACTATTCTGAATTAGCCATATTTCTTTTTGAAATGTATATTTCAGATTATAGCTAAACTTCTAAATAATGGAATGCTATGAATTGTTTTTATAGTAATCAGTAGTGTATTTAGAATTTTTTTGTAAATTACTTAAGGAGCTAGATCTGAAAATTATAATTACAGAATAAATATATTTTTTTGGCAGCTTAAGTATTAGTTAACTATTAATTGGAAAAAGTATCATGAAGAAATATTCCATAGTACCTTAAGTACAATTGGAGCAATGCCTAATCTCTCTACATAGAACTCTAAAGAAACCTGAAAAGATAAACTAATTAGTTTAAAAGATAAACTAATAAGCATTTTGATAATTGAGCTATTTGTGGGGGGGAGTTGTGAAATATTAAGGGATATGAATTTCTCCTTTATGTGCATTAAATTAAGATATTTGAAACAATGACCAAAAGATTCAGAACTCCAAGAGATAAAAATAATTCAAAGTGTTATGAAAAGTAAAACTCCATTTATTTTCTACTCAAGAGAAAAATAAGGCATTATCCAATATTACCTACACTGACATTTCTTATTTCTCTCCTAGTGAGCTTTTCCTTTTTTGTTTCAACCATCTAAACAGTGGAAACTTCCATCCACAATTTTAGAGAGCTCACTAAAAGTTGTCATTCATTTCCCTTTCAAGACAGAGGTGATCTGGTCCCAATATCTCCCATGAACATAGATGCAAAATCCTCAACAATATTTTAGCAAATCAAATATAACTTTTATGTATTTATACAAATATATAACTTTAAAAACTTTTTAATAACTCTTAAGTATATTTATATAAACTTTAAAAATATAAAAATAATAATACCCATGAATGAGATGTATTTCATGTATGAAAAGGCGGTTCAGTATTTGAAAATCAATCGTTGTCATCCACTATGTCGGCAAACTTAAAAGGAAAAATCATATGATGATATCAATTGGCATAGAAAAAGCAATTGACACTTCTGACACTACTGTATAACATGGAATGGATGGGCAACCAAGATTTGCTGTATGGCAGTATTCAGTATCTTGTGGTGACCTGTGATGGAGAATAATCAGAAAAAAAAAGTATATATATGGGTGGGTCACTTTGCTGTGCACCTGGAGTTGACACAGTGTTTAGGATCAGCCTATACTTCAAGGCAAAAAAAAGAAAGAGAGAAAGAAAAAGCCTTTGATAGAATTCAAACCCAATTATGATTTTTTAAAAAAAAAACCTCTTAATAAACTAGGAATAAAGGAGAACTTCCTTAACCTTATAAAGAACATCTACAGGTAACATAATACTTAATGATAAAAGATTGAATGTTTCCTAAGTTCAAGAACAGGGTAAGGATGTCTGTTCCCAGGACTCATATTCAAATAATTCCAGAATTTCTAGCCACTGCAATAAGAAAAAAGTACAAAATAAAAAGGCATACGGTTTGTAAAGGAAGGAGTAAAAGTCTTTGTAGATGAAATGATTGTATATGTAGAAAATCCCAAGGAATTTACAGAAAAAAAAAAGAATGGCTTAGAACTAAGTCACAGGATTCAAGATCAACACACAAAAATCAATTGCATTTCTATATACCAACAATAAACGCTTTGGAAATGAAAATAAAAATGCAATATAACTCCCAATTGTACCACAGAAAATGAAATCATTAGATGTAACTATAATAAAACTATAAAATGCTATTGAAATAAATGAAAGTAGATTTACTATTTAAAGAGACATACCAAATTCATGGTACAGTATCAAGACTGTGATATTGCTGGGTGAGACACATAGATCAATGGAACCAAATACAGAACTCAAAAGTAGATCCACACTAATATGTCTAACTTTTGATAAAGGAACAAAAACAATTCAGTGGAGGAGGGCTACCTTTTCAAAGACTGGGGCTAGAGAAATGAGATAGCAATAGACAAAAAAAGAGAATCTCCATGTGAAACTCACACCTTATATAAAAATTAACTCAAAATAGATCATGGAATTAAAGTAAAATGTAAACCTATAAAACTTCGAGACAAAAATATAGGAAAAAAAGTCTTTAGGTCCTAAGTCCAAGTGAAGGTTTATTAGACATGATACCAAAAGCATAATCCATAAAAGAAAATATTGGTAATTTACCTCACTAACATTAAAAACTTTTGGTCTGTAAAAAATCTGTTAAGAGGATGAAACGTCAAGCTGCAGACTAGGAGAACATATTTGTTAATCTTGTAGTTACCAGAGAACTTTTATCTTTACTAAATAAAGAACTATGAAACATCAACCTTGAAAAAACAATAAAATTAGAAAAATGGCAAAAAAAAATGCATGGACATTTCACCAAAGAAGATACACAGTTATCAAATCATCATGTGAGAAGATGTTCAAATTTATTACCATTAGGAAAATGCAAATTAAAATTGCAACAGCATATTACTATATACCACTCAGAATGGCTAAAATAAAAAAAATAGTGATAAAACTATATGCTGATAAAAATGTGGAAAACTTGTATCACTGATACATGAGAATTTAAAATGGCCTAGCTAGTCTGAAAAACTAGTTTAGCAGTCCCTTTTAAAACTAAAATGGACTTACCATGTGATCCAACAATTTCACTTCTGGGCATTTATCCCAGAGAAGTGAAAATTTATTTTCACACAGACGCTTGTACACGACAGGTTTATTTACTTATTTATTTTTAAAAATAGTGTAAAACTTGAAACTCCTCAAACGTCCTTCAATAAGTGAAGGGTTAAACAACTGTGGTATATCCACACCATGCCATAATATCCAGCAATATATGGAAACAACCTATTGATATACACACAATTTTAATGAACCTCAAGAAAATTATGTGAAGTGAAAAAAGCCATTATTGCATGATTCCATTACATTTGTGAAATAACATAATTAGAAAGATGAAGAATTGATTGGTGGTTACAAGAGTTTAGGGAAAGTAGGAAGAGCTGGGTGTGGCTGTAAAGATAATAGCCTGAAGGAGATTTGTGGTAATGGTACAGGTGAGTATCTTGATTGTTGGGGTGCTTACATGTAGCTACCCCTGTGATAAAATTGCATATAGCGCGCGCACACACACACACACACACACACACACACACACACACACATGAGAGCTTGCGTAGCTGGTGAAATCTGAGTAAAGTCTATGAATTGTGCCAACATCAATTTCCTGAATTTGATGCTGTACTCTACTTATACAAGATGTTAAAAGGAGAGGCTGGGTAAAGGGTTGAATGAGACCTATCTATACATTTTTTTTGCAATTTCCTATGAATCTATGTATATTTCAAAGTAAAGACTTAAATAAAGCATTATTTGAGCCACTTGGAATTCTTTCACATGAGGTATGAGAAAGAGATCTGTCTCAGTTTCCTAGGGCTGCCGTAACAAATCATCACAAACTAGGTGGCTTAAAACAGAAATTTACTCTCTCACAGTTCTTGGAGACTAGACGTCCAAAATCAAGGTGTTGGCAAGGTTGATTTCTTTTGGAGGCTCTGAGGGAGAATCTGTTCCATGCCTCTCTCCTAGATTTTGGTGGTGGCTGGTAATCCTGGTGTTCCTTGACAATTGCATCATTCCAATCTCTGCCTCCATTGTCACATGGCATTCTCCCTATGTCTGTGTGTCTCTATGTCCAAATTTGCCTCTTTTTATAAGGACACCAGTCATTGGAGTAGGGCCTACCCCGATCCAGTATGACCTCATCTTAACTTGATTACATTGCAAAAACTTTTTCAAATAAGGTTGCATTCTCAAGTACAGCGGGTAAGCTATGCTCCAAGAATTTATAATCAAGCAGAAATATCACCAAACTAGTGTACTAATTTTTTAAATCACTTGGCCAATATTGTCAATTTCTCACTTTTATCAAGTAGCTATCCTCAACTCCAATTAATTCTGTATTGTTACCATTCAATAGAATATTAATTTTTACCTCCATCTTAATGTATATTACTGCTCAGAGAGATGTCCCACCTGACTTGCACATTTAGTAATATCATAGACCCTTTAGATCCAGGTTATGGAACCTCCTCCAGAATTTGCAACCACACTTTATTTTCTCTAAGACTCTTGTAGTTATAATTTGTATTGTGGCTACATATTTTTTTTATTCTCCAAAGTGTCTTACTAAGTTTTGCTCCATGATTAGAGAATGAGCTCATGAGGTCTATGCCCATTTTGTTATCTATAGACATGTCTTGTGCATGTGTGCATGTGTGTGTGTGTGTGTGTGTGTGTATGTGTGTGTGTGTGTGTGTGTGTATTCCTCCAAGGAGAAAAATGAATATTCATATAAAGCACTTAAATAATTGATTGAATATGTGAATGTATCTTTAAAGTAGATAAATGAGATTACTGACATATGGGCATTTTGATCCCATTGTGTGCCTCAAATGTGTGCTCTAAATAGATGTTTGTCTTCATATAAAGAGACTGTTAATACAATCTGAATTATAATTGTACAATATTACTTGTTTTATTAAGATAAAAAATTAAAACTATAGGAAGATAGATGGATAAGGGAAATATTTTATTTTTTATACTATGATTTCAAAGTTGCAGTTGTTTGCAGAGAAACAGGAATAAATATAGATTTCATATAACAAAATGGAACTAGTCAACAAAAATGGAAGAGATTTTGGTGCTTCTATCTCTATTTCCTCTATCGCTTTCCTCTGTAGTCTTTGTAGTCATATTCCTAGGCTACTAAAGTGCTGCATTTTTCCTTCAGTTTCCTCATTCTTTTTTCTTGGTATCTTGAATTACTTTAGTTTCTGTTGACTTTACCCAATAAAGCCTGCAGAAATACTCTGTAAGATCTTATTTTTAGAATGTTAATTATGTAAAATTTAATAAATTACAATTTTAATTTACCATTTTTGATTCTTCTGACTTTGATATTTCCCTTAATGCCATTTTAATTTCATTATGTTTGTAATATTTTGACTGTCTTTATTGCTTGCTTTATATCCTATGTTAATTACTTTGTTTCTCTTCTAAACTAATTTTCTCCTTCACTTCTCAAGGGAATTTTCTCACTTAAACAATACAGGAAAAATCAACAACTCTTCCAAAATATAAACTCTGGCTTTAAGGAAGAATAATTCAATCCACTATGAAAATATCTGGGTTGGTAATCATTATATATTTAAAAAGCAACGTGCAAGGCACTGCATACGGTTTCAAAAACAGATAATGGAGAGTTATTGACCTGTAGAGCTTATAATCAAGTCAAATGCATAAGAAGAAGGATCCATTAATTGTATTACAGACAAATTAAAATGAAGGGAAGAGGAAAGTCACAAAGGCATGATGTTCAGAAGACCAAGGGTAGAGAGAATAGGGAAGAGAGAGGAAGGATTAAAAGAATGTTTAGGTGTCGATGAAGGCTTTTTGGATAATCTGCCGTTTAAATAGGGCCTAAAGCAAATGAAGATTTTAACAGATAACATAATTGAGTTTTTCAGAATGCCGTCTCTCCCATAAACATTTTTATAGTCATTGAGAAAGTTATTCTACCACCTTAAACTTTGACCTCTTAGCTGAAAAATAAAAAAAGAGTATATGAATACTACCTATGTTATAAAGCTGTTATGAAGTTTAAGTGTGATCCATTTAAAACACCTTGAAAATTTTATATACTGTGTGTTCCATAATTTTTCTTTTTTCACTGTTTTTGGCAGAAAATCTGGGATGGTCATCATAGATTATTTATTTTTGGGGGGGAATAAGTTTATTTTATTTTATTAATTTTTATTGGAGTATTGTTGCTTTACATTGTTGTGTTAGTTTCTACTGTACAACGAAGTGGATCAACTATACACATACATATATCCCCTCTTTTTTGGATTTCCTTCCCATTTAGGTCAACACAGAGCACTGAGTAGAGTTCCCTGTGGTGCACAGTAAGTTCTCATTAGTTATCTATTTTATACTTAGTATCAATAGTGTATATATGTCAATCCTAATCTCCCAATTCATCCCAACCCCCTCTTTCCCCCCTTGGTATCCATATGTTTGTTGTTTATGTCTGTGTCTCTATTTCTGCTTTGTAAATAAGATCGTCTAAAACTATTTTTTCAGATTCCACATATATGCATTAATATACGATATTTGTTTTTCTCTTTCCAACTCACTTCACTCTGTATGACAGTCTCTAGGTCCATCCACATCTCTACAGATGACCCAATTTCATTCCTTTTTATGTCTGAGTAATATTCCACTGTATATATGTACCATATTTTCTCTATCCATTTCTCTGTTGATGGACGTTTAGGTTGTTTCCATGTCCTGGCTATTGTAAATAGTGCTACAGTGAACATTGGGGTGCATGTGTCTTTTTGAATTATGGTTTTCTCAGGGTATATGCCCAGTAGTGGGATTGCTAGGTCACATGGTAGTTCTATTTTTAGTTTTTTAAGGAACCTCCATACTGTTCTCCATAGTGGCTGTGTCAATTTACATTCCCACCAACAGTGCAAGAAGGTTCCCTTTTCTCCACACCCTCTCAGCATTTATTGTCTGTAGATTTTGTGATGATGGCCATTCTGACCAGCGTGAGGTGATATCTCATTTTAGTTTTGATTTGCATTTCTCTAATAATTAGTGATGTTGAGCATTTTTTCATGTGTTTGTTGGCCATCTGTATGTCTCCTTTGGAGAAAGGTCTATTTAGGTCTTCTGCCCATTTTTCAATCAATTGGTTTGTTTTTTTGATATTGAGTTGTATGAGCTGTTTGTATATTTTGGAGATAAATCCTTTGTCCGTTGCTTCATTTGCAAATATTTTCTCTCATTCAGAGGGTTGTCTTTTCATCTTGTTTATGGTTTCCTTTGTTGTGCAAAAGCTTTGAAGTTTAATTAGATCCCATTTGTTCTTTTTTGGTTTTTATTCTCATTACTGTAAGAGGTGGGTCAAAAAAGATCTTGCTGTGATTTATGTCAGAGAGTGTTCTGCCTGTGTTTTCCTCTACGAGTTTTATAGTGTCTGGCCTTACATTTAGGTATATAAATCATTTTGATTTCATTTTTGTGTACAGTGTTAGGGAGTGTTCTAATTTCATTCTTTTATATGTAGCTGTCCAGTTTTCCCAGCACCACTTATAGAAGAGGCTGTCTTCGGTCCATTGTATATTCTGGCCTCCTTTGTCATAGATTAGGTGACCATAGGTGCATGGGTTTTTCTCTGGTCTTTCTATCTTGTTCCATTGATCTATCACCCTGAAACCAAAACTAGACAAAGATATCACACAAAAAAGAAAATTACAGGCCAATATCACTGGTGAACATAGATGCAAAAATCCTCAACAAAATACTAGCAAGCCAAATTCAACAACACATTAAAAGGATCATACATCATTATCAAGTGGGATTTATCCCAGGGATGCAAGAATTCTTCAGTATAGGCAACTCAATCAATGTGATACACCATATTAACAAATTGAAGAGTAAAAACCATGTGATCTTCTCAATAGATGGAGAAAAAGCTTTTGATAAAATTCAGCATCCATTTATGATAAAAACTCTCCAGGAAGTGGGCATAGAGGGACCCTACCTCAACATAAGAAAGGCCATATATGACAAACTCACAGCAAACATTATTCTCAATGGGGAAAAACTGAAAACACTTCCTCTAAAATCAGGAGCAAGACAAGGGTGCCCATTCTCGCCACTGTTATTCAACATAGTTTTGGAAGTCCTAACCACAGCAATCAGAGAAGAAAAAGAAATAAAAGGAATCCAAATTGGCAAAGAAGAAGTAAAACTGTCACTGTTTGCAAATGGCATGACACTATACATAGAAAATCCTAAAAAGGCCACCAGAAAACTACTTGAGCTAACCAATGAATTTAATGAAGTCACACGATACAAAATTAATATATAGAAATCTCTTGCATTCCTATACACTAACAATGAAATATCAGAAAGAGAAATTAAGGAAACAATCTCATTTACCATCACAACAAAAAGGATAAAATACCTAGCAATAAACCTACCTAAGGAGGCAAAAGACTTGTATGCAGAAAACTATAAGATACTGATGAAAGAAATCAAAGACTACACAAAGAGATGGAGCGATATACCATGATCTTTGTTTGGAATAATCAGTATTGTGAAAATGACTATACTACCCAAAGCAATGTACAGATTCAGTGCAATCCCTGTCAAATTACCAATGGCATTTTTCACAGAAGTAGAACAAAAAATTTTACAATTTGTATGGAAACACAAAAGACCTCAAATAGCAAAAGCAATCTTGAAGGAAAAAAAGGGAGCTGGAGGAATAAGACTCCCTGACTTTACAGTATACTACAGGGTACAGTTATCAAGACAGTATGGTAGTGGCACAAAAACAGAAATATAGATCAATGGTACAGGATAGAAAGTCCAGAGATAAACCCACGCACCTATGGGATGATCATCATAGATTAATGCCAATATGAACAAAGGTAAATGTCCTACAGATTTTAGCAAAATAAATCCAACAGTACATTAAATATAGTATACTATGACCAAGTAAGTTTCACCAGGTATGTAAGGACAGATTAGACTTATTAGAGAACCTACTTACATAATTTTCCTTATTTAAAATTTAAAGAGAGAAAAATGAATTAAGTACATATTTGTGGAAAATGTCTTTACTGAAAGTCAATATCCATGTATCATAAAAACTTTTAGCAAACTAAGGATGCAGGATACTTCCTAAAGCTAATGAAGAACAGCATAGTATTTAATGGCAAAGTGTTAGAAGCATATTCTTTAAAAGTGAAGAATGAGAACAAATATCTTTTCTAACCACTTTAATGCACTATTATATCTGAGGCCTTAACCAACTCAGGAAGACAAAGATAGGAACTAGTGTAGGAACTGGAGAGAAGGAACAATGATAATATACTGACAAATTAATAGAATGGATAAGATTTTAAGTAGGTTTCTTGGCTACAAAATCATTTTTCAATTAATTACATTCCTATTCCTGGATAAAAAGAATATGAAAATATCAGTTTAAAAGGATGAAATTTACAATATGATGTACACAGGAATGCATTTGACAAGAGATGTCCAAGTCTTTTATGGAGAAAATTTTTTTAAACTTTATTAATGGCATAAAATATAGTGTAAACAACTGGATATATATATATATATATATATATATATATATATATATATAGTGTTCATGTGTAAAAAAGATTCATTATCACATAGATGTCAATTCTCTCCAGATTAATGAATATATTCAATGTAATTCTCATTAAAATCTCAATTTTTTTGGTGGAACTTGACAAGCTGATATAAAAATATATATGAGCTAGCAAAGACTCAGTGACAATCAAGATAATTTTAAGGAAAAATAAGGAGGGAGTCAATGCAGTGACACAAGTTAAGACATACCATAAGCCATTGGTAACGAGACACTGGAATTTTGCTGTGGTGAAGACAATCATTGCCACAACAGAAGGAGCCCAGGTATAGATCCATGTTTTTTGAATACTTTATATATGACAGAGGTGGAATTACAGGTCAGTGGAGAACAAGAGATGCAAAAATTTGTTTTCCATTTTAAAAAGTGAATCATTGCTTCACATTGTATACAAAATTCCTAGGTATTAAATATTTCCGTGTAAGAAAACTTTAGAAATTTTAATAGAAAATATGAATTTTCTTCATGACTGAAGGATACAGAGTATTTAAGATATATGAAAATAGAAGACATATAGAAAAACGAGTGATAACTTGATTATGTTTAAATTTATTGCTTGAAAAGATACCTGAAAAGATACTATTAAAGAGTAAAAACCAAGTTTTAGGCTAGAAGAATATATTTGAAATACACATAACTGGCAGATAATTAGTATCTAGAATTCAAAATATCCTCCTGTAAATCAAAAGTAAGATGCAGAAATGCTAAAGTGTAAAAGTGGCAAAATATGCAAACTCAGTTTCTGTGGGGGGCTGTATAATACATAAATACATGAAAAGAATTTCAAATTCTTCAGAAATTATGGAAATGTGAAATTATAACTATAATTAAATACCTGTCATTTCCCTCAACTGAACAGTAATTTAAATGTCTTCCAATAACAATGTTGGAAAGAAAGTAAGGAAATAGGAAATCTCATATATTGCTGCTGGAAGTGTAAATTGTTACAGCCACTATGGGGAGCGATTTGGCAATACCTAGGAGAAGTAAATATGTGCATACTCTTGAGACACCCATTTTGTATAGCCCAAAGTGTGTAATACACAGAAAGTCTTCCACATGTGTACAAGGAAAAAATATAACAATAATGTTTGTATCATTTTTTGCTGTAGCAAAACAGCATTAACAATAATGAAACTCTGAAACAACGTGAATAACCAAACCAATACTTTTGGTCTAGTCATTCTGTGGAAACCAACATAGTGGTAAAAATGGCAAACTATATTTACATTTATCAAAGTGGATAAACCTAAAACATACAGAGTTGAACTAAAGGGATTTTCAGAATGGCATATAGTGTAGGACAGCGGTCTCCAACCTTTTTGGCACCAGGGTCCGGTTTCATGGAAGACAGTTTCTCCACTGACGGCGGAGGTGGGGGTGGAGGGGGACGTGTTCAGGTGGTAATGCGAGTGATGGTTCAGCCGGTAATGTGAGCGATGGGGAGCTATGGGGAGCAGCAGATGAAGCTTTGCTCGCTCGCCCCTCATCTCCTACTGTGTAGCCTGGTTCCTAACAGGCTGTGGACCAGTACTGGTCCGGGGGTTGGGTACCCCTGGTGTAGGGTACCATTTATATGGAAAAATATGCACAACATTATTTAGAGACAAGTACATAATTAGGAAATGGATAATAAACATGAGAATTACAAAGATTGGATTCAGGATTGTAGTTAGCTCTGCGGGGAGGGGACAGTAGAGAGGGGAATGTGAGCTAGGACTTAACTATGCTTAAAAAGGTTTATTTCTTCAGCTGAGTGGTGATTATCCATGTTTACATTGTTGCATAGTAATATGGTGTATATGATCATATGTATATCATATAACATATATAATATATAACATATATATGATTATTTATACAGTTCTCTTTTTCATGCCTGAAATATTTCAAAATAAATAGTATGTAACAATTAATGAAGGGAGGAGGCAATTTAGGAGAGTACTGTCAAAGAGTAAGCCATCGGTGATTTGACATAGTGTAGTAGACATCACATCACATCACATATTCTTTAAATACCCAGAATTTGAACACATGAGAGTGCCTACCTTGTGTCATGTCACACTGTCTCCAGGTAGGGCTCCTATTTTGCAGCCATTGTTGATCATTTCAGACTGGAGAAGAGCATTTTTTCTTCAGTCCTGCAATACTTCAAGGTGACAGACTTTGTCAACTTTGCTTCCCTTGCCAATGTAAAGTGTTGTGATTTCCCCCTGAGTGACTTGCTCAGGTCTGATTTCTCTGTTTTGCAGGATTTTGCTAAACAGAACAATATCCCAAATCTTTTCTATTTTTAACATTTCTGTTACTGCTATATGTAGCCTGATGACTCAGTCCACTGTTCAAGATAAGGAAGGTGAAAATTTGACCAAATATTCTTCCATTGCATTACAAGGGTCATCAGGTTTCCAATCAAAATTTCCAGTTGATATTTGTGAGTCCTTATTATTCACCTCCCATCCTTCCCATTCAGTCAATTACACATTTATGCAGCATCGTAGTTTTAGGTACCAAATTCTTAGGGAATTTATCACTTAGGGAAACAGCACAAATAATATTAGCTTCTCACATAACACTGTTCAAAAGATTGCAATTCAGAGCTAGTTCTGGGGAAAGGCAGACACAGCTGATATGATCTCCATTGTCTTCAGAAAATCTTTCTCCTCTGCCATGCTCAACATGAGGTTCCAACTTCATTGTCAGAAGAAGTCATCTACAGTTCCATCTGAAATACTCACGTTCGAGGCTGCAGGAAGGAGAACAGTGAACACGCTAGCTGTTTGTCCCCGATTTATGGACCTTCTCAGAAGCTTCATACCAATCTTCACATAAGTCTATATGAGTACTTTGGGCTGCAAGAGAGGCAGGGACCTGTAATAGTTTAGCTGACCTGCCTAGAATAAAATTATATTTCTACTGTTCTAATATTTATTAAAGTTATAACTTTTTCAGGACTGTTCCTCTTTTATTGATTGTCCAACATGTTTTATGTGTTTGTAGAATAACTCAAGCATCATCATGGTGGTTGAAGAGGAGCAGTCAGTTCATTTGTCCATCCTTTTGCTAATCTTGAGGTTTTCACTAACCTTTAAGCAGATGTCACTCATACATCTGGACACAAGGCATTCCCACAGACTTTTGCTATATAAGTGTCCTGTGCTCTAGGTGCTGTCCAGATTCTGAGGTTTGCCTTCAAGTGAATCAGTACTGTCTTGGTTCTTTCTGAATCTTGGCTGATTCCTCCTTCTGTGGCTTATAAACTGCTCAACCTGCCACCATCTGCAGGACTACATGTCATGCCCTCTGGCTCCCAATGGGAGCATGCAATGATGTTTGCATCCTTTCAAAGAGACATGAAAGCTGGGCAGTAGAAACTCTGGTCTCTCCTTATCTAAAGATATGTTGCAGGCTTCCCTGGTGGCACAGTGGTAAGAATCCGCCTGACAATGCAGGGGACACGGGTTCGATCCCTGGTCCGGGAAGATCCCACATGCCGCGGAGCAACTAAGCCCGTGCGCCACAACTACTAGAGCCCATGCTCTGCGGCAAGAAAATCCATGACAATGAGAAGCCCGCGCACCTCAAGAAGAGAAGCCCCTGCTTGCCTCAATTAGAGAAAGCCAATGCACAGCAATGAAGACCCAACACAGCCAAAAACAAACAAACAAACAAATGAATAAATAAATTTATAAAAAATGAAAAAGTAAAGATATGTTGCTATATTTTTAATGTGCTGCAGCTAAGCCATTGGTTTTTGACTTAGGAACCATTTCCTATAAAGGCCAAAATGCATAGTAGTGCACAACATCTATTACTTATGATTCTCTCTTCTATCCTATAGGAGCTTCTTTTCCCTGAATATTCACCTTCTTTTGATTCAGCATTTAAAACAAAAGCAAAGTAATTTGTTTATCCTCTTTCTCTTTCCTCTATCCTCTCCTTTTCCTGCTCTTCTTCTGGAAACAGAAGAATTTTTTATATTTCCTTTCTGTCAACTGGGAACTTTTTGACAACTTTTTCTAGTTCTTTCTCACTGTACCTGAAATTACCCTTCCTCTTAAGTCATGTGGCTTAAACTTAGTGAAAGAAGGAGAGCAAAGGAATTTGTTTTATGGAGGAAACAATGTATCTATCTAATAGTTTGTACATATTTCTCATATTAATAGCCCTAAACCTTTGGAGATTGTCCTACATAGACATTAATTCATTTTCAAACTCAACATTCTCTCAAATCTCATAAGAAAAAATAATAAAAGTCCAGTCTGCTCAGATCCTCACTGTGTCTTATAAATTTTGCTGACTCAGTAGTCCATAGGATGCCAGTACATTTTCTCTGGCCTGTTTTTTTGTCTGTGCTGAACATAGGAATGAACCTTGGCTTCAATGTCTACTGCTTCCTCAAGGAAATATAGATGGGTGAACTTTTGGATAATGAACTGAAGGAAGATAGCTTCCTTCAAGTGATTCTTTTCTGAGTTGGGACTGGCGCTCTCACACAACATCTACAAAGAAATCTCCCTTGCTATTACAAATAATATGTTTATTTCAGTCTATTTCCGGCACACTAATGACAATTTCTGATTATTTTAAAAGAAAATTCTTTCACCATGTCCTGGATTTCAGTTCAAACATTCTTTATATTTATTGACAGTGAATGATGATTTGTCCAAATTGCTTCTCTAGTTATTTCTAGTTTGGGTTCAGTCACCAAAAGATGATGTCAGGGTATAGGGTTCTATCAAAGTGCTTTCTATCACTCTCTTATTAGCTTTTTAGCTTAAAATGCTAACAGTTAATAGTTAATTAAATAATAGTTAATACTTATAAAGCATTTGTAATGAGAAGGCACTGTTCTTTGTGCTTTATTGTATTTATCCCATGTAATCCTTGCAACATCCCTACTAATGTTCTTATCTTACAGAGTGGAAGACCAAGGGTTAAGAATGGTTAAGTAATTTTCTTAAGTCTCATCACTAGAAAATGGTAGAACCAGGATTCATCCTAACCAGCCTCACCCAGCATCTGTGCTTTAAACAATATACTATACTGTCATTCTCAGATTGATTCCTGAATCTGATAAATTATATTTTCTAATCAAATAAAGTTTCTGAACCTGCAAATTTGTGGAAGATCCTGGAAGGATGAATTTGCCAATTAAATTCTATTCTGAGACGGGAAGAAATATTTTGGAGGCCAGCCATTTTACTCCAGGCAGCAGACCTCTGTGTTTCCATGCACTGTTGGATTTTTCTTCCAAAATTTATGACAAGGATAGGTATAGACAACTTAAATGAATTAAAGATAGAAAAGTATTTATTAGTCTTGAAAGTATTGCAATGACTGTTGGCCAGAGAGCAGATTCTGGGATGTGATTCAGCCAAAATCTGCTTGAATTGTAAATGGTAGGAGAATACGTACCAACAACTTGATGAGAAGAGAAAAAACAGAAAAAAAAAAAAAGGAGATATTGGTAATTAGAGAGACAAGAATATTTAAAAAAAAGACAATTTTAGGGAGAAATAATGGTAACTTTTTATAGAATGAAGGGAATGAATGCCACTAAGCAAGAAGAGATTAGATATAGGACAGAGAGGTTATAAGCGATAGAGGCAAGTCTGCAGAGAGGATGTTGGTTATCTGAGCTATTACAAAATATTAGTGTCTACTGATTAGCAATCCTTTCAAGATAATTAAAAGTAGAAGCAAAGTTTTCTTAGTGGCATGATGTGAGATGACTCAAGTGACAATTTTGGAGTGTGCAGTAGAAGACTGAAAGTAGTCAAGTCACTGAAAGCAGGGGGTATAGAATAGGAAGACAGAAAGTCACAAAGGTTCTTAAATCAGAAGATTGTCTTCTCCTAGGAAAATGAGAGGGGCAAATATGGAGAGTGGCAGAGCTACAAAGATAAATTTCACCTAGTATGAAATTTTTATTATGAGCAGTCCAGTTAGTAGAATTTATTGCAATTTTAGTGTTCAAGAAGCTATTAGAGAAAATACATGTCAAACTGAAAGTAATGTAACTAATGTGAAAGGATGTGATTTTTCAATGCTATACAAAACTACTCAGTAACTGGTGTGCTGCACAGTTTTATTCTGTTCACATATAATAGAAAAATTACCATGACAATTTATCTTCTTCGCCATTCAGTATCATAAATTTAGCTTTCTTGCTGACACTTACTTTTGTGTAATGATACTTTTTCACTATCATGCATCTTCATCTGAAAACCAGAAGTAGTCTCTTTTGTTGAATTCCTAAATAAGTAAATGACATTGATAAAGTTGAGAGATTGTTTTAAATAAAGTTATAAGGAAGAATTGCCTTCTTAGAATAAATTGGCTTGGGCTTTGTATAATTTTTTTAAATTCTTAATTTTTTTAAAAAAGGAAAGGGACATGGAACAATGTTCTCATCCTTAAATTCTCCGATTTTGTGCACAAATTCCTCGGGGACTGAACTAACATTTTGTGGCAGATACTGTACTGGTTTGGTACAGATTAGCAAAACAGCTACTGTTTTCCTCTTTTGCTTCCATGGACTCTGAATTCCCCACTATAGTGCTCTCCCTAGCAGTTTGGAAACCCAGTAGAAAACTAGTGTGAATGACTGTCTAAATTTTAGATGGACCTGGAATGTCTTTTGATCACCAGTCTGGTTGTTGGCATTTACAGCTATTATTGCTTATCAAAATCTTAATTCTGTATTGTGAATGTCCTTCGTCACCATTTCTTCTTCTTCCTTTTTCCTTCTTCTTCTCTCTTCCTCCTTCTCCTCCTTCTCCTCCTTCTCATGCTGCCAATAGGGGTCATGGTGAGATAAAATTTGGAGTATGTTTGTGTGTTTTTGTAATTTTATTGACAAATTTTCATTGCTAAAGCCTTACTTTGTGGCTTAACAAAGGTTTAGCATGCTCCCATGACGCCATTAGGCATCAAGGTCTTAACAAACTCTTCTAAAAGTTAAGTCAGATTAGCCTCGCTATTTTTCTTACTTTCCAAATCCCCCAAGACTACAGCTACCAATGAGGGAGAAAGTTAGGACTGGCAATACAAAATGTTAGCATTTTCTTTAGCACTTATGGTCTACCAGATGTTGTAGTAGTTGAAGTTTTCTTCTTTATTTCTTATTATAGATAAGGGAAATCAACACTATTATTACCGTATTATCCTATTTGACAAACACCTAGAGATTATATAAGTGATGTGAAGTGAGATAAGTCCTCTCATTCTAGCCCCGGTGCTGATACTTCTCAAGGGAACTGTTGCAACTAACCCATCATGCTTTAATTCCATGTTGTTATCACTCACTGTGTAGAGCAGAGACATCCTCTATACTAATTTCATCCCCTAAATGCTCTAAAGTTTCTTGTCCTTTAGTCAGGTCCGCTACCCAAATCTTTTCCACTGTGCTATCCTGAACTGACCATATTTAACAAGCAAATTATTGTATCTATCACCATTTCTTTAGATCATTTCCATCAACTCCTTGACATAACCAAAAGTCTGCCTGATGACATCTACCTCTCTCCTATAGCCCTTGCAAGTGGTGTCAGTATGGGTGAAGATGTAGAACAACTATAAATCACATGCATTGTTGGAGGGAATATAAATTGATATAACCAACCTGTCAAACTAGCAGCGTGTAAAGTCTATAACCCAGTTTATTATCATTGGTATAAAAAGTGTTGACAAATGTGGGCATTTTTGTTTCATTCCCAAACTGAAAGAAAAATATTTAATATTTCATTATTGTATAGGATGTTTGCCATTTATTGGTATAAGGTATTTATCTGATTAAAGAAATTCCCTTCTATTTTTGGTTTACTGAATAAATTTTAAAAAAATCATGAATAGGAGTTGAATTTGTCAAAAGTTTGATTTGTGGCTATGAAGAAAATCATATGATTTTTCTGCTTTTCTCAGTGAATATGGTAAAACATTAGCTATTTTGAATGATAAGCTACCCTTGCATTTCTGGAATAACCTTGGTTCGGTAATGATAAGTTACCCTTTGTATATATCCCTTGGTATTACTTGCATATATTCTCTATGGTTTGTTTGGTATGTGTCTGTGTGTGTGTGTGTGTGTGTGTGTGTGTGTGTGTATTTGTTTAAGAGACTACTTTTTTGGAGCTCTTTTAGTTTCATAGCAAAGTTGTGCAGAGGTTACAGAGAGTTCCCATGTAAACCTTGCTCCCACACCTGTACAACTTCTCCCACTATCAACATCCCCCAACACAACGGTACATTAGTTAAAATCAGTGAACCTACATTGGCAGAGCATTGTCACCCAAAGTCCATAGTTTACATTAGCGTTCACACTGATGTTGTACATTCTGTGATTCTGGACCAATGTATAAACATGTATCCACCATCGTAATATCATACAAAATAGTTTCACTACCTTAAAAATACTCCGTGCTCTGTCTGCTATTCCGCCTTCCCATCTAACCACTGGAGAATGCTGATTTTTTTATCTCCACAGTTTATCTTTTTCATAATGTCATATAGATGGAAACATATAGTATGTAGCCTTTTTAGACTGGCTATTTTCATGCATTAATATGCATTTAAGGTTCTTCCACATCTTTTCATGGCTTGATATCTCGCTTCTTTTTAGCTTTGAATAATATTCCATTGTCTGGATGTACCACAGTTTATTTATCCATTCACCTACTGAGGACATCTTAGTTGCTTCCAAGTTTTGGCAATTGCGAATAATGTTGCTATAAACATCTCTGTGTGTGTTTTTGTGTGGAGATAGGTTTTCTATTCTTTTGGATAAATACCAAGGATCAGATTGTCTGTTTCTTCTTTTATGAGCTTTGGCAGATTGTGTCTTTTAAGGAATTGGTGCATGTTATCTAGGTTATTGAATTTAAGGGCAAAGTTTATGGTATTCCTTCTTTATCCTTTTGACTTCCATGGGACCTGTAGTGATGTCCTCTCTTTGATTTCTTTTTTCTTAGTTAACCTGGCTAGAGGTTTATTGATTTTATTGATCTTTTTAATGAACCAAGTTTTGGTTTCATTGACTTTCTCTAATTGATTTCCTGCTTTAAATTGCACTTATTTATGCTTTAATGCTTATTATTTCTCCTCTTCTGCTTATTTTGGATTTAACTTGCTGTTCTCTTTCTAGTTTCTCAATATAGAAACTTAAATTATTGATTTTAGATCTTTCTTCTTTTCTAATATATACATTCAATGCTATAAATTTCCTCTAATCACTGTTTACTGCATCTCACAGATTTTGTTAAGTTGTATTTAATTTTCCTTTAGATCAAAATATTTTAAATTCTCTCTTGAAATTTCTTCTTTGACCCTTGTGTTATTCAGAAGTATGTTGTTTAATTTCCAAGTAGTTTGGGTGTTTCCAGCTATCTTTTTGTTATAGATTTCTAGTTTAATTCTACTGTGGTCTGAGAGCAGGCAATGTATCATTTTTATTATTTTAAATGTGTTAAGTTGTGTTTTATCTCTTTAAAGTTTTTGCATATTTGTTCCTAAGGTAGGCTGATCTGTAATTTTCCTCTTTTCTATCCTTTTTAGGATTTAGTAGTAGGTGATTTGTGCACTAAAACCATAAAACCAAAGAGTTACTTCTTTTTCTAATCTGTGGATGATCAGCATTTTGTTTTTTCTCTGTAAATGATTGGAAACATTAATTGATGGAAATATCTGGTCTTGTGTTTACTTTGTGACAAAGATTTCTAATAAGATATTCAATATCATTAGTAAATACTCAGATTTTCTGTATCTTCTTTGTCAGCTTTGTTTAGCTGTGTTTTTTTAGGTATTTGTCTTTTAAATTTTGTGAAATTTATTCATTTTAAGTTCTTCATAATAGCTCCTTTTTTTGATATCTTTAGGATTTGTATTGATGGCCTATGTTTATTCCTGATAATAGTAATTTATCCTTCCTTTCTCCCTCTCTGTCTCTTCCTTACTCCTGCTAAACCTAGGTTTTCTAGAAGCTCATCATATTTTATTACATTTTTAAATGATCATATTTTAATATTTTAGATATTATTTATTGTACATTTTTTCTTTTCATTGATATATTCTTATTTTTACTATTCCCTAAATTGTACTTGTGCTTACTTTTTTTTCTTTCAGAGTGTGTTTCATGCTTTAATTATTTTCTATTCTTTTTTATTTCTGTGTTTATTTAGGTATTTTTACTGACTTCTTCATTGCACTTTTGGTTGTTTCTACTGCATCAAACATGTCAGTAACCCATCTATTAAATTCTTAATTTCAAATATTGTTATTTTCAGTTTTATAATGATTATTTTACCTTTTCTGTGCATTCGAATCTTTGACTATATTCTAATTTTTATCTATTTTGTCTATTCTTCCCTCCATTATCTTAAACATATAAATCATAGTTATTTAAAAGTCTTTTCCTGAATAATTCCTAGATCATCTCAGCATCTACTTCTATGGCATGATTTTATCTTGAACATCATCTTAAATATTGGTCACATTTTATTGGCTCTTAATATGTCTAAGATTTTTATTATTATATTTTGAACATTTTATACAAATTAGCTATAGAATATGATGTTAGCCTTCCTCAGCAAGCATTATTATTTCCTATATTAGAGATATGTAACTGATCATCCCAGTCTTGCCTGGGATGAAGCTGGGCCTGAGTTGAATTACCATTTAGTAAGATAGTATCTACCTCTGGTTTATTCTTCTTACTAGGATGTGGCCCTCTGTGAATTTCAGTTGAAACCTTATTAAGTCTTTCTTTCCTAGGCAATTTTTTTGCCTTTCCAAGGCAATTCATTTCAGCTCTTTTTGGTGTTTTCAGCAAAGCACTTTAGCTGTGTTTCCCATGCAGATTCAAAATTTAGTACAATTTTTGAGAGGGAACATTTGTGTTTTGAGACTGCTCCATTCTCTCATTCTGTTACTTCAATCCACAGTGAGTTCTAAAATCTCTACTGCAACAGGACAAAGAGTGACTTGTGTAAAACTAAGATCTGGGAGTGTCAGGTTTTTGTTTTTCTTTTTTAACAAATATGCATGCAATATCTATCTTTATCTCTATACTTTTATTTAATAAACAAAAAAAGATTTGTATTGATTGTAGTAACAGTGGCACCAAATATTATAAGTGCATAATGAATATTTGCTGAGCAAATGAATCAATTAAATTAAACATTGTATATGAATGTGTATTTTCCATGTGATACCATAAATATGTTGGATCAAACTTCCTAATGATGACAGTATTTTCAAAAAGGGAATATTTTTAGGACGTGATGTTGATTCCATTTTAAATTGTAAAAATATCTGTTTAGTTTCATAACTCTGCTACAAAAATCATAGATTGAAACCACCTAATTGAAGCAAATCAACTTTAAGCATTACAGTTGTTTTAAATGGAATTGTATTTATCTTCAATGGAATTAAAGGGAAGCGTGGACAAGATAAAGTCTATTAAGAGGGCTCTACTACAGGACCTTATATAATACTAGTGCCTAATAATTTTCAGCTTTATCATTGGGCAACATCACCACACTATTAACATGTTGAATCAGTTCTACCACATTAATAATGGAAAATGACCTTTTCTTTCTGGAACTAGATAACCACTCATAAGACAAACAAAAATGTTTTCTTAATGCTGCCCAGTTTCACCTCTTTAATGGTTACACATTTGCTGGAAGGATTAGGATGATTTTTTACTTGTGAAGTTTTCTCTTGTTAATGATTATGGAATTGGAGCATGTGAGTATCTGACATTGCATTTAGGTAGATACGTGAATAGTTTATCTCTCCTTTGAGAAGCCAAACTCATCCCCAGAAGAAACAGTTATTCTTCTTTTGCTAAGAAAAGGACCACTACATCCATCAAGACAACGTAAAAAATGTTCTTGAATCAAACTTCATATTGTTTAATTATTTCAAACTATATTTCTTTTTTTTTTTTTTTTTGCGGTACGTGGGCCTCTCACTGTTGTGGCCTCTCCCGTTGCGGAGCATAGGCTCCGGACGCGCAGGCTCAGTGGCCATGGCTCACGGGCCCAGCCGCTCCGTGGCATGTGGGATCTTCCCGGACCGGGGCACGAACCCGTGTCCCCTGCATTGGCAAGCTGACTCTCAACCACTGCGTCACCAGGGAAGCCCTCAAACTATATTTCTTAAAGACTATAAAGTCTTTCCTTAGATAAACCTTGGTTGTTACAGGAAACGAAGTGAATGAGAAGCTCAGTGAGTGTCCCCTTGTGCCCTTCACCCTTCATTTAACAAGAGAATCTTCACTTGAATCTGTTTCAAATGGAAGTTTCACATGTTTATGCTAAACTATTATGTTGTTTAGTGTCTTCTAGTGGCATTTGTTTTCAATTTTTTTTAATCCTAGTGCTATATGTTTAATGTTAGGTTGACTGTCAAACCTTGGATTTGTCATAAATAAACGACCTATATTGGCTGTTTATTTATTCTCATGTTTCTGGTTTATTGCCTATGAATTCTAAGAACTTGGTATGTTTGATTTGAAATAGCTGTAATTTGTTAGATAAATGATATTCCCTCATGAGTGTGAAGAGTTGTATTGTTGAACTTGAAGCAGATTTACTCTGACTCTTTCAAGAGATTAGAATTACATTTAGCCAGAAGGAGTCTGATTTATAGCTCTATATAACAAATGCTACATTTCTAAAAATATGGTACTACATAAAAAAGAAATGGGATACTTTGATACTGGGTTCTTTGTCACTATATTCTACAAGGATGTATGGGAACTTTATTGAATTCATGGTTAGAGTAGAGAATTTCAAAGATTTCTTCTGAGTCTAAGACTGTATGAGTTATCTTCATACAAATTAGATTATTTGTATAATTAATACATATAACTTGATTTTATAAATTGTAGATAGACTGAAAAGGCCCATCTGGTTTGTGATAAAAAGGAAAGTCTAAACCTTTAGACTGGTTGCTAAGATTGTTAATTTTATTACATATGCCTTAAATTTTTTGTACACATTCTATTGCTGAAATGGGAGTAGGTTTTGTTTTTTTAAAGTTAACATTTTTCAATATATATTAGTGTTTGCTCACCTTAAAAGAATAAAATCCTGTTTGTATTAAAATTAAATATTATCTTAAAAATTTGTATTTTTCTTCAGATGTCCAATTTAAATAAAGATATCTTTAAATATTTGGTTCAATTGCCAAAATAGGTCTTAAGAAACAGTAAAGTAAGTCCAGAGTGAGGAAAATTATTTTGTTCCTGTTGTGTTACTTCCTTGATATTATGGTGATGTGTAGACTGAATCATCTTGTTTAAGTTGGCCCAGCTCACAGTAGTCAAGCATTCTGAGAGTCAGTGTGCTGCCAAATCCATGTGCTTTAAATCACTATGTTTAAGTAGTAAACATGTGTCTTTCTAAGAACAGCGGCTTGACAGAAACCGTAGAGATAAGATCATGTACCTCCAAGAGGCTGCTTAAGCAAAAATCAAGGGAGTCAAAAACATGGACACTGTTTATTAATATTCTGTAAAATGATGAGAAAGTAGAGATCTCATAATGCTGTAGTTCTACATGTCTTTGTGATCAGGGTATCCTACAGAACATAAGAGTACTGAAATACACTGTTTGGGATTAAAAGCACTCCTTTTAGTCACCAAAAGAATTGTATTAGTTCAATTTAAAGCTTTTAATAGACCAAAGGATAGTAAAGATGCCAAAACATTCAAAAAGATAAATTTTGAGGTACCAGAAAGGTGTGTAATTTTCAGATTTTATCAGACTCAGCAGACAACCAGTCTGAGAAAGAAATATGTGATCTCCAATTATTTAAGTGCTTCACAGAAGCAAAATAGTAAACTGATTAGAGAAGTTATATTTTGAAATGATAGCAATAGAATTTATTCTGTCAGTGAATGTTACAGAATATCTCTTCTAAATGAACACGTTCTGCTTTATATTTCACATAGAAAGAATATAAATTTTACTTCAAAATATATCATAATTTTTTAGGCTAGACATTTTAATTGTGAAATGGTTAAAATATTGTAATGCTCTTAGCAATTATTGAGTTGTTTTAATATATTTGAGTGCTTCTACAGACATTTTCATATTAATTTTTGTGTAATCCATCATTTATTAATGTTTTAATGATTTAAAAAGCATATTTTAATTTGTTTATGTATATACTTATCACATATTCGATCAATTTATTTCATAATCCAATATATATCAAGCATGAACTTAGACAACAAGATAAATGTGGTTGAAGTTTTGGCCAAAGAAAAAAAACATTAGCATATAAACCAGGAAAATAATGAAATAATTTTAACTTTTTTTTCAGTTAGATAAAATGATTTAACTTAATTTCATATTAAATATCATTGAGGGATATATATTTGAACTAAGTTACTTCATCCAAATTTTCAAGCTAGTGTGAAGTCAGAAATCTAGGGCAGTAATTAGGCCATTAGGCCTTTCTCTACCTTTATTTAAGACTTGATTTATTTATAGCATGGATATTTCAGACATGTGTGAAGAACAGAAATTGATGATATAATTATGAAAAATGAAACTTCTGAAAAAAGTGATTTGTTATGAATTAATAATTCCAGATATTTAAAAACATTTTTCTACTATTTTTATTTCCATCATTGGTCTCATTTGTATCAAAAAACATTGCAATAATCTGTTTAAAATCCACCATTTTCTCTAGATAGAAAGGTATGTTGGTAAGTAGATGCTCACTCTGGTCAACAAAATGGAAAGTAATGCAAACGCTGTGGAATATTAAGCAGGAGAAAAAAAAGGGTTAGGATCAGTAATTCTATGTACCACACACCTATCACAGCCTACTAGTGATAATTTTACATATCAGGAATAAACATTTCCAGGGTAAAGTGAACATGGATTTATTGCTCTGAATAAAAGCATGAGTCTTTATTGCACAAAAATAGGTTGGTTGAAATTTCCATCAGAATTTTAATTGAGCATAAGCCTTTCCAGCTACCATCACTGAATATTGGAAAAGTCCCAGGTATACTAGATAATGAGTGTGGCCAAACAGTTTTTTAATGCCTTTATAGTCAAGGTAGTGAACCTAACAATGATTAACACAACGAATTATATTGCTCTCCTTTATTCTGAGGAAATATACTACTTAATTTTGCTACAGGAAAGTAGATTTTAATAGGTACCCTTCAAGAATGAAAATAAGTACAAATTTATTTTCAAATAAGCATTAAAATTATGCAACCCTATGCATTAATTGTCACAGTTAATCAGTACAATGTCACAGTAGTTTATATTATTGTAGTTATTATTGTTGTTATTGTTATTCCATTTTTCCAAGGGAAAAAGAAATACAGCTGAAATAAATTACTTGCCTAACGTTCTATTAATATATTGATATAAAAGTCTAAATAGAAAAATACACTTAAAGCTATGTACACACGTCTACATTTAAAATAGATAATGAACAAGGACCTACTGTAAAAAAAAAAAAGTGCTAAGGATAAAACTGCCAAATTTAAATGCTTTAATCAGCTAAACCACCTTTGAAAGCGTGAAATGGAAATAAAGACATTGAAGACATAAAAAAGAGAAAGCTATAGTAAGCTTTAGAGCTATGTAGTAAAAAAAAACTATATGCCATAATTAAAATTTTGATAATAGTAGAATGTGGGGAAATAAGCACTACCATGTTGGCCACCTATGATTATTTATAAAACTGAACATGCCCACATTCTTTCATGAAACAATTTATCCAGTAGGAATTATTTTCACATGTTTATAGTTGCATCTAAAGATGTTCATTAATTAAAATTCTTTAGAGTATTATTTGTAATAACACACAAAATGTAAATAATATGAATATCCTTTAATAGAAGACTAAATTATTAATGGCCAATCTGTACTCTAAATGACTATACTATTGTAGTAGGAGGTATTCAAATTAAAATACAGGAAACTGAAAATGTGGATAGTGCATTCCCACCTGTATAAAAATGAACGTATAATTGTGGGTGAATATTATGTACTAATATATATGACCTTTTTGATGGTTTCTATGTTTTGAGAATAGAATTTGGGGTCTAGGTTGCGATGATGGCTCACATGTTTATATTAACATTTTAGTTTTTAATATGTGCAAGAGTTATTTCATGATAAAGAAAATTGTCATAATTTTAATAAAAGTGATTTTAGTGTTACTATATGCTAAACACTGTACTAGCACTTTATATTCACATGTAATTTAATCCTCAAACAACTCTGAGGAAGGTACCATTATTACCTTTGTTGTACAGATGAGATGAAATAGAAGGGCAGAGAAGTTAAACTAACCACCATTTGTATAGCCGGAAATGCTGGGTTGAGGAGTCCAGGTATATCTCATTCCCAAGTTTGTGCTCTTCAGTACTTCACTCAATTTTAGAAATCAAAATAATATAGAAAAATAGAGTTCATGTGACAAGCTCCTGACCTACTTTTCATTCGACCTTACTTGCATTACGCTTATACATGGAAGGAACGTATGATTTTGTATAAATTAGAGACAAATTAGTATTTGAGGAAATTAATTCTTTTGTCTTTAGCATTTGGGGAAATTAAGTAATTCTTTTGTCTGTGATTGTAATCTGAGTATTTAGTTCTTTTAAGAAAGACAGAGGAGAACCGATTATGACTTGCAAACCTAAGACTCATTTCTGACATGACCTCCTTTGAATTGTCTTTATTTGTGTCCTTACGGCTTTCCAATCCTAGTGCAAAGAGCTCAGTAGATGCTGGCCTTAAAACAAGTAATCATTTTAAATATAAATTATTTTTATTTCCTCTATAAAAAACAAACATCTTGACACACTCGTCTGTTCTTAAAAGCTCATCTTAGTAGTGGAAGAATCTGTGAAAAAACCAAACAGCTGAGAATCTAAATATAGAATCAGATTCAGTCTTTACAACATAAAGGTTGATAATGTGCTGCTGCTCAACACGTGAAACTATAAATGATAGTGCTATATGTTATATAAATTGCAATTTTAGAAATTGAACTTAATGCTGAATTATCTCTGAAGGAAATGCTTATTATTCATTGTCACATATATTGCACTATATTTTTCTCATGGGAATATGTCCATGTGTGACTTATAACTCCAAAGAAAAGTCAGTAAATGACATACTTTTTGTTTGTTTCTTTCTTATCAATAGATATTAATATCTCAGGGCACAAAAATACTGCTATTTAAAGGATAAGGAAAGAGCACAGTTTAAAGAAATTTCAGCTAAAGCAATGCAATAGACTGATTTAATGTGAACCCAAATTAAACATTGTATTTTAAAGAAATAAAATATAATAAAACAATTATCCTAAAGAAAAAAATTTTTGGTTTGTTTTCTAGAAAAAGGGTTATATGCATTCCCAATTTCCTTCATAGTCAACATAATCCCATATGAATTAAATTGGGATAAATAATCCCATATGAATTTCACAGAATATGATTATGTGAAAAAATTTAATTTCAACAAATGAAATTATATTTATTATGTTATATCTGCTAGGATAGAGAAATGTATTCATATATTTTTAGCAGTAGGAATTGAAATAAAACAGTTTTAATCAACTAAAAAAGTCATTAATCAAACACACTGTTTTTCCACTCATTCAGGTTTTTTGGCATTTCTTGACAGAATAGAATTGATAATGAACATCTGGTATTATATGGTTAATGAGTGTGAAATGATACTGAATTTCTTTTTCCATAGAGCTCCTGTGTCCTTTTCCTACCCCCATTAGAGAAATATATACATAAAATTGTAGCCATTTGTGATGTATACATTAATGTGAAATAGTCACAGTGCAACCTCTTAGTGTTTCCTTTACTGGTATATTTTTCAGAGTTGGAATAATTCTTATGGATTTAACCCACATGCTTACCAAAGAAGGTGTTAAAATCCAGGAACATAAAACAGTAGAGCACTAATATATTTTCCAATCTTCAGTGTAGAGATTCTGTAAGAGGAAAGAATCCTATAATGAAACTATAAAGAAATTTGGGATTGTAATTCAAAGATGTTTGGTTATGCCTTTTCATGGAAGAATACTGCACATTTATCTCTTGTGTAATAAGATAATGGGCAGAACAAAGGGTGAAGAAAAGAATATAGAAGAAATAAAATTAAATATTTTTGAACATTATATGCTTTAAATGCCTGAAAACACTTTATCCTCATAACATTTCAGTTATATTTTCAAATTTAAAAATGAGGAAATGAGGTAACAAGAAGTTAAAGGTCTTGCCTGTGAACACATACATAGGAAGAGGGGGAGGATTTGACCCAACACTGTCTAACTTAAAACCATTTTTTTATTTGTTTCTCTTGATAGATCCTATTCCACACAGCATGGATTCCAGGAAAAGAGATTAACAGTAGGAAACAAAGGTTTAGAAACAGTGCTCAGTGTATGTGGCTATTTAAAGTATAATAAAAATGCTTTAAATTGGACAATAATTCTGTAAATGCTTTGGTAAATTTAGTCAGCCAGATGTTCCCTTCAAGTATGGTTGATCAATTAATCAGAATCTTCAGATTTTGATCAATTAATCAAAATCTTCAGATTAGAATGTAGTCAGAGGTGATAAAAGTAGTTCTGTAATTCACTGCTTAAAAAGAAATACACACAAACAAGAATAGATTGTCAATTCTAACAAATCATTAAAAAATTATTAACTTTTTTGTAGTTAATAGATGATGTTATGAAATGTTATTGAGCAAAAGAGTAATTACAGCATTGAATAAAAGCACACTTAAGTAAAAATGTATATACATGCTTGAGTGTAAGTATATAAAACTGGTATGTTGAACAAGCATGATTATTCTTATCTTCTAATAGGTATTCTAGCTGTGATAATCTTTCTCTGACCCTGAACAAAAACTGGCCACGGTTTGTAATATTTTGCTTACTTTTATTTCACATACAATTTTAAAGTCATTTAAAAAATCTCAAAACACAGCCTCAATCAAAAACCCAGTATAAGATACGGAGCAACAGTTCGATCTACGTTGTAAGATAAGGCCTTCTCTCCCATCTGCAGCTAACGCTAAAGTTTGGGGAGAGAGTGTTGTGGGCTTTTTCTTGTTTTCTCTGTTTTAACTCCTTGGGTTGCTAACTGGAGCTTCAGTGACTTTGGAGCTAGCTTGTAGGAAAGGAGAAACTGCAAGAGAAGGGACAGGGCTTTTTGTAAACTGCTGATGGCTTTCTGCTTTTGGGGGCTTGCAATGTTTAAAGTTGATTTCTGTCACTGGTGCTTTTTGGGCTTTATTAGGTGCTTTCCTGCTCCACCCCTTTAGTTCCAAGTCAGCCCTGTTTTTCTGGTTGTCCACTTCTCTGATTTTCTGGTTGTTAGAGTCTTCTTGTTCCAGTTCTGCTGGACAGTGGTTTCTTCACGCAATTTTTTCACTAACAGGTTTTAGAAATGTAGAACCTTCAACTTTCTTAGGCTTGAGAAGACATTTGTTTTCTTTTTCTCTTTTATTATCTTTATTATTAGCATTATTATTTATAAATTTATCATATGAAGAACTGTTTTATACACATTTTTGGGTATAATGTCTATAGTATTGGAATATCAGAGGGAAATGAGATAATCTCGTTTTTGCAAGCTTACATATATGTGTATAATTATGTGTGCATATTATGTGTGTATTTAAAGTGATAGGGAAAAGGAAGGAAGGCATGACTGTTTAGTTATTTTCTGATGATATTCTTAAATATTATAATACATTTTAAGTTTAAAAACATCTTTTTCCCACGTTAAATTTCGAATAATAATGATTTTTAAAAGAAAAGAATGAAATTATGCTAAATGGATCTCGTAGAAATGAAATAGGGACATATATCATTCATATATTGTCTTATTCTCCTTTCTTAGATGTGTTTATTGAAGACATTTACCTTATGAATTAAGTATACTCATCAACCATTTCTCTGGAACATTTTAATCAAATATGGAACATACCCTTCAGCAATATAACATGGCTATTTTCAGCACTAAAGTGTTTTTCTTTCCTCCCCCTTTCTATATAAATTTAATTATTTAAATGAAAGTAATCAGTTTCTAAAAGTTTGTCTTATTGTTATAAACCCCATGCTCATTGGGCTAGAATGCATGATTGATTATCCACGAAGATAATGTCTCGCTGAATAAGGAAAATATATTAATCATTTCTGTGAACAAAAACAACTTGTTACTTTAGAAAGCAAAAAGAAAGGGTGTAATACTAATTATATGTAGGATGTTTATGTAATTTTAAGATGTAACTTAAATAAATTATCTTTGCTAATAAGTCCAGTTAAAACCACTACTTCGTTGAAGCCATTTGTGATTATAATTAGTACATTTTATAGTTCTTGAAAGATTCATGATAAGATCCTATTTTCTCTTGACTTCACATAAAATCAAATATGACCTCTGTTTTCTTCCCCTTTGTATATAAAAATAGTTATAGATTCAAAAGAATAGCACAGAGTAGTCTTGAGT
Source organism: Leucopleurus acutus (assembly GCF_964270905.1). Classification (NCBI taxonomy): domain Eukaryota; kingdom Metazoa; phylum Chordata; class Mammalia; order Artiodactyla; family Delphinidae; genus Leucopleurus; species Leucopleurus acutus. The sequence goes on from NC_139146.1 coordinate 6,917,329, forward strand.
ACGCCTCAACCAGTTTCCCCAATGGTGATAGCTTGCTTAACTTTAATTACAAAATCAAATCCAGCAGATTTCCAGTAGTACACAGGTCTTATTCAGATTTCATCTATTTTTTTTAACATCTTTATTGGAGTATAATTGCTTTACAATGGTGTGTTAGTTTCTGCTTTATAACAAAGTGAATCAGTTATACATATACATATGTTCCCATATCTCTTCCCTCTTGCGTCTCCCTCCCTCCCACCCTCTAGGAGGTCACAAAGCACCGAGCTGATCTCCCTGTGCTATGTGGCTGCTTCCCACTAGCTATCTATTTTATGTTTGGTAGTGTATATATGTCCATGCCACTCTCTCACTTTGTCACAACAAATACTGTATGCTAACACATATATATGGAATCTAAGAAAAAAAAAAAGGTCATGAAGAAGCTAGGGGTATGACAGAAATAAAGACACAGACCTACTAGAGAATGGACTTGAGGATATCGGGAGGGGGAAGGGTAAGCTGTGACAGATTTCATCTATTTTACAAGCACTCATATGTTTGTTTATGTGTGTGTGTGTATAGTTCTACTCATATATGAATTTATATAACTATCACCAAAATCAAGATATAGAATTGTTCTATAACTGAAACATCCATTATGCTATCCTTTATAAGCATGCAATGCTTCCCCCCTTCCAAATCCACTGAAGTTATATATCCTAGACTTTAATAAGTTATTACATGTAATAAAAACCTAGAGCAAGTGCTTATAAAAGCTATAGAAAGAGATACACTAAAAACCACTATGAATAAATAAAAGTGGATTCTAAAAATAAGTAACCCATAGAAAGGCAGGAAAAAGGAAACAAAAATGAAAAAAAATCAGAAAATAAAAAAGAAAATGGCAGACTTAAGCCATCACATAAATAATTACATCAAATGTAAATAATCTAAATACATCACCTAAAAGAAAGTGATTGCTGAAGTGCATAAAAGACAAAAAAAAAACCCAAAACTATTAACCAATTACATGGGTAATGAGGAATGGGAGAAGTACTATCAAAGGCAGAAGAAAGTTTTCTGGGATGATAGGTATATTTACTGTTTTGATTGTGATGATGGTTTCATGGGTGTATACACATGTTAAAACTTATCAAACTATATACTTTATATATGTGCACTTTATTGTATTTCAGTTATATCTCAATAAAACTGTTAAATTATGGAATATTGCCACATCTTTCTGACCTTGATCTGTGTCTCTTTAATATATTTATCAGTGTATTTTTAATGAAGACATAGCAATATTGTTTAGGAAAACAGATAATATAAAAATGGAGGTATAGCTTACATATGAAATTTTCAAAATTGAAAACAGAACATATTGCACTGTATCTCTATTTACAATCCTAATATATTTCTCTGTAGTTTCTTTTATTCTAATCCCAGTGATAATCATTATACCTTCCTTTCATACCATACGTCGTCTACAGTTTCCCTCTCTCCTCGGTCTTGGCAGATGATTTTCCCTTTTTTTATTTGAAAAAATATAAAACACCAAAAATGAACTTATATTCCTCCTACCTGCAATCGGTCAGTCAATAAATAAAATTTTACTATGCTTGCACCCATCTATTTCTTTTGTCCTATTTTGTTACAATGGAGGAAGCCAAGCACCATTCAATACCTCCATGTGTGCTGTAGATACCATCCACTCTTGCACCATCTCAAGGATTTCAACACATCAAATGATCTTCTTGCTTTTAGTCTTTGGAAATCTTTACTGTTAAATAATCATGGTTGTTAGCATGACAATATGCCCTAGACAACCCCATTAAAAAATACTAAAATAAGTCCTCCACCTCGTATACAGATATTACTACAACTCTTTTTTCTCCTTCAGAGCCACAAAAGAGTTACTACATTTTTTTGTCTCCTTTTACTCAACACCCATTTAATCTTCATCTAACCAATGTTGCTTTTACTTCCCACTCTGCATCTTATTTACTGGTATCAAGCTACTGTCTTTACTCTTGATAAATTCAATAGACATATTTCTGTCTTTTCAGATCTCTCACCTATTTTCACCATTCCTTCTGAAACACAGTAAAGTCTTTCATGTTATCTCTTAGTTTTGCTCTCATTTCATGGTTGCTTTATGTTGTTTTCTGTTCTGGATCATCTTCCTCTGTCTATATTCATAATTTTGGAATTCCTTAAGCTTATTTCTTTTTCCTTTTCTCCTCTTTCCATATACTCATTCCCTAGGACATGTCATTGACTCATTGAAATTTATCTTCCATTTAATTGCTGATTACTTCCTAACATAAATTCCTTGCCTAGATCATTCATTAGATAGCACCACTGTCTAATATCTAGCTCTCTGTGTGACATCACTACTTGAATATATTAATCACAGTAAAATCTAAAATGGAACTCTTGAGTTCCTCCACTTTTTAGGGATGTGTTTTCTACCCTTAATTTTACCCCTTAATAAGTGACGTCACACTATTTGGTATAATCGCTGATTCCTTTCCTCCCTACCATCCCCCACATATAATCAACTTGTGAATTCAAGTTCTTATGAATTAATCTCAAAAATATATTTCAAATACCTACATTCCCTTTCATTCCCGTTGTCATTATCATACTGTATTATTCAATATATATCTCTTACTGCATACCCCAAAATTTAGTGGCTTAAAACAGTAATAATTTATTAAATCTCACAATAGCGTGGATCAGGAATTCAGGCAGGACTCACTCAGCTGGCCAATCCTTCTGCTCCACATTGAATGGAATGTGGTTGCTCAATGGCATATGGTTGGTGGCTGATCTAGTCTGCAGACCTCAAGGTGGCTTTGTTCACAACCCTGGTGCCTTAGTGGGGAAAGGGCTGGCCTCAGCTGGCCCATTCTTCCTCTTCATGTAACTTCAGGACTTCTCCACTAGCAAGCTATTTTGCCATGGCTCTTCAGGGCTCCAAGAGTGTTCAAAGAGGTCAGAAGGAGAGGTTGATCTTTTAAAGCTAGAGTGTGGAAACTGACAGATTCAATTCCAGCATAATTTATTTTTCAAGGAAGTCTGAGTCCCCCAAATTTAAGACAAGAAAACATAAATTCCACCTCTTGATATGAAAAGTGGCAATGAATTTGTGGACATTTTTATTCTGCCACAATCTCACAGGTAGATTACTGTCATATTTTATATTTTAAATTAAATGTTACCTCCTCCTAAGCCTTCCCTAATCATCATATTGAAATTGGGTGTCTTACCTTCTATATTTCTCTCAGAATATTGCTTGTTTATGAGCATTTGTAATTTATTTTTGAAATGTATTTCTTTAAAATTCTTTACTTTTCCTCTGCTTCATCTAATATGAAGCAATTAATAAAAAGACAGAGTATTAATCTATTTGTCCCTGTCTCTCTAGTGCCTAACATAGTACTGGTAATATATCAGGTATTCAATAGATATTTAATAAATAGCTTATTTATTTATTATTTTATTGAAGTATTGTTGATTCACAATGTTGTGTTAGTTTCTGGTGTACAACAAAATGATTCGGTTATATGTATATTCTTTTTTCATATTCTTTTTCATTATAGGTTATTACAAGATATTGAATATATTTCCCTGTGCTATACAAAAGGACCTTGTTTATGTATTTTGTACATAGTAGTATGTATATGCTAATTCCAAACTCCTAATTTATCCCTCCCCATCACCTTTCTTCTTTGGTAACCATAAGTTTTTTTTCTATGTCTGTGAGTTTTTCTGTTTTGTAAATAAGTCCATATGTATCCTATTTTAGATTCCATGTATAAGTGATATCATATGATATTTGTCTTTCTCTGTCTGACTTCACTTAGTATGATAATCTCTAGGTCCATCCATGTTGCTGCAAATGGCATTATTTCATTCTTTTTTATGGCTGAGTAGTATTTCATTGTATGTATATATGTGTGTATGTGTATATATATATGTGTGTGTGTGTGTATATATATATATATATATATACACACACACCATATATCCTTTGTTCATTCATCTGGTTAAGGACATTTAGGTTGCTTCCATGTCTTGGCTATTGTAAATAGTACTGCTGTGAACATTGGGGTGCATGCATCTTTTTGAATTATAGTTTTCTCCAGAGATATGCCTAGGAGTGGGATTGTGGGATCATATGGCAACTCTATTTTTAGTTTTTTAGGGAACATCTGTATTGTTTTTTGTAGTGGCTGCACCAGTTTACATTCCCACCGGTGTTGTAGGAAAGTTCCCTTTTCTCCACACCCTCTTCAGCATTTATTGTTTGTGGACTTTTTAATGATGGCCATTCTGACCAGTGCGAGGTGACACTTCATTGTAGCTTTGATTTGCATTTCTTTGATATTTAGCGATGTTGAGCATCTTTTCATGTGCCTATTGGCACATATTCATTTATATGTCTTCTTTGGAGAAATATGTATTTAGGTCCTCTGCCAATATCTTGATTGGGTTGTTTGTGTTTTTTTGTTATTGAGTTATATGAGCTGTTTGTATATTTTGGAAATTAAGGCCTTATCATTCGCATCATTTGCAAATATTTTCTCCCATTCCATAGGTTGTCATTTCATTTTTTATTTATGGTTTCCTTTGCTGTGCAAAAGCTTATAATTTTGATTAGGTCCCATTTGTTTGTTTTTGCTTTTATTTCTATTGCTTTGGGAGACTGACCTAAGAAAACATTGGTACGATTTATGTCGGGGAATATTTTGCCTATGTTCTCTTCTAGGAGACTTAATGCTGTTCTGTCTTTTATTTATGTCTTTAAGCCATTTTGAGTTTATTTTTGTGTATGGTGTGGGGATTTGTTCTAAACTCATCGATTTACATGGAGCTGTCCAGCTTTCCCAACACTGCTGCTGAAGTGACTGTCTTTTCTCCATTGTATATTCTTGCCTCCTTTGTCCAAGATAAATTGACCAAAGGTGTGTTGGCTTATTTCTGGGCTCTTTTTCTGTTCCATTGATCCATATGTCTGTTTTTGTGCCAATACCACACATTTTAATAACTGTAACTTTGTAGTATTTTCTGAAGTGTGGGAGGGTTATACCTCCAGATTCATTCTTTCTCCTCAGGATTGCTTGGGCAATTCTGGGTCTTTTGTTATTCCATATAAATTTTAGGATTGTTTGTTCTAGTTCTGTGAAAAATATCATAGGTTATTTGATAAGGATTGCATTAAAATCTGTAGATTGCTTTGTGTAGTATGGCCATTTTAACAATATAAATTCTTCCAATCCAGGAGCATGGGATATCTTTCCATTTCTTTGGATCATCTTCAGTTTCCTTTATCAATGTTTTATAATTGTCAGCATGTGAGTCTTTCACCTCCTTGGTCAGGTTTATTCCTAAGTATTTTAATTTTTTTGATGTGATTTTAAAAGAGAATTTTTTTTTTTAACATTCCCTTTCTCATATTTCATTGTTAGGGTAAAGAAATACAACTGATTTCTGTATGTTAATCTTGTATCTCCTCCTACCTTGCTGAATTCATTTATTAGTTCTAGTAGATTTGTGTGGAATCTTTAGGGTCTTCTGTATATAATATCATGTCGTGTGCATATAATGACAATTTTACCTCTTCCCTTCCAATTTGGACACCTTCTATTTCTTTTTCTTGTCTGATTGTGAGGCTAGGACTTCCAATACTATGTTGAATAGAAGTGGTGAGAGTGAGCATCCTTGTCTTGTTCCAGATTTTAGTGGGAAGGCTTTCAGGTTTTCACCATTGAGTATTATGTTACCTGTGGGCTTGTCATAAATAGCTTTTATTATTTTGAGATATGTTCCGTCTATACCCACTTTGATAAGAGTTTTTTTTTAATCATGAGTGGATGTTGAATTTTATTTAATGCTTTTTCTGCAGCTATTTAGATGATCATGTGGTTTTTGTCCTTTCTTTTCTTGATGTGGTGTATCACATTGATTGATTTGTGTATATTGAACCATCCTTGTGACCCTGGGATGAATCCAGCTTGATCGTGGTGTATGATATTTTTTATGTGTTGTTGGATTTGGTTTGCTAATATTTTGTTGAGAATATTTGAATCTATATTGCCATGTAATTTTCTTTTTGGGTGGTGTCTTTATCTCTTTTCTGTATCAGAGTGATGGTGGCTTCATTGAATGACTTTGGGAGTGTTCCCACCTGTTCGATCATTTGGAAAAGTTTGAGAAGGATTGGTATAAATTCTTCTTTGTATATTTGGTAGAATTCCCCAGTGAAGCCATCCAGTCCTGGACTTTTGTTTGCAGGTAGTGTTTGTTTTTTTACACATTCTGTTTGACATCTGGTGATAGGTCTGTTCAAATTATGTTTCTTCCTGATTCAGTTTTGGTGGAATGTATGTTTCTAGAAACTTGTCCATTTCCTCTAGGATGTCCAATTTGTTGGCTTATAATTTTTCATAGTTACAGGGGGTTTTTTTGTTTTGTTTTGTTTTGTTTTTGCATTTCTGCAGTATCTGTTGTTTTTCTCCTCTTTTATTTACTTTTTTTTTGTTTATTTGGGTCCTCACTCTTTTCTTCTTGGTGATCCTGGCCAGAGTTTTATTGATTTTGCCTACCCTTTTAAAAAACCAGCTCTCAGTTTTATTGATTTTTTTTCTATTTATTAAATCTCTATATTATTGTGTGTGTGTGTGTGTGTGTGTGTGTGTGTGTGTTGCGGTATGCGAGCCTCTCACTGTTGTGGCCTCTCCCGTTGCGGAGAATAGGCTCCAGACGCGCAGACCCAGCAGCCATGGCTCACGGGCCCAGCCGCTCCACAGCATGTGGGATCTTCCCGGACCGGGGCACAAACCCATGTCCCCTGCATCGGCAGACGGACTCTCAACCACTGCGCCACCAGGGAAGCCCTAAATCTCTATATTATTTATTTCACCTTTGATCTTTATTATTTCGTTCCTTCTGTTGACTTCAGGTTTGTTTGTTCCTCTTTTTCGAATTCTTTTAGGTAATGGGTTAGGTTGTTTATTTGTGATTTTTCTTTCTTTTTTTTTTGAGGAAGGCCTGTATTGCTATGAAGTTCTCTCTTAGGACTGCTTTTGTTGCATCCCATAGATTTTGTATGGTTGTATTTTCATTGTTATTTGTCTCAAGGTATTTTTAAATTTCCTCTTTGATTTTATTGTTGACTCATT